>NC_142338.1:54618611-54932500 GCF_054954075.1 Amborella trichopoda | reverse complement strand
GGCGAAAATGAACAGTTATTTCGCTTATCTTCATTACCATCCAAAGTTCATCGTGCGGTCACGATTGTCTAATAGTATTTTATTTTTTATTTATTTATTTACAAATCAAAATGACTTGAAATTTAAAGAGTATGTTCATAAAAAATAGGTAAATCTATGAAAAATATATAAAAAAAATTTTACATGAAAAATATTTTCCAAAATACCCCCAAAAAGTTTAGGGGGTATTTTGGTCAATTTATTTTTTAAAATTATTATTTTTTTATATTTTTATTAGGTGCATCTCACTAAGATGTACATACGCTTCAAATTTTAGATCATTTCAATTTTTAGACACAAAATGAAAAATGAAATACTATTTGATAATCGTGGTCGTGCGATGAACTTTGGACGGGTGATGAGGATAGACGAAATCATTGTTCATTTTCGCCGATAGGCATTGGGAAGACTTTTTATATATATGAAAAAGTTTTCCCGACGCCTATAGACGAAAATAAACAATGATTTCACCTACCTTCATCATTGTTCAAAGTACATTGTACGGTCACGATTGTCTGGTAGTATTTCATTTTTCATTTTTTTTCTACAAATCGGAAGATCTTAGTGAGCCGCACCTAATAAAAATATGAAATAAATATTTCGTAAAATATAAATTAACCAAAATACCCCCGTAAATTTTTAGGGTTATTTTGGTTAATTTATTTTTACGAATTTTTTAATGAACAGTGATTTCAACTACGCTCATCAACATCTAAAGTTCATTACACGGTCACGATTGTTTGGTAGTGTTTTATTTTTCATTTGTTTTCTTTAAATCAGAATGATATAAAATTTGGAGGGTGTTTACATCATAGTGAGGCGCACCCAATAAAAATATGAAACAAATATTTCATAAAATATAAATTGACCAAAATACCCCTATAAATTTTAAGGGATATTTTGGTTAATTTATATTTGATGAAATTTATATTTTATTTTATTAGATTCTCTTATTTTTGATAAATACACGCTCCAAATTTCAGATAATCCGATTTGTAGAAAAAAATGAAAAATGAAATAAACCGGATAACTGTGACCGTGTGATGAACTTTGAACGATGATGAACATAAGCGAAATCACTATCCATTTTTACCTATAGGCATTGTGTAGTGTTTTTCTATATATATATATATATATATATATATATATATATATATGTGCGTGTGTGTGTTTGAAAGCATCTACGCCGTCTGAAAAAATCGAACGGCATGCGTTTTTCGACCGCCACTGCAAAAATATACCATAATTTTACGTAATTAGTCATAAATGTGATTACATTCAAATGCGAAGACGTCGATAAGATTTTACCAAACAAAAGAATAAAAATTACTGAATGGCTCTTACGTCAAAGAAATAGGGACCGTTTCTCACGAAACCTTCCCCTCTCCAAGCCCAAGGGTTTCCCTTTTTTTGTATGTACTTCGTTCTCTAAAAATAAGCCACTATAAAGAAAAGCAAGTGCTCAAAATGTGGCTTGCTAGAGACTAGACGGTCAATTTTCCATCTCTGGTTTCCAAGTATAGCAGTTTTTGTTGAGCAAAGCGTGGATTTCAAGACAGTGGCAGCAGAACCTGCAACTAATGAAAGTTGATCTTCCATTTCTAGTGAGAGAAACCGGAAGTATCCAGTAACAACCTGCTTTCTCTCTCTACCCAAACCCTCTTCTCCCAAAAAGCCTAATTTCTCTTCCATCAAAACAAGCCTCGCCATCACTTCTAGTGAATAAAAATGATAACACTAAAGAGAGATGCGAGAAATTATTCCAGGCTCATCCTTTGCTCCATCCAATATTAAGAAATCATGTATGGGAGCTTTAAACAAAGGTAAAATAACGAGAAAATTTCGTATAGAACTTTAATTCCTCATATTATTTTATGGTAGATCTTCATTTCGTATTTATTTAAAGTACCAAAAAACGTATTTAATGGGTGGAAAGGGGAATAGAAGGTTTAAAAAGTTTTTGAGTAGAAATAGTACAAAAAAATTTATTGGAGCTGAATTTTATGATCAAAAGTGAATAAAAAAAGAAAATCCGAGATGAGAGGGTACGGTGAAATCTTTAGGGATTTTCTTATGTTACTTGAAAGAAAAACGGAAAGAGAGTCTACCATGAAATAATATGAGGAACTATACGAAATTTTCCTTAAAATAAAATGAAAATGGTGTGGTTTGCATAAGGTTACAACTTTAAACAATCAAAGTAAGATGCAATTCTAAATTTTATTATAAGATGTAATTTTGGTGTCAAAATTTCTTAGAATGACCTGAAAATCTATATTTATATCTAATTAAAAATTTTAAACTAAAAAAATGGGTCAAATCTAGTAGGACTTTAAACACATGAAAATCTTGAAAATAGACGGTCCAAAAAATACATTTCAAGATACACTATTTTTAGTACCCAAAATTTCATTTTTACATATATTCATACATATCGATATTAAATGATCAATTAATGGGTTTTCCAACATCAAAACAATCTTTTTTTGATGGATTTTTGAGATGCACCTTAATTATGCATTTTAAAACTACAACTTTATATAAACGTTTGCGCAACCTTAAACGATCAATACAACTCCACATGGTTGATTTTTACCCTTTCACTAGTGACTTGACTTGGCACCATATCTTTATTCGAGATGCCAATGCGATCGGACGGCAATAGAGTGGGATCCCCTATGAGCCGCATGTGGAGAGCCCGTGTGATTATTACTCAAAAGTAAGCGTATTGCTCGTGTAACATATTTTTTTGATTGCTTATGTAACATATTGTTTTTGGCTTCTTAATTAACGGGTAGGAGCCCGATATCTAGACTGATTCACCAAAAAAAAAAAAAACAACAAAGAGTATTGCATAAATGACGGGTAATGTCTTTCTTTTGTGATCGTATCGCACTTTGCCACTTATTTTGAAATGCTTTTCACATTCTTTGAATATCTAGAGAAAGATATGATAAGGCTATTAGCTCTTAAATATGGTAAGAGAGAAGAATTGCATTAACTGTTGAATATTGTGTAAGTGACGCATTTAACCAACAATAAAGTGGTCATCAAGTTGTAGTCACTGTGTGATAACCCATTGAATGATGATCGGTAGCCCATGATTTTGAAAGGAAATTGAACCCAAAATCATAAGGCAAAATTTCGAAGCAAAATGCAATTTGAATTCCTCCCCTGCTTGATTCTGATACTCGTATTCATAATGAAACATGTTAGCTGGGCGTAGTAGAGGGTTAGGAAGGGAAGGCAAGGCCCGTCTTATTTGAAAGGTCCTTATCAAAAGGAAAGTATATAATACAGCATCATTTGTGTCGTCGCATGACATTTTACATTTCATCCTTCCATTCTCAAAGATGTAAGGTCCATGTTACATGTGTGAAGTGAAATCACACGTGTATTTTGTTTTTTTATTTTTCATCTCTCATTTTGGACCATTGGATTGCATCCAATTCAATAATTGTGATGTTGAAGGCAATTTAGAAACTAAAAGTATTAAAACCTCTTTGTTTAGAGAGAGTAAGAGAAAAAAAAAGAGAAAAGAGAGGAAAGGGGCTGAGTTCACGTAGGGCTGCTATTGTAACATATTTTTTCCCACTTTGTAGAGAGAGAAAAGTGGGGATTTTTGATCATATACTTGGGTTTTGTTGCTGGCCTTGGTTTAGAGAAAGAAAATCCACATTTTGTAATACATTAGGACCCTGTTTTGGGCCATGTTTTGTGAAAGGTAAAGCTACTGGAAATCAAAACTTTGGACCTCAACCTCTCTTGAAATCTTATTCAAAGAAGTAAGTAAAGTCGCGTGCCATTCTCCCGTAGATGTAAGTCATATTTGGGATTGAATTACGTTAAATTGTTGTGCTCTGTAGGTTGAATGTTGCTATATTTTTCATTCCATGTTTTTGTTTTGATGTTATATAATTTTCATTGCTTGTTTATGGTAATTTAATTGTACAATAATTGTAAATAAACCCCTACTAATTTTTCACCCATCGATCCTGATAATCCAGTGGTGAAGGAGGAAGAAGGTCTAGAGAGACAACACAATATCTAATTGTTAGAGAGAAGAGAGACAAAGACGCTATCCGCTAGTCTATGGCAGTGTTGGAAAGAGTGATTTGAATACTTGGCCTAGGACCCAGCGGTGTATGTGGCCCGAGTCTACGTAATTTGGCTCGATTGGCCCGAGTACTGTAGTAGAAAAAATGTGTCAAAAAATACAAAAAAAAGTATAAAAAATAGGAAAAATATTTTTGAAGTTAAATTTAAAAAAACACATTTAAATGAGATTAAAAAAGTATTTAAAAAATAGATTTTCAAAAAAATCAATTTGTGATTGGGGTTTTTTTGAAATAATTTAACACCAATGAAATATAGATATATATATATATATATATAGGAAAAAGATGATGTCCGCCCAGGTGCATACAGCTACAGTAAACGCCTACGGCCTAGATTCAATCTGGGCGAATCTGACGATCATAGATGTCTGATAATATTTGAATTTTAATTTTTTTATATAAATCTAAATCACTTAAAATTTTATATGTACGTTATTAAAAAAATAGGTGAATCTATGAAAAATATCAAAAATGTTTTTTACATGAAATAAATTAACCAAAATACCTCTGAAAAGTTTCTGGGGGTATTTTGGTCAATTTAATTTCTATAATTATTTTTTTATATTTTTATTAGGTTCGCCTTGATGATAAGAACACATGCCTTAAATTTTAAGTGATTTGGATTTTAAAAAAAAATAAAAATTCAAATATTATCATACATCCATGAGCATTAGATCGGCCACAAAATGGCTCAGATTCATTATCGGCCATTCGCGTGTGGCCGTATAGCAGTGATTCTTATATATATATATATATATATATATATATATATATATATATATATAGGGAAATGGTCTAATGCAACGGTTGTATATTAGTATAATGCAACCACACATCTAGAAAACCATATTTTTGGCATTTGTATGACCCCAAATTTTGCACACATATTCTCTTCATCTTCATAATCAATCCTATGAAAAAAAAATAATTCAATTTGTACTTTAGATTTGGTCAAAATTAGTACTCATCCAACAATGAATCTCGACCATCCATTTGGTGAATTTCAAGATCTAGGCCTTAACTAATTCAAAATCACTTTTTTCCTCTTTAGCATTATTAATCTAATGATGATAACAATATATAAAAATTTTGTGAATAAAAAAAATCCTTGTGAGGCCTATATCTAACCATCTCAATAAAATAGACGGCTTATATTAATTGAGCTAGAACGAAAATTTTCTAGACTATTTTTTCAAAATTTTCTTTTTTGTGAATGTTCTTCAGAATGAAAATAGTGTACATTTAAAAATTCGTGTCAAACAAATGTCTCTAACATGGTTTTTGAAGATGGTTGGATTATACTAATATACAACAGTTGTATGAAATCATTCACCATATATATATATATATATATATATATATATATATATATATATATATATATATAGCAATGATCTAATGCAATGGTTGTATCATAGTATAATACAATGACACTTTTAGAAAACCATGTTTGTGGTATTTGTATGACCTCAAATTCTACACACACACTCTCTTCATCTCAATAATCAATCCACAAAAAAAAAAAGTTTAATTTGAACCCTAGATATGGTCAAAATGAGTTCCCTTCCAAAAATGAATCTAGACCATTCATTTTGTGAATTTCAAGATCTTAGCCTTTATAAAATCAAAATCATTTTTTTTTCTTTTTTAACATTGTTCATCTAATGATAATAAAGCAATCCAAAAAAATTGGAAATGAAAAAATTCTTCTAAGGCTTAGATCTAAGCATCTAATTTATTTTTCGTAAATTATTACACACGATCTTTGAGCTTACTATTAGATTATTGATTTTACATATTCGGTATTGAGTGTGTGAACATGTCAACCATGATAAGTCGGAACTTGAATAAAAATAAATCTTATAAATAAAACAAAATTCGAACAAAATTTTTATCACATCTATTTCAAATTATTGTTGAGCTACCATTTTGCCACATCCATCTCCAAGATGGATATGGATGTTATGTAGGTCAGGAGACGCTATTGCAGAAATGCGCTATCTGAAGCGCAAACTACTTTTCCATTTAATTGAATATATTTAAAATTTTAGCTAATTTCCATTGTTCAAACCGGTTTTGGAAGCCAGTCAAACCAAAACCGGGACAAACACTTATCTGCTTTGCTATCCAGTTTGGTTCTCGTGACATTGATTACTTATTAAAGAGCAGTATATAACTTTAAATCCATTAAAGAGGAACTGAACAAGTCAGAAGAAACTCGTTATTTCTGAAGAGGTTGGATGGGGAAGAAACTTGTTATTTGTGAACAAGTCTAAAGGTCAGAGAGAGGGGAGTGGGTGATGCGCTGAAAGAGGGCCTTGTTAGGGTCAGATAGAGGGAGATATATATCTATTCCCCGCTTCCCATGCATTGGAGGCATGATTACCATAACCCCCTCGTCAGGAAGGCAAGAGGGCAAAAACACATGAGGCCCTCCACTCCCAAAATCCATGTCGTCAAAGGCAAACCCCAACCAACTATTCACCTCCAGATTTGGACAAAAGCCATCCAGTTCAGGCGTAGGCACCAACTCACTCCAATCCCCATGTCTCTCTATGTGCGCGTCAAAGTCCACAAACGACCTCGCGTACCTATCGTTCACTTTTGCAATCGCCGCCCGCACCACCTCCGCCACTTGATGCAGTGGCTTGCTTAAGAGCTCGCTCACCCCGATTCGTACATCGCCCAATAAAACCATGTTACCAAAGTAATCTTTGGGAATAGGCGGCACCAGACGTGAGTGCACGTTCACCGTCATTCGCAATCGGCTCGTCTCGCTCCTGCCCATGCTCAGTTGCGCCACCTTTTGCCACAAGTGCGCCACCAAGCTCTCCACGGTGCTGTACCCACGCCCACTTGTACAGCCCAACGATGCTTGACCCTTGAGCCTGGCCAGAAAATCTGGAGAAAAGTGGGCTTTGTGTAATCTAAGGTTTCTCACCATTTCACCCTGCGGAATGTCCCTTACGAGCCTCTTCTCCGTGTATTCGACCCCTAAATGGTCGAACTCGATGGAAAGTGGCTCGCGGGGCTGGATCACCGCTCGGCAGTGCATCGTGGTTGGGCTAACCCATTGGCCACGGGTGGCTTTTCCCCATGCTATCAAAAAGAAGCATACGGCCTGGCCATCCGCCACCAAGTGGCTGGTTGTGCAGCCAACAACTAGGGAGCCACATGTGAAGCGAGTGAGTTGGACTTGCAACAACTCCTCCATGCATTTCAGGCTCGGATGGAGGTCAAGAAGTTGAGGGTTTGATTCCAAAGGCATGGCCTCGTCGAGTGTGCACGAGGCCATGGCCTCGATGAAGGGAACGCCCTTGTCGTTGACGATGATGGTTCGTCGGTCGTCAGTGAGGCGGCCAGCCCACTCACGATAGTCGGCAAGGATGAGGCTGAGGCCATGCTCGAGGGTGGAGTTCGGTGGCGTTGGGTCTTTATAGGCAAAGATCATGGGCACATGAAAGTCGCCGGCTGCTCGGTCGAAGGGGCCAAGGGGGGTGGTGGTGGAGGTGGAGGAGACATGGGATTTGTTCTCGTAGGATGGGGTCACTAGCTTTGAGCTTTGCTGTTGTATCTTCATGGTAGGTTTTTCTCTCTGTTTCTCTTTTGCCACAAACTTTTACACTTCACAAGGCCTTTTTCTCTGTCTCTACCGGGACACAAATTTGGTTGAACATGTAAGTTTTTCTCCCACTTGGAAACCGAGTGCTTTTGGGGGAGCTTATATAGGCCAAATGAGGCTGAAAGTTCTTATAACGGGACAACTTGTATATATCAATCGTTACGCCCTTAACACGCTTTGCGTGTGGTCTGTTTGCCTAATGTTAGAATGATATACCAAGTGCACTTCCAAAAACTCTCAATATTCATGGCGTGAGTGTTAGGAAAGTGTTAAGTTGGGAAAATGGGGTGTGTATTTCTTTATCCCAAAAGGGTGATATCTTTATGAATACAATATCATAATCCCTTGATATTTGGGGAATATACAACAAGCATTTCTAGATATGGTTTATACATATCTTTACAATAAGTAAACTTTACTATATATGATTTTTGTACATATCTATACAATGAGGAAAGTTCTAAAATAACAATTATGAGCTCGAAAACCACCTAATACTTCCCTTCAAGCTGGAGTGTAAATGTCAAGAGCACCCAACTTGCCAATGAGAGATAGAAATTGTTCTTTGCCCTAGGATTTGGTGAAAATATCAACGACTTGATGCTTGGTTGGAACATTGGATGTTCATAGAATGCAGGATTGGATCTTGTCTTTGATGAAATGGCAATGTATGTCAATGTGTTTTGTATGCTCATGGAACACTGGGTTCGCGTAGGAGAAATATGACCGAGGCGCCAATGCAAAAAGGTAAAAAATTGGTGAATTTGAAGATAAGGCAGTGAAGGAATACTTGGGAGCGTGGAAGTAATAGAGACTGCTATGTTGCTTAGCTACTCCAATCGTCGTCTTTTGAGAATGGTCTTGAAAAGTGCAAGAATCACAAGAGAATATTACTGAGTAAGCATAAGAGGCAGTGATTTTACTAGTGGATAATAAATTAAAACTAAAGAAAAGGACACAAAACTTGGTGAAGTTGAATAGAAGGAGTTAGATAAACATAACCAATATGAGTAACTGTGGCATACGAACCATTTGGAAGTTTAACAGGTGCAACAGTAGAAGTTGGTTTGTATGTGTAGAAAAGTGAGGGAGTAAATATCATGTCATTTGAAGCTCCTGTATCAACCATCCAGGTGTTGTGAGAAATGGAAAATAAAGTTGAAAAGGAGTTACCTGCAAAATGAACAGAACTTTGTGCACTACCTTCACTTAGAATAGACATCAATTGATGATTGTCACGCCCCAAGAATTTACAATACTGATATTCCTGAGATGTGACAGTCAAAACATATATACATCTCTTGACAGGACAAATTTACAGTGGCGAATTCTTACAAAGTAACAAAAAAAAGTTTAAGCACAACTACAATATCATCCAGAATTGATCATGACGAGCAATCAACTTGAAACCGCAGTTATCCTGAAAAAAATGTTTACCATAATTTGATGACTTTGGCTACTCAGTAAGTGATCATCATAATCCTAAAAATAATCACGGTTGAAAGATATCAATATTTTAAAAAGGGAGATCTATTAACAGAGATGCATTAACAATTTCACTTTAAAAAATACATAATTAAGTATAATCCGAATAATTGAAATGCATATAACATTTTAACGACAGTGCATAATTCAAAGGATTTCACAAATTACCCTACTGGCGTCCCAAGTAAGTCACCTATATACCCCATCAGCTTCCTGATGGGTCCACTTAATCCCTATCGACGTCCCAAATAGGCCCACTTAATCCCTGCAGGTCCACTTATACCTCACCGGCGTACCGGATGAGTCCACTTAATCCCTACCGGCGTACCTGACAGGTCCACTTATACCTCACCGGCGAATCGGATGAGTCCACTTGCATGCTAAAAGTACTTCTAAATCTCTTTAAACATTCCAAAGCAGCAATATCATGTATTCAACATATCACTGAAATTATTAATATGAATTTCACTGAAACCATTAATAACAGTCACTTTCCATAACATTTAAAAAATAACCAGTTAGATATTTTGGGCTCGTAAAGATATTTTAGCATAATTTCCAATCTAATATGTATAGAAAAACTCTTATAGAAATTCACGAATGCAGAAGTATCACAATTTATGGGATGTCAATTCGCAAATAAACATTTCACAGACAATGCTATAATCAATTGCAAAAATATCAATTTTCAAATAATAAGGCAGTCATTTGCATATGAAATTTACAATGTCTAAATATTCAAAAACAGTAGAAAGAACTCTCACAATTTTACTAAAAGCGGAAATATCACATTTATTCCTAATAATTTACAGCATTTAAAATATTTTACAATAGATAAAATATCACAATTTTTACTAAAAAGATTATTCTTCGAGACAATGAGATCGCTTACATTAACTCCGAAATTGGGGGAGCATTAGTTCCATCCCACACAAAAACATTGGTACTTTTTTCAGAGACTCGATGTGAATGAAGAATCTTTTCCAGGGAAAGTAAGCATATAAAATCACATTAACACGGATTGTGATTTACAGGAGCAAATGAAAGTAGTGTATGAAAGAGTTACCTTGCATACCAAATCGACAACCTCCTTCTGTTTCACATCCCCAATCTTCTTTTAAAAGAAGCACATATTTATCATTACCTAAACATAAACAGTAACCATGGTAGAGAGAGAGAGAGAGAGAGAGAGAGAGAGAGAGAGAGAGAGAGAGAGAGAGAGAGAGAGAGAGAGAGAGAGAGAGAGAGAGAGAGAGAGAGAGAGAGAGAGAGAGAGTCGAATAAAATAGGAACACCTCAGATGCAAGGTGTTTTACACACGTGATAAGAGAAGTGTTAACATAAAGTTTTAAGATGGTGGACCTAAGGTCCACCCAAATAAAATTGAACCCTCAAGTATATTAACAATAATATCGTTTTATTTATTGTTAATATAAAAGTAGCAATAACTTAACGATATAAAATTATTATTATCATTACTAATATATAATTATTTATTTATTTATTTATTTTGTGTTTATTTCTGTTAACACCATTAATAATAATAATATTATTATTAATTTTTTTAAAAAAAATTTCCAAAGTTTTAGGTCGTCACATTCTCCCCCCTTAAAGAAATTTAGTCATCTAAATTTGTGTACCTGATTACTGAAAAAGATAGGGATTCTCTGATATCATCTTCTCGTTCTCAAGTCGACTCTTCTCTTGAATGATACTGCCATAATTTACGGACCAAGGGAGTCTCCTTGTTGCGCAACACTTGTACCCTTCTATCCAGTATCAAATCTGGCTACTCAATGAAGGATAGGTCCTACCTGATCCGTAAATGTTCATATTTCAAGAAATGGGATGGGTCGGGTTGATATTTTTGTAGTGATGATATATGGAAGACATTATGGACGGTTGTCAATTCGGGTGGTAAGGCAAGTCTATAAGAGACACCTCCGATTCTTTCCAGGATTTCAAATGGTCCGATGTAACGTGGGCTCAGCTTTTCTTTCTTGCCGAATCTCATAATGCCTTTTATTGGTGAGATTTTTAGAAAAACTTGATTACCTTCCTCAAGTTTAAGATCTCTCATTCGGTTATCGACATAACTCTTTTGCCGACTCTGAGCAGTCCTGAGCCTTTCTCGAATTAATGGTATCTTATCTGTGGTTACCTGGACAATTTCTGGCCCCAAAAGCTTTCTTTCACCCACCTCGTCCCAACAGATGGGTGACCTGGCTTTCCTTCCATACAGGGCTTCATATGGTGCCATCTGAATACTGGCTTGGAAGCTATTATTATAAGCAAACTCAATCAGGGGTAAATAGTCATCCCAGCTTTATGTAAAGTCAATGACACAGGCCCTCAACATATCTTTTAGGGTTTGGATGGTCCTCTCCGATTGTCCATCAGTTTGGGGGTGAAAGGCAGTGCTAAAGGTGAGTCTCGTCTCCATAGCTGACTGTAGCCTAGCCCAAAATTTAGAAGTAAACCGAGTATCCCTGTCCGATACAATACTGACCGGAACTCTATGCAACTGCACTATTTCCTTAATGTACAACTGGGCCAGTCGATCCAAAGTGTACGTCGTGCGAATCGGTAGAAAATGGGCAGCTTTGGTCAGCCAGTCCACAATGAACCAAATGCTATCATGTCCTGAATTTATTCTAGGCAAGCCAGAGACAAAATCCATAGAGATGTGCTCCCATTTCCACTCTGGCACGGGTAAAGGCTGCAATAACCCAGCGGGCCTTTGATGCTCAACTTTTACTTACTGGCATGTTAGGCACTTAGACACAAATAGTGCTACTTCCATCAAAAGATTTTCTTCAGGTCCTGATACATTTTAATACTTCTGGGATGTATAGTATAACAAAAGTGGTGTGCTTCTCCCAAGATAGCTTTCTTCATACTCTCATCACTCGGGACACAAACCCGACCTTTGAATCTTAGCAAATCCTCACTACATAAAGAGAATTCTTCTCTCTTTTCCAGCTTCACCTCTTCTACAATTGTTATAAGCTGAGGGTCTTTCTTTTGTGTCGAGCGAATCTATTGGATTAATTGGGGTTCTGCCTTAATGTTGGCAATCATACGTACCACACCATTAATGGACGGATTCAGATGCCAATCCACTATTACCTCTAACAATCTCATTTCTTGGATCATTAGATGAGCTAAGACTTTCGTAGATTTTCTACTTAAAGCGTTGGCCACAACGTTAGCTTTTTCTGAATGATAATGGATTGTACAATCATAATCTTTTAAGAAATCCATTCATCTTATTTGTTGCATATTTAAATCCTTTTGAGAGAAGAGGTATTTCAAGCTCTTATGATTCGTGTATATTTCGAATTGCTCACCATATAGATAATGCCTCCACATTTTCAAAGCGAATACTATTGCAGCTTGCTCCAAGTCATGAATTGGATATTTTTTCTTATATTCTTTCAACTGTCTGGATGCATATGTCACTACTTTCCCATATTGGATTAATACACAGCTCAAGCTTTTATGTGAAGCATCACTATAAATCACAAATCCCCCACTCCCCTCAAGAATAGTTAAAATAGGTGCTGAAGTTAATCGAGCATTTAGTTCTTAAAAACTCTCATCACATTCACTTGTCCACTCAAATTGGACATTTTTCTGTGTCAATCGAGTCAATGGAGTTGCGATTCGAGAAAATCCTTCTACAAATTTTCTGTAATATCCTGTCAATCCCAAAAAGCTTCGAACTTCAGTCACATTACTTAGTTGTTTTCAATTAAGAACGACTTCAACCTTTGAAGGATCAACTGATAGACCTTCTTTTGGTATGACATGTCCTAAAAATGTCACTTGTTCAAGCCAAAATTCACATTTACTAAGTTTGGCATACAATTTCTTTTCTCTTAATGTTTGCAATACCATTCTTATATACTGCTCATGTTCCTTCTGATTCTTGGAATAAATTAAAATATCGTCGATGAATACCACAATAAATTTATCCAAAAAGGGCTTAAAGACCAGATTCATCAAACCCATAAATGTAGTCGGTGCATTGGTTAATTCAAAAGGCATGACTAAAAATTCATAATGGTCATACCTTGTTCTGAAAGCTGTCTTGGAAACATCTTCAGTTTTAATCTTAAGCTGATGGTATCCAGATCTAAGATCAATTTTTTAAAACACTTGTGATCCTTGTAATTGATCAAATAAATCATCAATTCTAGGTAATGGATACTTATTTTTCACTGTCACTTGGTTCAACTGTCTATAATCGATACACAATCTCATGGTCCCATCTTTCTTTTTAACAAACGGTACCGGAGCACCCTAAGGTCACACACTGGGCCTGATAAAACCTTTATCTAATAATTCTTCCAATTGTTGTTTAAGTTCCTTAAGTTCTACAGGTGCCATTCTGTAAGGTGCCTTAGAAACTGGGGCTACCCCTGGCAATAATTCAATAGATAATTCAATTTCCCTATCAGGCGGTAATCTTGACAATTCTTCAGGGAAAACGTCGAAAAATTCTCGGATAACCGAAGTGGTATCCAAATTTATCTCTTCTTTCCTATTTTCTTTGATATAGGCAAGAAAGCCTTGACACCCTTTTCGATGGAGGCTATTAGCTCGAATACAGGAGATTAAATATGATGGGGAGTCTTCTTTGATACCATTGAAGTAAAATATTGGTTGATCCGGAATACTAAAGGTAACCATTTTCTTGTAAAAATCAATACTTGCATGGTATGCAGAAAGCCAATCCATGCCTAAGATAACATCAAAATCTTGAATTTCTAGGAGTATTAAATCAACCAATAGTTCCTTTTCTTCTATCTTCATTACACAAGATTTGTACACTATATTGATGTCACTTGAATTTCCCATCGATGTAGCTACCTCTAGAATGTATTCTAATTATTCTGGTTCTACCTTTAAGTGGCATGCAAAGTGTGGTGACATAAATGAATGAGTAGATCCAGGATCAATCAAAACATGAGCTACTTTTTGGAAGATAATAAGAGTACATTGGATAACTGATTTTGAGGCCTGAACGTCTTGCTGGGTTGTCACAAATATTCTTCCCTTCATCTGTGGCTTTTGAGCTATCTCCCGATACTTTGGAAGCTGTTGCATCTGTAAACTAGGACACTCTCTAATCTGGTGCCCCAATTTTTCATATTTAAAACAGGCTCCAGTATTCCAATAACAACGGCTCGATCCATGGTTTTTCCCACATTATTTACATGGTTCTATCGAGCTTTGAAGTGGCAAGAGCCTTGGCTTCTTGTTTGAAATCTTTTTCGATAATTTGGGCTCGGTCCACTATTTCAGCATAAGTTCTCAATTTTAAGATTGAACCTGGCCAATTCAGTAAACTTGGCCTCGTATTGTGCTGATGTCCGGTTTCTTTGGATTAATTCCAGAAATTTCATTTCTTTTTGGTCGTGAGTAAAATCTGGGAAATACTTTTCATTAAATGCTTCTAGAAATACTTCTCAAGTCAAGGGTTTAATTTCTTTGACTAATACTCCTTTTGTCAGTTGCCACCAATGCTGTGCTTCACCTTTTAACATAAAAACTGTTAAGGCCACCTTCCTATCATCAGGACATTCCATTACCTCGAATATTTTTTCTAATTGCATAATCCATTCCTCGGCTTCTAGTGGGTTTACAGCACCCTTAAAAGAAAGTGGGTACAATTTCTTAAATTGTTCGATATTATTCCCACCATTTCCCGTAACTGACTGCCTGGGTGAATTGTTGTTTTCCATCTGATGTTGCATTAGAGCAACCATATTTTTCAAGGCTTTGTGAACTCCTTCCATATTAGCTTCAGCTATTCTGGATCTTGACTTCGTCCCAGTCTATACACACAATAAATGTGATTTTAAGTACATTCTTTTTAAATTTCCCAAGATTCTTAAACCTATTGCTATGATACCATATTTGTCACGCCCCAAGAATTTACAATACTGATATTCCTGAGATGTGACAGTCAAAACATATATACATATCTTGATAAGACAAATTTACAGTGGCGAATTCTTACAAAGTAAAAAAAGAAAGTTTAAGCACAACTACAATATCTTCCAGAATTGATTCTGACGAGCAGTAAACATGAAACCGCAGTTATCCTGAAAAAAATGTTTACCATAATTTGATGAGTTTGGCTACTCAGTAAGTGATCATCATAATCCTAAAAATAATCATGGTTGAAAGATATCAATATTTTAAAAAAGGAGATTTATAAACAGAAATGCACTAACAGTTTTACTTTAAAAAATGCATAATTAAGTATAATCCAAATAATTGAAATGTATATAACATTTTAACGGCAGTGCATAATTCAAAGGATTTCACAAATTACCCTACTGGCGTCTCAAGTAGGTCACCTATATACCCCATCAGCGTCTTGATGGGTCCACTTAATCCCTATCGGCATCCCAGATTGGTCCACTTAATCCCTGTAGGTCCACTTCTACGTTACCGACGTACCGGATGAGTCCACTTAATCCCTACTGGCGTACCGGATAAGTCCACTTATACCTCACCGGCGAACTGGATGAGTCCAATTGCATACTTAAAGTATTTCTAAATCTCTTTAAACATTCTAAAGCAGCAATATCATGTACTCAACATATCACTAAAATTATTAATATAAATTTCACTAATACCATTAATAACAGTCACTTTCAATAACATTTTAAAAATAACCAGTCAGATATTTTGGGCTCAAATTTAGAAAGGCAGCAGTTCGTAAAGATATTCTAGCATAATTGCTAATCTAAGATGTATAGAAAAACTCTTATAGAAATTCAAGAATACGAAATTATCACAATTTATGGGATGTCAATTCACAAATAAACATTTCACAGACAATGCTATAATCAATTGCAAAAATATCAGTTTTCAAATAATAAGGCAGTCATTTGCATATGAAATTTACAATATCTAAATATTCAAAAATAGTAGAAAGAAATCTCACAATTTTACTAAAAGCGGAAATATCACATTTATTCCTAATAATTTACAGTATTTAAAATATTTTACAATAGATAAAATATCACAATTTTTTCTAAAAAGATTATTCTTTGAGACAATGTGATCGCTTACATTAACTCCGAAATTGGGGGAGCGTCAGTTCCATCAAACACAAAAACATCGGTACTTTCTTCACAGACTCGATGTGAATGAATAATCTTTTTCAGGGAAAGAAAGCATATAAAATCAACTTAACCGGGATTGTGATTTACAGGAGCAAATGAAAGTAGTGTATGCAAAAGTTACCTTGCATACCAAATCGAAAACCTTCTTCTTTTTCACATCCCCAATTTTCTTTTAAAGGAAGCACATATTTATCATTACCTAAACATAAATAGTAACCATGTTAGAGAGAGAGAGAGAGAGAGAGAGAGAGAGAGTCGAATAAAATAGGAACACCTCAGATGTAAGGTGTTTTACACACGAGATAAGAGGAGTGTTAATATAAAAGTAGCAATATCTTAACAGTATAAAATTATTATTATTATTATCATTACTAATATATAATTATTATTTTATTTCTTTATTTTGTATTTATTTATGTTAACACCATTATTATTAGTATTAATTTTCATGTTTTTTTTTTTTTTGCCAAAAGTTTTAGGTCGTCACAGTGATATTGATCCGAAGTAAAAAATTGAGCTATATAACTAGATGTGGTAGCAATGTTGAAAGTAGAAGGTGGTTTCTCGGCTGCAGCAGTTTTGGGAGGTCCTTTACCAGGTTGGCAGAGCCAATGTCCTGGTGGGTAACCCTGAAGTAAGAAGCACTTTTCTATGGTGTGGCCCACCTAGCCGCAATGATCACACTTGGGCCTGGATCGATGTAGCACTTTTTGCTTGCTCATGTTGTGATTAGAGTGGTTGGTTGCATGCTTATGTGTTGTAGCAGCAACAACAATCATGAATGCAACACAGCCGTTCCTACTAGAATGTATGGAAACAACTTGTCATTGCTTCTCCTCTTGAAGAAGCATCAAATAAGCATGGCTCACATTAGGGAGAGGATCCATAAGAAGGATTTGCCCTCTAATGTGGTTATATAATTCATGAGGGCCCATCAGAAATTGGGTCAACCTCTTTTACTGTTGGTAATCGTATAAAGCTTTAGACATTCCACAAAAACAAGGTGGAATAGTGAGATATGTTGTGAGTTCATCCCAAAGTGATTTGAGTTTGGTATAGTATGTTGAAACAATGGTGGATTCTTGGAAATGAAGGGCAATGTCTGAGCATTGCTTTGAGCAAATCGATCTTTCAGATCATCTCAAATTCCTTTGGCAGTAATCTCATACATCACACTCTTAGAAATATCTTTGGAGACAACGTTTTGCTTCTATGACATAACCATATCATTACATCTATTCCAGATTGGGTGCTTGGGAGAGTAAGAGATAAGAATGATCATGGTTCTATCCACGAAATAAAGCTTGTTCATGGCACTCAAGGCCATGAGGATAGGTTCGCTCCATATTGGATAGTTTTCACCGGTTAAGACATGGGAAACTAAGATGTTTCTTGGATTATCAGAATGGTCCCGTGGCATGAGCTTAACGCTTTGATGGCCGTTTGTAATATCGGGGGTCTCTGGCGTCGATCATCGTAAGCGGTCTTGTCTTCCCTAGTTTTGTCGATTTTGGGATGTTTACTCGTTTCGACGGGGTATTTCCCCGTGTGCAGTTGTTCTGCGATGTGCCCGAATCATCTTTGATCAACGCGGATAAGAAGTTGATTTCCTCCCTGGAAGATCTCTCAGTCGTTATCCTCTCCTTTTTCATGAACTTGGATTCGATGCGTTGGTACGATGCTATGAGCGCATGTGGGTCCATTATTATGTTGATGATTTTCTGATATTTTCTATCGACGTTAAGTTCCAGTTCTCGAATTCGATCGACTGCAACCTCAACTCTGGCAGGAGAAGTAGAACTTTCCTAATTCTCAGTTCTATCCATCGCTGAACCAACGAGGTTCCCCCCTCGTAAGTTCTTGTGGTGGTTCCACTGGGACCGTACGAATCGCGGCCTTTCCTCATGGATAGGTCCGGATTCCCATCGGGAGTTCCCTCTAGGTATCTAATGATTTGTAGAGCCTTGGTTGACTCGTTCATCACCGTGGAGTTCGTGTGTTTTCCGCCGCAGGGTTCCCCTTTTCCTTCTCTTGTAGTGGAAGTACTCATGCTGTAGATGGCACATATCCCAAGTTCACGCAGGTAGAATCCTGGGTGTCTTCCCTCTGTGAGTAGGGCGACAATCATCGAGGTTTGTTTTCATGAACTTCCGATAGTTAGTTTCTGACTTACCGGCTTTCGACTCAATTATAATCGAGCAAGGCAGATTATGCGTTGAGGGATCCTACGCAGAGCTTTCCAACTCCAGCGATCCCATGTGAATCTCACCCCGCTCACATGACTTACAGATAATCCCACATTAATAGTAGGTCGAATTCCACGATAAAAAGTTCTGTTTCCAAAAAGATTTGTCCATCTGTAATGGGAATAACATTGGTCGGAATATAAGCAGATACATCTCCAGCTTGTGTTTCAATCACAGGTGATGCAGTCAAGCTAGCTGCACCAGTTTGGTCTGACATTTTAGCGGCTCTTTCTGATAGACGAGAATGTGAATAAAAAAGATCTCCAGGGAACGCCTCACGACCTGGTGGTCGACGTAATAATAATGACATTTGTCGATATGCCATTGATTGCTTCGAAAGGTCATCATAAATGATTAATCTGTGCATTCCATTATCTCGAAAATACTCTCCCATAGCGCAGAATATGGTGCCGGGAATTGCAGAGGGGCAGGTTACGAAGCAGTAGCTGCTACAATAATGCGATATTCTTTTGCACTCGCTTCTGAAAGAATCTTAACTAATTGTGCCACGGTTGAACGTTTCTGTCCAATCGCTACATACACACAATACAATTTTTAACTATCCGAGGTGCCCTGTGTGTTGATTTGCTTCTGGTTCAATATGGTATCAATAGCAATAGCAGTTTTTCCAGTTTGTCTGTCTCCTATTATAAGTTCTCGTTGACCACGACCTATAGGAACCGAACTATCTACTGCTTTCAATCCTGTTTGCATGGGTTCGTGCACAGATTTACGTGCAATAATCTCGGGAGCTTTAACTTCCACACGCTTTCGTTCTGCAGTGCTTAAAGCACCTTTTCCATCAATAGGTACTCTTAAGGCATCAACCACACGACCTAACAAGCCCTTTCCTACAAGAACATCAACAATAGATCTAGTGCGCTTGACAATGTCTCCTTCTTTCGTTCTGCAGTGCTTAAAGCACCTTTTCCATCAATAGGTACTCCTAAGGCATCAACCACACGACCTAACAAGCCCTTTCCTACAAGAACATCAACAATAGATCCAGTGCGCTTGACAATGTCTCCTTCTTTAATTGCAGTATCACTACGAAATATAACAATTCCTACATTCTCATTTTCTAGATTCAAAGCCATTCCTTTCACACTGCTGGCAAATTCAACCATTTTTCCAGCTTTCATCTTGTTTAATCCATAAACACGTGCAATTCCATCTCCCACTGATACCACTCGACCGATCTCATCCACTTGCAATTTGGTGTAGTAATTGGTAATTCTTTGTTCCAATGATGTAGATAGTTCTGCTCCAGCCAACTAATTTCCAGTTAATTTGTTCCTAAATTAATAAAACCTTCTACCGATAAATTAAAGAATTCCACAATCTGGACCTTCAGATTGTGTCCAATTTCTCATCTTGGATGATAGATCGAGACGGGAAGGGGAGAGGCATTCATTGGCCAAGCTCTTTCGAGCTAATGGAACATGGGGAAAGGAGGATGAAAGGCAAAATAGATAATACATTTTGGGGCATTTCTCTCTATTTTTTCTCATTCCTTTCTTTCTATCTCCCCTTTTCATGTTAAGCCAATGAAGTAGCGGAGGCCCACTTTATTCTCTTGAATCCTTATCACCCGAGCGCGGCGTTTCCATAAAAGGTGCAAATAAAAGCACTATTAGAATAGATTGGGATTACCATATCCTTGGAGTTATTGTTTTCCGTGGTCATGTCTGAATAAAATCAAAAGAACCACGAGTTGGTGGTGAATGTGTCTATGGTGGACAGGTTTTTTTCAGCACGAGCCTAAAACAATGTGCAATGACAAATCGCCTATGTGAACAGTGTGAAAGGAAAGTATATATTGTATATTTAGTTAATATAGAATGTGTATATTGTAATCTGTATGTTTGGAAAGGGTAGATACAATATCTTGTATTTATGGTAAGTCTGGGTATAGTATAAGATTTATTTCTATTATTGTCATCTGTAATTTGTCTATAAAAGACAAGTCTGTATATTCATATGGACACTGAGTCTCTTCAGAGAAACCTGAGACTCTTCACGTGGTATCATAGCCATATTCATCTTTGTTGTGTCCATTCATCATCTGAGCTCGCATCTCATATCTGAGCTCTATGTCGAGTCGTGTTTCGAGTCTATGACCTGTCCTCTCTGTCGAGTCGTGTTTCGACTCTCTGATATGTCTTTATGCAAAGTTGTGTTTCGACTCTATGATTTGTTTGATATCCTTCGCCTTTTCTCCTATCTTCCGAATCAATTGTCTGTCATCAATTTCTGATAAGCATCTATAGCCAGTTTTCTAATGTGTTTTTATATTTCTGGCCATCGCCTACTCCAACCATTAGTTTTTGCATCTTTTTCTACTTGATTTGATTTGATTTATTTTTCATGGATTTCAAGTTTCCACTTGTCTGCTAGGCTCCAATTTGAGGGCTTATTGCTCTGTTTAGAACGGCTTGTTCTACCTCATGCCCCTTCTTGGATGATCGATTTTTTTGCTCATCCTCTCGTTGCTGCCTATTTGTTTTCTCTCACTAAAAGGTTAATAGATATTTTTTATTTGAAAAAAACAAATAGAGTTGGTGGTCCATATTGTTCTTGGTGGTCCACTATATTCATCTGGGCTTGTAGTTGTTGGTGATACATATTGTTTCTCACTCGACCCAAATTGTGATGGATCACTTTTGTAAAATTGTGGCAACCAATTTTCTTTGTTAAAAAAAAAAAAGTGTGTCTGCCCTTTCGAAGAATAAGCCTTTTTCTTTAAAAAACAAATCAGCTATTAGCCCAGTAAAAAAACAATGTAGATTTTTTTGGTTCATCTTTGTGTTGTTTGTTTTTATGATTGAGTCATTTGTTTTGTTACTCAATCATGTCTATTCTGGTTTGCGAGCTGCTGAATCTATCTCGGTGGTGAGCTGTTGAATCTATAGGTGGCTCTGTGGTTTGCGACCTGCTGAATCTATCTCGGTGGTGAGCTGTTGAATCTATAGGTGGCTCTATGGTTTGCGACCTGCTGAATCTATCTTGGATCCACACCGAGTTCTGTTGGTTCTTCCAAGTGTCATTCTGTTCTCTCAGCTGTATCGACTGCTTTGTTTGAAATTTTTGTTTGATTGATCGAGCCCACTCGGATATGGCCCCTCGTTTCTGAGACCATTTGTTCTTGAGGCTTGTTAATCCACCGTTGCTTTCTATGCTTGTTGATCAAGCAATCTGAGCATGACGACGATTGCATCTACTGGTCATGCTATACAATTGAAGATCCAACTGCTCGTTGAAGATCCAACTGCTCGTTGAAGATCCAACAACTGCTCGTTGAAGATCCAACTGCTCGTTTTTAGAATTAATGTTCAAACTCTAGATGCTCTCTCTTTTAGAATTAATGTTCAAACTCTAGCTGCTCTCTCTCATAGCATCTTGAGTTTGAGGGGGAGTATGAAAGGAAATGATAGATTGTATATTCGGTTAATATAGAAGGGAAGGTGTATCTTGTAATATGCCTATTTGGGAAGGGTAGATACAATATATTTTATTTATGGTAAGTATGGGTATAGTATAGGATATATTTCTATTATTGTCATTTGTAATTTGTCTATAAACGACAAGTCTATATATTCATATGTTTAATGGACACTGAGCCTCTTTAGATAAACTTGAGACTCTTCACAAACAACACAATGTTAAAGAGAGAGGGAGTTGACGTCAAGGGGCAACAACAACTGTGAATGAAGCAGCTCCAACTGTGAGTTATTGGGGCATCAGCTCTCTCTCTATAATGAGCTTAGATCTAAGATGTCAATAACTTGAGATGGCGATAACTGTGAGCCAAGAGGCCAGCAGCAGCTGTGAAGGTAACATCTGCAACTGCGAGTCAAGGGGGGAGCAACTCTCTCAGCAATTTTAGATCTGAGGAGAAGGGCAGTGCAGAAACTACTGATGATGAGTGCTCACAGCCTCTAGAAGAGAAAGGTGGATGGACTTCAATGGTTGAAGAGGCAAAATATTTTTTGGTGTAAAAGGTACGTCACTCATGACTTTGATGATGCAAAATCAGTAAGCAAAAACTTCGACGATGCAAAGTTTTGTCTCAGCGTTGCAATACTAAATCTCAGCCTTCAATGTGAATAGGTTGAGATGGCATAAAAAAAACTCAGAAAGTCCGTAGCTCTGATTCCATGTTAAGTTGGGAAAACAGGCGTGTATTTCATTATCCCAAAAAGGTGATATATGCATAAATACAATATCATAATCCCTTGATATATGAGATTGTACATCAAGCATTACGAGATATGGTTTATGCATATCTTAATCATAAAAAAACTTTACATGATATGATTTGCATATATCTTTACAATGAGAAAACTTCTAAAATAACAATCACGAGCTGGAAAACCAGCAAAATTCCTTCTCATGACGGAGAACTTAGCACTTACACTTTTGCCTCAGTAAGGAATGGGAATATATCCCAGTAGATTGTTGTAGTGGATAACCACTACATGAAAATAAGTTGAGAAAGATAAACCTCATGTGAGAGGTTGTTGACCTCTTCAAACAAGACTAGTTGGATTACTTGTGTTGCATGTAGAGCATAATGACTATTAATCTTATAAATATATAGTATTACCATGCATCTCCATGTTGAGCTTTGTTCAAAGAACTGTTACTAATTGAGTGGTTTCTAGAGTTATGACCCATTTCCTGTTATTACATAGCCGCCACAAATTTTGAATATGCATCGAACACTATTTCAGCAAATCATACAACAATAAGATATGTGTGACTTTTAGAGTAATGTTCTATTTCCTATTACATAATATCATCACAAATTTTGAACATATGCTGAATGTACACAACAAATATGATGTGTCTTGAGGCCTAACATAAATTTGACAGGTATTTACATGAATATAAACATAATTATTAGAATAGTGATTTTTCTACATTCAGACAATCTTTTAACATTTTTGGATGATAGAACAAAACACTTATTATCGCAGATAAATCCTGTACCACATAACAGTGAAAGAACTACACAACCGTGAACATACATTATTTGATTACATGAAAGAACTACATAACCGTGAACATACATTATTTGATTAGATGGAAGTGCAACATGCATAACGACAATATAACAAAAAAAGAAGAAGCATGTATTCATGGGACCAATTCCATTGATGCCGATAAATATTATACGACATAAAAATGGACATGTTATTTGATTTAATGGAAACCAATATGCATGATAACAACAGAAAAAAGGAAAAAAAATAGTATGTATGCATGGGCCAATTTCAGTTATTTTTGGTAGTTTTATGGGTGCATGCATGAACTATTATAAATTAAGTACTTGGTCAGTGATTTAATCAACAGTTTTATTAAATATTATTGCATAGAAGTTTTATCAACAGTTTTATTAAATATTAAATTTTATCACCAATTTTATTAAATTTTATCCTCCACAACATAGAAGTTCTATCCTTCTCCCTACCATCCAGCAGTCCAATTTTGATCAAGAGAGCCACTCACCATTTGATCTTAGATCCGATGTCTCAAAGTATTTTATTTTTAGTTTTTTTAATAAAAATTTTCTGAATATGAAATTTGGTATGTGCCATCTTCTCATTGGGGCGCACCTATAAAAAATACTAACAATAATTTGTCGATAAAAAATAAAAACCAAAATACCCCTTGAATTTTTCAGGGGTATTTTGGTCACTTTATTTTATTGAATTTTTATTTTACTAGTGCGAGTTTAATAGATAAATGGATGTCCAAAATTTGATATCAAAATAGTTTATAGAAAAAAAATTAAAAATAGAATAGTGTAGAGACGGGACATTGTGATTGGGGCAATCTTAGCCCTCCATTCAAAATGGACGGTTGGATAAAGGGGACAATAGAACTTCTATGTTGTAAGAGAAGCATAGAAAGCTTTCTCTTATTATATTACTACTACTGCCTCATACCTTTAGTGAGCAAAGAAGTGATCGATTTTGGTTCCTGTGATCAAGAAGCTACTCAAGGATATTAAACGAAATTTTAAAAATATAAAAAGTCCGAAAAAAATAAATCTATTTGTAATATATATATATTATCATTTTGGAAAAAAATTTAAAATATTTTGGCCCAACTTGGGGATATTTAAAAAATAAAATATAAAAAAATTCCAAAAAATAAGAAATCTATTTGTAATATGATTTTTTATATTTTTTTATTATCTTGACAAAGATTAAAAAATATTTTGGCCATGAATACTTATTTTTACGTTTTTGTAAACATAGATTCTCACTTGCTTTAATCCATAACTAAAACATCCCGTACAACGCAAAGTATAATAAAGAATTGCAGTAAAACTAATGAATCGTGCAATATGGAGAAAACACTGATAACTAAATTGCCATAAATACTGATACCATGGGAAAAGTGAAAGACACGCACTTCATTGAAAGTAAGGAAAACCTATGCAAAATATATATATATATATATATATATATATATATATATATATATATATATATATATATATATATATATATATATATATATATATATATATATATATATATATACCGTTTAAATTAAGTAGACATTATAAAGTATCACAAACTTACTTTTACAAGTTAGGTTGCCACGTTATACAAACCACACCCTTACATTAATTTTTTTAATTGTTTGTTAAATTCTTTAAATAAGAAATTGTTTTTTATAGAAGGTTACAACCTTAAACTATATAAGTAAATAGGCACCTCAAAAATCCATCGGAAAAGGTAGTTTTAATGTTGAAAAACCCTTTAATTCATTATCTCGACATCGAGATGTATGACTACGAAAAAAAAAAAGATTTTGAGTCCTATAAATAGTGCATCTTACAACACATTATTTAGACCGTTCATTTTTAAAATTTTCATATATTTATAGATCTACTTGATTTTAACCATTTTTTAATTTTAAAATTTTATAATTAGATATAAAAATAGATTTTCAGATAATCTTCTGAAATTTTTACACTAAAATTACATGTCATAATAAAATTTGGAGGTGCGCCTTTATTGGAT
The DNA here is from genome assembly GCF_054954075.1 of Amborella trichopoda. Taxonomy (NCBI): domain Eukaryota; kingdom Viridiplantae; phylum Streptophyta; class Magnoliopsida; order Amborellales; family Amborellaceae; genus Amborella; species Amborella trichopoda. Next base: position 54,906,805 of record NC_142338.1, on the reverse strand, counting down.
TGCTTAAGGCTACTTAGGAACCAACTCTATATGTGCTTGAAAATTGAACATACGCCGTTCAATTTTTGGATAGGGTCCCAAAATTTAAGGATTAAAAAAATGGTCCTACCGATTTTGCCAAGGGAGTAAGTTCACGATGTCCTCTAGCAGAAGTATACATAGGCCCTCAAATAATCCTTTTATTGTGATGAATGGTCTAACAAAAGTATGCTTCCCTGTCATCCAACTCAAATCCCGCTTTTTGAGTTGGCGCTTCAGCCGACTCACACTCAAGTGCATTCTTTTTCTAAAAATCCATCTTATATATGAATTTTGGATAAAAAATTAATTGGTTGATAATCTCGATTATATTGATTATGGAAAAGTTTATATGAGGTTACAACTTAATTGTAAAAGTAAAATTGTAGTAATCTACACCGTTCATTTTAATTCAAAAGTATAGATTTGACAGCATCTTAAAAGATGTATCACTTTTTGACACTATCTAAAAAAACATGTCAAATTTATAGCGTTTAACTAAAGTGGACAATGTAAAGCATCACAAACTTGCTTTTACAGGTAAGGTTGCCACTTTGTACAAACCACACCCTTATATTAATTTGTTTAATTATTCTTTTAGTTCTTTTAAATAAGTTTTTAGATTCATGTTTATGATGGTTGAGATTATTGACTTGGAAATTTTTAAATTCTAAACCCATATCTGAGATAGATTTTTGGAAGGGGATATATTTAATTGAAAACAACCAAATAATTTTCCAATAAAATGGGGCCAGTTTGAGATGCCCGTTCTTTATTTGGGTAGATCAGTGGAAACATAGGCTCCTATAAATTTTTTAGAAATAGTTTGTGGTTTTTAAATACGTAAGTAGGAGTTGAAACCTAGATCGATACCTAGCAATTTTTTAGAAATAGTTTGTGGTTTTCAAATACCTAAGTGGGAGTTGAAACCAGATCGATACCTAGCAATTTTTTAGAAATAGTTTGCGGTTTTCAAATACCTAAGTGGGAGTTAAAACCAAGACCGATAGCTAAGATTCGGATGGTGCTACCAGCCTGACGTCAACCCCAGTCCCAAGAGACACCCGCTCTTCCTTCTCCATATTCTTGAAAGAAGGACTCATGTGATCTAACCGGAGTATATATATATTTTTTTTCTTTTATTTTTTCTTCTCAGCTTAGATCACTTACAAGTAATCTTTTTACAGTAAAACAAATTTAAATACACTAAAGAAAAGAATACAACTAGGATTTCAAGAACTTGAAGCTATTCAATACCTTTCTTTCAATAACAAAGAAAAGATACAATTTATGTTTGGGAATAAAAGACACAAAAAACAAATACGCAAGAAACAAAAGAGGGTGCTGGATATTACCTCAATCGAGCTTCTTACACCCCATACCCAGTGATGGTGCGGGATCAATGATCAATTTTCAGTCTCAATTGGAAACTTTTTCAATAACATAAACTCAACCATAGGTGAACCCCCTTTTATAACCTAGGTACAATATAAAAATATTAAAATAAATATTGTGATTTTAGAAATTCATAAAATCATATTTGAAGAATTAAATTAATGTAAAATCAAAATTTTTATTTTTTTAAATCCAAATTTGATAAATAAAATATCTAAAGATTTAGAAAAATTCAAATAACAATTCCAAAAAATATATATCATTAAAACAAACATAATTAAATACTCTTATGGGAAAAAGATCTATATGGTCTAGGAACAAATATACACTAGGGCACTCCACCTTCTATTGAGACTTTATCCACACTTGCATTCTCAATCCGACCCAACATTGCCCATGACCCACTATCAATGCAAGAGATCATTAGCGAGTCACCAAAGTCTAGCCAATGGGCATGGGTCATAGTCACAGTTTATAGATTTCAGGTTCTCCTCTAGAGACAAAACCAATGTCACTTAGACCTGAGGCAATCCATTGTGTGATGGTGCATAGGGGTTCTCTCTCGCACATGTGCACATTTTACTCTGAAAGGTGGTTTGCTTTTCTGAAAACGGCTATTAATGTGCATGTCGTGTGAGGATACGCAGATGAGGCTTTGGCCCCATCTCGGAAGGCCTCCATCACATACAAGGGCCACACAGTCCTTTGACTTACGCTTCCGGGTATACTCCGACCTCATCAAGCGATGACCCATTATAACCCTTATCGATTTATTCTCTATGCCCATATAACATGAGTTTTTTTTCAACTAGATTGGGCTCGCTCGTAAAACTCAATCAGGTATCAGCAAACACCGTTTGCTTAGTATGTTCCACACATGACCGCACTCCCATTGAGTTCATGTTTCATTATATCAATAAATTCATGTACAAGTACTCATAAGGCCTTTAATGGCCACACACACCCAACAATTCTTGTATATCGCAAGGGCCCGTTAGCGATATAACGACTATGGGTCCTTTGTCTTTTAATACATTGGATTCGTGTGGATAACCTTAGGTTTATACTAACCAAATATAAGTTTCGTGTGGATAACCTTCGGTTTATACTAAAGCGTGCCAAATATGAGTAAAGCGTGCCAAAAGATTTGGCTAACCGTGAATCCAACATGCTATTCTGAGTTAAGTAGCGTTATTGTCTAACATGCATGGTAAACTATAAATAGAACAACGTTTTCTCAAAGCCCAATTAGAATGGCCATATTTCACCTTAAGGCTGTTCCTTCATATATAAATACATAAACAAACAAACTAAGTAAATACCTTCGAACAAAGAAATTAAATGAACATAATGTAGAGTTCCATTCGGGCCCGACTTAGGGTCGCATGTGGTTCCCGATTGTCCTTGTCGGATGCATATAGTCAAAATAAATAAATACATTGAACCAACCTCAAATGAACACAAACTTAAATAAACATAACTAGGAATAAAGTTGGATGCAACTAAAAAGAAGACAAATGTTATTGGTGTGAGAAGTTTGGATGAGTACAAAAGCTTCGGATACCCAAAAACCCTAGGTGCACGCCAAAGGCTTTAAATAGTAAAGTCCTCAGGGTATTTAAGGTTAGGATGTAATGTAGTTGGAAACGTTGAATGTTCATGGATAAGGTTGGAAAACCCGCACAGGTGTACACCCAAAAACGCTCCATGCCAATATATAGAAGATGCTATACAACATATACACTACCAACCCCCTTACATGCTGAACTTTTAGCCATAGTGTGCAAAATTCAATGCAAAGACCAGGCCCTCCTTTGGCTAAAGAGCAGTGCATGAGCATATAACAATCAAGAAGCATTGCCTTCTTCTCAAAGAAGAGTTTGGAGGTGGGTTCAAGCCCATAGCTCAACTAGAAGGCACTTGTTGTTGCAACCTTGAGGTTGTGGGTCTAACCTAGCCTAGAGATACTTTCCGAGAAAGGCTCGAACACTAGAATGGAGGTGCGTGAAGAAAGCTCAAGGCTGATCAAGCCTCTTTACGAAAGCGAGCCTCCGTCGCTTACTGAATCGGTCCCCCTCAGTGCCTTTGACATGGTCACGTACAATGCTAGCGAGGCTGTCATCTTTGCTTTCGAGTCGATGGAGGCAGTGGGAAACCATGTAGTTGTGGAAGCCCTGGAAAAAGTGCTGGCAGAGTTTAGGGTTTGGGCTGGGAGGTTTGGCCGTGACTCAGAGGGCCGCCGAGCCATACTCTTGAATGATGCTGGTGTTCATCTTGTAGAGGTTACAGTGGGGTTCACACTCCATCAGGCGTTCCCTACAGCGCCAACCCCTGCCCTGCTACACCTGCACCCATCCGCGGACGGCACAGAGGAGTTGCTCCAAGTCCAACTCACTCGTTTCTCTTGCGGTGGCCTAGCTGTTGGGCTCACTTGCCATCACTTTGTAGCTGATGGCACTTCTGCTATGGCCTTCTTCACTTCCTGGAGCAGAGTTGCCAGGGGATTGCCCCTGCTCCAACATCCACTACATGATCGCACCATCTTTATGCCCAGAGAATCGCCGAGGTGCCCTTTCGAGCATCTTGGAGTCGAATACATGAGACTTCGTAGTACTAGTCATAAGACTAACAGTGTCGATATCCGGCCCTTGCCACCCCCAAGGGATAGCATTGTCCAGGGCCTAGTAGTTCATAGGACACACTTCTCTTGCGAATTCTTGGCAATGCTCAAGGCCAAGGCCTCAATTTGCAACCCTGACAAGCCTTACAGCACATTTACGTGCTTGATTGCTCATGTGTGGAGGGTGGTTACAAAGGCCCGGGGGATTGAGGGGCCTGTGACCACGAGTGTCCGGATATCAGTGGATGGGAGGGCTAGGCTCAAACCCGCCGTGCCCAGGGAATACTTTGGCAACGTGATTCTATGGGCCTTCCCTCAAGCCCAAGCTGGCGAGCTTTTGAAAGAGCCGTTGCACTTTGCAGCCAAGCTCGTGTATGATGCTGTTAAGAGCTTGGACAACGAATATTTCCGCTCGTTCATCGACTTTACAAAGATGAACGAGGGGGGCGAGGGCCTGGTGCCGAGTGCCGAGATGGAGCAACTGGTGCTGTGCCCCAACTTAGAAGTGGATTGTTGGTTAAATCTCCCATTTTATGAATTCGATTTTGGAAGGGGGCCTCCCAGCATTTTCATGCCATCATGGCTTCCTTATGAAGGATTTATTCTTGTGCTTCCTTCTAGAGGGAGGGATGGGGGAGTAGATGTTTTGGTGCCTCTGTTGGAGAACAACATGACTATCTTCAAGGAGATATGCTTTTCCATGGACTAGACTCCTACTTAGTATAACATGGGGTAAACTGCTCTATGGTATTCATGGATGGCTCTGCTCTTCTTAGGATATGAATGCTAAGAAATAAAGTGCTCTGTTTAGATTGCTTTGTTCTTCTTTTCCTTTAGCTAGAGGGCTCGTTTTAAATATAGACACGTGTGTCTTGCAGTCTGATCATGTGTCGACACTTAACTGACACTGATACATATGTTGACACTCTTAAACACGCATACAACACCTCTAATAAGTGTCCACTATAAGATCCACTTCTTTGGACACTTTTTTTTTGTTGAAAGTGATATTCTTTTTTTAGAAACTTCATTGTTAATTGAAGAGTAATTTATTTTTCCAAATAATAAGTATTTAGAATAAAATAAGTAGTTTAGAACAAAAATAAATATTATTTTTATTTGTTAAATTAAACTTTCCATAAATCATTATTACTATAAATAAAAAAGACGATCTATTTCAACTAACATAAAACTTTCTAGGGTATCTCCCTCCACATCTAGTTTCTCCCTTTGCAAACCGTGGAGAATTGGTTTTTCCCTCTCCCAACCCTATGGACTATCTTCCTCATAAGGAGGCAATATAATTTATATAGGTACTAGGATGTGGGCATCAGTGAGGACAATATAATTTATGTGTAAATGCAGATGTGAACTACACATATTTTAGTTTGGGATTGTTTATAAAGAGACCATTTATCTTTAGGAAAAGTTTATACAAAGTTGAGGCTCTAAACAATCAAATTTGAGCCTATCTCAAAAATTTCACTAGAAGAAGTTGTTTTGATGCCCAAATATCCTCAAATTGTTCATCTCAACATCAAGATGCATGGACATGATAAAACATGGATTTCAGGTTTTGGAAATCCTGTATTTTGTAACACATTTTTAAACCGTCAATTTTCAAAATTTTCAAAGTTTTCATAGATCTATCGATCTACAATATTTTTGAAGCTTTAAACTTTATAAATAAAGATGAAAATATATTTTAAGGCTCTCACAAATATTTTCAGTATTGAAACTATATTTTTCAATATTATTTGAACGTATGCTCTAATTTGATTGTTTAGGGCCTAAGCTCTATACAAACTGCACCATTTATCTTTTAGTCAATAAAAGTCATAATTATTCCTACCCCTTAAATTTCAAAAAGGGTGGTTGTAAGAGTTTTAGATGCAAAGTTCCAAAAAAAATATATCTTGGATTTTTATGACTCACTCCAAGCCATCCAATTTGACATCAAACAAGTAGGAATGATTGTGACCTCCATGCACAAAAGGTTAACGGTTTCTTTGTAGACAATCCCTTTTAATATTTGTATATATAGACATATGCATTTATGTAGATATTTGTATGTTCTAAGGATGTGTTGTGTCTAGATGCTAATTTTTGGGGTTTATATTTCTGACCCTTGTATCTGTGTCATAAATAAACACACGTATCCGGGTCTATGTAACATAGTTTTCAATGCTTATCTTACCTCATTTTTATTCTTGGTCAATCCTTACTGAAATTTCTAGATTAAAAAATGGGACAAAAAAAAAATCAAAATTTCAAATTTAAGGATCAATAAGAAATCGGTTTTAGTATTTCAATATTGTAAAAAACAAAACAATTCTATATTTTCCAAAAGAGTAAAGGATAAGGTTTGTTTGCGTGGGAACACGTATACTATACAAGTACGATGCATGTTCAACTCTAATATTGAATTCAGATTTTCAAAAGCGACCCAAATCTTGTATCTGAAAATATTAAAAATTGATTGTCCAGATAACTTGTTATAAGATGCACTATTTTTAAGACTTGAAATTCTTTTTTTCCTTTACATCCATAAATCTTAAAGTCGAGATAATCATTTCCCAACTGCGGAACACTCATTTTTGCTAGATTTTTGAGGTGCACCTTACTTCTCTAATATAAGGTTGCAGCCTCACCTAAACCTTTTTCGACAATAAATGCACCACTAATCTATTATCAAACATTCAGCCTTTAGGATCTAATTATATCAAATTTATGTCTAAATGAAATGGTGTTGAAATTGATATACAAAACTAGAATTATATATAGGGAAAATATCTCCATATCCCCTATTTTTAGATTTTATTTCTTAATAAATCCAAGATTTCAAAAAATATCTTTCAACCCCCTGGCCACTTTAAACCTATTTTTCAACCTAAACAATTGTGAGCAAGACATGCTCTCTCTAAACCCAATCCCTTCTCTCTCTTCATTTATATACCCCAAACTTCTCTCTTTTTCTCACTTGCTGCGTGTTTCATTCTCTCTCTCCTCCGGTATTTACCCAAATACTTATCTTTCTCTTTTTGTGTTTATCCAAACACCTCTCTCACTCTCTCCTCCCGGTAACCTCTCACCACCAAGCATCTCTCTCCTTCGGTATTTATCCAAACACCTCTCTCTCTCCTGTGTTTATTAAAATATCTCTCTCTCCTCTCGTTAATCTCTCACCACGAAACACCTCTCTCTTTTCCTGTGTCAATACAAAGACCTCTCCTTTTCTCCTTATACTTCCTGTGTATTTGGGAGGAGAGAGAGTGAGAGAAAAGAGATGGGAAATGTGAAGAGAGAGAGCGAGAGGAGAGAGAGAGGGGTTACAGATGGATAGACGGAGAGAGAGAGAGAGAAGGGGTGTGGGGAGCAAGAACTTTGGGAGGATGGCTTTTAGAAAAGGAATGTCTTTTTGGATTTATTTGGCCTAAAAAAAACAGGTTTAAAGTAGCTTAGGGGGTTAGATGAAATAAAATCTACAATTTTGATGCCCCAAGATATCTTTTAATACCTTGAGCCTATTGTCAAATGAAACCTAAAAATTGTGGGTATCGAGATATTTATATATCTACGTAGAGAACACAATGAGTTTCGCTACTCATTTAGGGTTAAGGACCCTGAAGCATAAGACTAATATTGAGCATCCAACGTAGCTGAAGGCAACAAACAGTTGGTACCGCCGTTTAAATCCTGCATTTGTGATAGGAGATAAATAAATGCAAACGTTAAATATTATAGCACTTAAAGAGGTGATTTAAAAACTGGATCGGATCGTACTACAAACATGGTTACCATCCCGAGTAAAAAAGCCTCCTGATTCCCACTAATTATTAATAATCGTTTTATAGGTTTCTCTATAAAATTTTCCTGGTCGAACGGATCTGAATCGGCCAATTCCCCAATTCAGATCGGGTTTGCTAGTGACTAGTTTGGCTCACTGATCTGTTTTTTAAAAAATTTATTCAAAGCATGCGGAATACACAATGGTACTAGGAATTGAGCTTGAACTTGAGTATTTTGCAGTTGATATTAACATTGATGTGTCTCAAGATCGATTCCTACAACTGAGCAGCCCCGAAGAGAATAGAAGAAGAAAAGTCGACAATAGTGCTTATTTATGTCCTACATGGACACCCATCAATTTCTAACAAAAGACTTTTGAGGGAACTTTTTGTCTTCAAACAAGATATAAACAATTACTAAAATATACATAATATCATTCTTTAAAATTACTATTAGATTTGGAGCTTAATTTTTCTCAAAAGAAAAATTAGAGGGGTGGTTTATAAAATTTCCAACCTTACTTATAGAAGCAAGGTGTGATGCTATATACCATTCAGGAGGTATGTGATGATATATATCATTCCGGATGTATGAGAGTTTGTACGAGCATTTTATATGGTGGAACATAAACTCAGTGGGAGTGTGGTTCTTTTGTGGGCCATATTAGGTAAATGTTATTTCCTGATACTCAGACGAGGCTCGACGAGCTAGGCCAGCCGAGGTTTGAAAAACCCAAGATACCTAGGTATAGGGATCTACCGAGAAGGGTTTAGTGGGTTATCCCTTGATGAGGTCGGAGAATGCCCAGATCAGAGCCAAAGAACTCTGTGGCCCTAACGTGAAACGAATAGTTTTTAGAAACGGGGCTAAAACCTCATCGTTATATCATCACATGACAAGTATGTACAAAAGATTATCCATATGCACCATGGAGTCATGGTTTCATCATAGTCTGTAGAACCATGATTTTTGTCTCTAAGGGATAACCTGAAATCCATAAAGTAGGATTGAATTCCTTGTCTATTGACCGACTTTGGTGGTTCAATCATGAGCCCTTGCAGTGGACTGTGGGTCATAGGAACTGATAGGTCAGTTTGAGAAAGCTAGGCGGATCGTGATTCGCAGTTGAAAGTAGATTGCTCCCATGTATTGATAATTTCCTAGATCTAACTGATTCCCATCAAAATTAATTAATTTTATGTTATGTGATTTTTAAAATATTTATTTGAATTTTTGTGAATCTTTTGATATTTTATTTTTGTCATTTGAATTTATAACTTAAGAGAAATTAAATTTTCAATGTTTTAAATAAAATATAAGATTTAAAAAAAATTTAAATTATAAAATAAAATATTTTCTAAAATATTTGGGACCTCCATAAAATATGGGGCCCAAAATTTAAAAGGATGTGGATTAGGTGGAGCCCATACGTGGCCACCAAAAGGGTGGCAAGCCCCCACCCATTCACATAACATTGTTGCGAAGAATATTTATCCTCTTGGTTGGCTCATCCTTTTTAGTTGATTGATCAAATAATTAAAGATTGAATATATTAAAATATAAATTTTTCTTATTTGATGGGAATAGATTTAGGAAAGGTAGGATAAGATTATAGCTCATCTCTTTGAATCTCGATGGTGGATCAAAGAGATGGACAGCTCAAATCTCTCACCCTACAAGTTTCCTTAGATCGACAGTTGATATGTCCAAAATTCCCCTCTCTTCTAAAGGGGAGGCATGCCCCAATTTTATCTCTCTCTAATTTGCACTATGTTTTGGTGGCACGCACCACCTCTGTTATTTGTGGGTGGCAAAGAGGTAGAACCCCTTGCTAGTAGATCTCTCCTTCTCTTTTCATATTCATCTCTTATCTCTCTAAAATCAAGCTAAGAGGCTTGATCAAGATTAAGTCATTGAGTGGATTTTTACCATAGTAAGGAAATCAACATACCGATCATTGATCTCGAGCACCATAAGAAGGAGGAGACTCGGCGTAGGGTTTACTAAGCTCTGTTGAGGTAATCGTTGATAATTTTACCTTTTTAAATATTTACTTCTTTTCCCATAAAGCAATAAAGTCTACTTTTTTTTCCTGAATAAAAATTTGTATTTGAAGAGGTAACAATCGAGAACCGATTTTATTTTTATTTTATTTATTTCAAGAGTTGTTTGATTATAATTGGACATTGTAAGTGATCTTGCCGGTGTAGGGGTAAAGAATTTTTTAAAAATATATATATACCGCGCTTTATCATAAAGTCATTTCATTGGTATCAGAGCAAAGTTGATATTTGAAGCCATTTTCCCTTTATTGAGTCGAGATCAAGTTTGGGAACGAGATGTAAGAAAGCTACTAATCTTTGTAGTCAAGTAATACACCCCGGTTAAGAATTATTGAAATATTCAAAACACCGATAAATGCACTTTGCAGAATGGGTATTTTGTGCTATTTTGGAGCACCTATATGATGAAGATAATGATGTATTCGTCTATTGTATACTTCAGTGATTTTTTATGTCTTTGAGAGTAGGATCTATCTACAAAATTTCAGGGGGAGATCTTAAGGGAATTGAAAGTTATGGACACATTAATGAAAGGTGTCAGTTCTGACCCTGTAAAATCTAAGAACTGTCCAATGATTTCTGTATTTTTCTCACAAACTATATGATTTTATTTCTAATTGAAATTAGATTGTGACTCAAAATTAAGTCTACTTTCAAACATAAAAAGTTTCATCAAAAATTCCTTGTGATTTGAAAGATATAATCAATTTATTGAAGGATGCACAAGTGCTGTTTTTAGCAACGAAAATTATTTCCATGACTTGGAAGTCATTATTTTATTTCTATTCTTAACATAATATTTTATGGCTCACACTAAGTTTTTAGACTTCGATTTTGAGTCTAATTTCTAATAAAATATATTTGAGAGAGAAATATCTATTTAAAGAGAGGAATAAAAATTTTGGATTGAAGAGAGGTCATCCTGAATTTTCAGCAATTATGATGTTCTCTTCATTGAGACTTAAATAACTATAATTATCAAGCCCACTTAACAGAGTGATATAAGGCTTATGGATATATATGTGCTACCACTATGTGTCTACTTTTAAACAAAATTTGTTTGAAAGGGAACCCCATGAGGGTAGAGAGAAAATACAATTTTACTAGACAGTGGTCATCCTGAAATTCTGCAGTATGATTTATTTTGTAATTTGTAGGTCACCTTATTTGCTTCTCTGAAGGAAGATATTATTTGGGATTAACATGGTGTTATGATTTGATTTTGAGTCTCGTTTTCAATACAAGAGATTTCAGGAAGAAATTCTGTGAGACATGAGAGAAACAATTTGTTATTGAGAGATGCTCAATCTGATTTTTTGTTGAGAAAATTGCATTGTGATGTAAAAGTCACTAAAAGGTAGACTCATTAATTGGTGTGATTTAAGAATGGAACTGAGCATTATTTTATATTTTGAGTCTATTTCAGTACTCAAAAAGATTCGGAAAGAAACTCTTTATAAGTTGAGAGATATCATATTTTTATCACGGGATGCTCTTATTATATTCTACAGTAAATTAAAAGATGTAGTATGTTAAGACACATCTTTAGATTTCCAGTAATAGAGACCCTTTAGGGCTTATTAAAATGGATTTTATAGTGTGTCATATGTATGGTTATTATAATAAAAACTTCAGAGAGAGGTAATACAGAGTTGGCACGTACGACACTCTATATAAAGAATGTTCGATCAGGGAATAGCAGAAATAAGAAGAAATATAATACCTATAAAAACATCTTGGTTTCTTCGAAATGAAGGGATACGTATAGAGGCTTGGAGGTAGTGAAGAAATGCTGAAAGATCAGTGTCAAGAATCGAATTTGTGATATTTGAAATGATGAGATGAATAAGATTTTTCTTCACAATGTGAGAAAGAGATAATCCAAGTGCCGAAGAGATGCACACTTCGTGACATGTAAAACCGATGACCAATATATTTTCCATCAGTTGCGTGCTCTTCCAATATCACAAAAGTTTGTCAAACAAGTAAAATCAATTAATCAAGAAAGCCCAGGTACCACGCTATATAATTTTGAGGTATAAAATATATCTCATATTACATGGTAAGGTCATATAGGGAAAGATGATTAAGTTACTTTTTATATGCTTTGGTTATATTTTGGCTAAGTGTTTTATGAATATGTATGGAGTGTATGAACATTGAGTGATATATGCTAACAAATTTGAAAAAGCTTGTTTATGAATATCATATGTTATGGTGCCTCCTTGTGCTAAGAGTACGAACTACTTAAGGTAGTGATACACATGGAGTTGTTATTTGATAAAGGGCTTTGAGTCTTAGTATGAAACACGAGAGATGGGTATGACTCATTCAAATATGTAAGCATGGAAGGAGTGTTATGATGAAACTCGGTCTTAGTGACCATCCCCCCGATAATATCCAATAATATGATGTGTTGCATGTGATGATGATCTCTTCATAAAGTCTCCATATTTGCAAAAAAGAAATTTTGGTCAAGATTTTGATAACCATTCTTTAGTCATGCTTATTTTAGATAAAATTGTAATATGGACTTTATGGCTTGTTTTTGTAGATGTAAACATGACTTGGTAGGTGAACGCGGTAAAATGAATTTTGAAGACTAAACATATATTTGAATATTAAATTGGATGTTTTGAAAAAACCCTATAGTCGTGTTAAATCCACTAATTCTTTATGAAAAATCATTTTATACCGACATACTATTATCTAACCATTGCTTGTGTATAATAAGTCAAAAAAAAAAAAAATTTAAAAGGGAGAAAACCATTATGCCTTCAAGGTATTTATAAAATTGAGAGAAAAATTGTCATGCACGGGGTTTTTTTTAAATACTCATAAGCCTTGACTCATGTTTGTAGTTTTTAAGAATCATCGATTACTTAAGACCTTGAACCATAGCGAATGTTGCAGGAAAGCCATCTTGTTAAGTTTCCTTAGCACATGTTATGTTGATTAGATAACTTGGTTTGTATGGATTTACTATCAAGATAACTAGCGTAATTGAACCTTTGTGGTTTATAAAGGTTTTACATATTGTGAAACCAATGTGCATTGAATTACTTATTGCATGAGACTTGCTATGCTACCTCTGGATATAGGCATAAGGATATTGAGAATGTATATGTTATATTTGCAATAATTGAGTGGGTGCTGTTACAGTCTCATATTTGTTTTTTAGCTGCTTGGATATTCAGACATACAGATCCAAACTATCTCAAGGATCCAAATGATGTGAAGTCTACATTTGGATACATGCTCATACTTGGGGGGAGAACAACTATTTGGAAATCAAAGAAACATGATGCGGTGACATTGTCCATCCTAGAGGCAGAATACTTGGAGGCCGCATGGATTAAAAAACCCTTGCGTCATGAGTCAGTAAGGACTTTATGCGACAACACGGCGGTGATATGTGGGTAAAAGGGAGCCACGATTCCATAACAACTCCAAGCGTATAAAACTAAATATTCCAGTGGGAGCACCTAGTGTTTGACAGACCAGCTGGAACAACAGACTATGGTGTTGTTAACCCATGGAACCTAGAAGCGTGGCGCTGGTTATGTGGATACAGAAAGAAACAGCTTGTTTGAAGAACTCCTTTAAGCCAGTGAAAATACGATCCCATGCGATGATGATATGTGATGATTTTCTATAATAGCAGGTCTATAATTCACGATACGATATAAAAGATGGACTACGATGACTTTCGGGATAAGATCCGAGTAGCAAAGAGAAAAAGGCGTTGCGTCTATGAGTCCTTTTGTTAAAAGAATGATGGCGAAAGCCATGATTAATGTATTGAGAGATATTGTTATTGGGATAGACATGTGGGGATGAGAGAAAGTGAGAAAGAGAGAATGTAAGGCCTTCAAAGGCCAAGTAGGAAATGTTGGGTCTATGTGGCCTTTAAAGGCCTTATGAGAGCTTGTATGAACATTTTATATAGTGGAACATAAACTTAGTGAAAGTGTGGTCCTTTTGTGAACCATACTAGGTAAATGTTATTTGCTGATACTCAGACTAAGTTCGATGAGCTAGGCCAACCGAGGTTTGAAAAACCCAAGATACCTAGGCATAAGGATCTACCAAGAAGGGTTTAGTGGGTTATCCCTTGATGGGGTCAGAGTATGCCTAGATGAGAGCTAAGGGACTGTGTGACCCTTATATGTGATGAATAACCTTCAGAGACATGGCTAAAACATCATCGTTATATCATCATACGGCATATACATAGATAGCCGTTTTGAGATTCACCAATGAGGGTGGAGCGTGTACATGTGCGAGAGATTACCCTTATGCACCATAGAGTCATTGTTGCATCATGGTCTAGAGGACCATCATTTTTGTCTTTAAGGGAGAAACTGAAATCTATAAACTGGGATTGCATCCTCTAGTCTATTGGCTGACTTTGGTGGTCCAATTATGAACCCTGTAGTAGACTGTGGGTCATAGGAACTGCTGGGTCAGTTTGAGAAAGCTAAGTGGATTTTGATTCGTAGTTGAAGGTAGAGTGCTCCTATGTATTGATAACTTCCTAGATCTAACGGATCCAATTCCCATCAAAATTAATTATTTTTATGTTATGTGATTTTTAGAATGTTTATTTAATTTTTTGTGAATCTTCTGACATTTTATTTTTGTCATTTGAATTTATAAATTAAGAGAAATTAATATTTCAATGTTTTAAATAAAATATAAGATTTTAAAATGAAATAAAATATTTGGGACCTCCATAAAATATAGGGCCCAAAATTTAAAAGGATGTGGATTAGGTGGATGTGGCCACCAAAAGGGTAGCACGCCCCCACCCATTCACGTAACATTCTTGAGAAGAATGTTTATCCTCTTGGTTGGCATATCGTTTTTTAGGTATAGCCAACTTATGTGATAAGGTTGAATATTTGGGATATTTACTAATTCTTTGAATCAAGATTGATTAATCAAATAATTAAGTATTGAATATATTAAAATATAATTTTTTATTATTTGATGGGAATAGATTTAGAAAATAGATGACAATGTTCTAGCTTATCTATTTGAATCTTGATGGTGGGTCAAAGAGATGGACGGCTCAAATCTCTCACCCCACAAGTCTCTTTAGATCGATGGTTGATATTTGACTATACGAATTGAGGTAAAATCTATGAGATAAAAAATCTATAAAAGGAAGTGTTCTCTTATAAAATGAGATATGTATTATTTTCCCTCTCTTTAACCAATCTCTCTCTCCCTACCCAAAATTTAGCTCTCTTCCAAAAGGGAGGCATGCTCCAATTTTATCTCTCTCTAAGTTACACTATATTTTGGTGCTACGCACCACCTCTGTTCTTTGTAGGTGGCAAAGGGGTGGAAACTCTTGCTAGTAGATCTCTCACTCTCTCTTTATATTCATCTCTCATCTCTCTAAAATCAAGCTAAGAGGCTTGATCAATATTAAGCCATTGAATGGATTTTTTCATAGTAGGGAAATCAACATACCGATCATAAATCCTCAGCACCATCGGAAGGAGGAGAATCGACTTTACTAAGCCTGGTTGAGGTAATCTCCTACAATTTTACCTTTTTAAATATTTACTTATCTTCCCATAAAGCAGTAAAGTCTTTTTTTTTTATTTTTTTTTAATAGAGAATTGTATTTGAAGGGGTAACAATTGATAACCAATTTTATTTTTATTTTATTTATTTCAAGAACTTTTTTATTATAATTGGACATTGTAAGTGATCTTGCCAATGTAGGTGGGTAAAGAATTTTTTTAAAAAATATATACACCGTGCTTTATCATAAAATCCTTTCATATTTGACACGTTTTCAAGACATTATCAAAACAAAGGCAAGTATTTTAAAATTATGTTCAATCTATATCATCCAAATGAAATGGACGGTGTAAATTATTTTAACTTTATTTCTACAAGTATGGCTGCAACTTTATATAAAAATTTTCCTAAAAATTATCATATCTCCCTATGGATTGATCTAAGACATTTGATTCATCACTTTGTATCTAATTTCAAATAACCCATCGCTCTTTTTAGGGCCCGTCTGGTTCCCTGGATTAAGGAAAAGTGTATCATGAAATTGATATTTACTGAAATTGGCATTTCCTAGAATATGGTGTATGTTGTTTGGATAGTATCTAGTAGAAACCAAGAAAATGTAAATCCACTGTTTGGATTGCCTGGAATATCTTTTTCCTAGAAATGCAAATATCTGTCTCTTTCTCTTTTTCTCTCTTGTTTCCTACATACAATGTCAACAAATGGGTCTTCTTCCCTTTTCAAACACCAAGCTAGCTGCACATCTCTCTCTATAGAATAACACTGAAAAAAGTAACAAATTTTGATATACTTTCTCTCTCTAAAAATCAAAATTTAAGATAGTCTCTCTCTAAAAATTTTAAGATAGTCTTTCTCTCTAAAATTTGATAGGTTTTTTTCTCTAAAATTTTAATACACTTTCTCTTTCAAAAACTTAAAATTTGAGAAATTATCTCTCTTTAAAATTTGGATATTGTTTCTCTCTCTAAAAATTTGGAGATAGTTTTTCTCTCCAAAAATTTTAGATGCTTTCTCTCTCTAAAATTGATATAGTTTCTCTCTATAAAATTTTGAGATACTTTCTCTCTCTAAAACATAAAATTTGCAATAGTTTCTCTCCATAAAATTTTGAAGTAGTTTCTCTCTCTAAAATATGATATAGTTTTTCTCTCTAAGAAATTTTAAGTACTTTCTCACTCTAAAATTTGATATAGTTACTCTCTAAAATTTTAAGATATTTTCTCTCTCTAAAACTTAAATTTTGAGTTAGTTTCTGTCTCTAAAATTTTCAAGTAGCTTCTTTCTCTAAAATATTAATATACTTTCTCTCTCTAAAACTTAAAATTTGAACTAGTTTGTCTATCTAAATTTTTTGAAATAGTTTCTCTCTCTAAATAATTTACTCTATCTAAAATTTGATATAGTTTCTCTCTAAAGTTTTAAGATATTTTCTCTCTCTTAAAATTAAAATTTGATCTACTTTCTCTCTCTAAAAATTTTCAGGTAGTTTATCTGTCTAAAATTTGATATAGCTTCCCTCTCTATAAGTTTTGAAATATTTCGCTCTAAAACTTTTTAAATAGTTCCACTCTCTAAAATTTAATGTAGTTTCTCTCTCTAAAATTTTAAAATGTTTTCTTTCTAAAACTTAAGATTTGAGATAGTTTATTTCTCTAAAAAAAATTGAAATAGTTTCTTTCTCTAAAAATTCATGTATTTTCTCTCCCTAAAATTTTATATACTCTCTTTCTAAAATTTGATATAGTACTTGTTTCATAGCTTTAATTTGCGCTGCGGATCCTACTCTGGAAACGGAAATACCCACATTAATAGCAGGCCGGATTCCAACATTGAATAGATCGGCAGATAAGAAGATTTATCCATCTGTAATGGAAATTACATTAGTGGGAATATAAGCCGAAACGTCCCCAGATTGAGTCTCAACTACTGGTCAAGCAATCATACTTCCTTCGCCTAAACGAGAACTTGATTTAGCGGCTCTTTCCAAAAGTCGGGAATGCAAATAAAAAACATCTCCTGGATAAGCTTCGCGACCAGGCGGTCTTCTTAATAGAAGAGACATTTGGCGATAAGCTTGTGCTTGTTTAGAGGGATCATCATGAATTATTAAAGTATGTGGGTGGATTTGGTCAGGGGGATGTAGAAATAGTACTTCAAGATCCATTACGTATCCAAGGTCTTTTTCTCTTTTTGGCATCTGTTATTCTGGCACAAATCTTTTTGGTTCTTTTCACTTTTCCCTCACGGTACTACTTCTCTATCGGTCACCCAGGAGTATTTAGCCTTACAAGGTGGTCCTTGCTGATTCACACGGGATTCCACGTGCCCCATGCTGCTCGGGTCAGAGCGTAAGCCAGTGATGCTTTCGGTTACTGGACTCTCGACATCTAGGGTGCAGTACTCAACCGCTTTCGCCTAGCAACACGACGCTTGTATTGCTCTCCCACAACCCCGTTTTCACGGTTTAGGCTGCTCCCATTTCGCTCGCCGCTATTACGGGAATCGCTTTTGCTTTCTTTTCCTCTGGCTACTAAGATGTTTCAGTTTGCCAGGTTGTCTCTTGCCTGCCCATGGATTCAGCAGCAGTTCGAAAGGTTGACCCATTCGGGAATCACCGGCTCTATGCTTATTTTCAACTCCCCGAAGCATTTCGTTGCTTGCTACGCCCTTCCTCGTCTCTGGGTGCCTAGGTATCCCTCTCTAAAAATTTTAATATGTTTTCTCTCTTTAAAATTTGATATAGTTTATATTTCTAAAATTTTAATATGTTTTGGTTCTTCAGCAGTAAAATGGGTTGTTTCTATGAAATGTTAATTCTATCTATTTTGGAGGAATTGCCAAAACTTTGGCTTAAAATGAGCATTCAGAAATCGCATGAAAATCTTAATTCCAAGTAGAACTGTCAATTTTGCAAGAACCAAAAACAATTAGCCAACCTTGTCCAAGAAAAATGACTCCTAGAATTGTGAATCCAAAGAACCAAAAGCGTCGTTACCAAATTTCAAAAAGCCCATCGAATTATCATTTTCGGTGATGAAATTTATCATACCTTGCCTCAAGTGAGATGTTAATATTCCAAAATACTCCCGAATTTTTAATAAGTACCCGCAACTTTTTATATGTGAAACACCGGGTCGTTTCCAATTGATAGATATATGTAACAAATACAGACTCTTTTTTGAAGCTTGGTAATAGTTTGGAAAAAATTTATATAAGGTCGCAACCTTAAAATATAGAATTGATGATGTACCTCGAAACTCCATCAGAAAAAGTTGCTTTAATGTTGGAAAACTCTCTAATTAATTATCTCAATGTCGATATGTATGAATATATATATAAAAAAAAAAAGATTTTGAGTCTTAAAAATAGTATATCTTACAACACATTATCTAAATCGTCTATTTTCAAGATTTTCATATGTTTATAGATCTACTTGATTTTAACCATTTTTTGTTTTGAAATTTTATAATGAGATATAAAAATAGATTTTGAAATAATCTTAAGAATTTTTTACCCCAAAATTACATGTTATGATAAAATTTGAAGGTGAACTTTAATTGAATTGTTTAAGGTTGCAACCTTATAGAAAGCACACCTAATAGTTTTCCCTTTTGAAGTCTAATTGTGCTGGCCATAGTAAAGTAAAAGTTCTCTTGGTAGAACTTTTACTTTTATTCGAAGTTCATGCCACGCCTCTAGATTCAAATTGATAGAGAAATAAGTGCAGAAATAAATTTATAAATGCGCCTATTACCCCTAGCATGGCAAATACTCTTAAAGTTTTATTTTGGGTAGGTGGGAATACAGACCCTACTCTTTTTTAGAAATAATTAGCGGTTAGCAGTTTTAAAATGTGTAAGTGGGAATGGAAACGTAGGATGGTCCATATGAGCATGATGTTCCTTAGGGACCATCACAACTTTCAAAAGTTTTTACCTTCATTTGGTTTAAGATTTGTTGCATTGCCACGTCCTTTAGTGGACGTAGTTTTCATATGTTAAAGGCGGACATTTACGCTATACCTCATACATGAGGTGGAGGCATTTTAAAAGATTTAAATAAGGTGCAGGGTAAGGCGTCGCCTTACAGAACTCCACCCTCGCTCTCCCTCTTACAAACACAGTGAGCTCCTCTCTCTAGTCAAATTTATATCGAAAGCTTCCTCTCATATATTTTAGGTAAATGACTTCATTATCTTGAAACATAATCCGTTCTTTTTTAAAATGAAATGAAATAATTACTTCTACTTATTATCATGAATTTTAGGCGAGATAAATTTTATGCGCAAGCGACCTCATTATTTTGAAAAAAAAAAAAAACTTTTAGTAAAATTGTGAAATTTTATTCACTGTTAGGAATTTTAAATATTGTAAATCATTAGAAAAAAGAAAAAAGTGTTCTCCCTTATATCCGTTATATACGTATGAGTTCTGAGGATAACAGGAAAGCACGCTTTGATGTTTCTCTTAGAGTAGTCCTTCTCCGACCATCCCTTTTTAACAGGCTAGTAATGAGGTCTTACTTCGCTTATATAATTTTTACTTCTGCCATGTAGTTGGCAATTTCAAGGGGCATGACCATCCGACAAGGGTTAGTTCCTCCAAAGAAAATAAAAAAGCGAGAGCAGTAACCGTACAAAGTAAAGCTTAGGGACTCTAAACCTTGAATCTCTTAGACCATTTTGAAGGTCCATACCTATATTTGGCTCCGATGAATCAAATCTGACGAGCAACTGTAAGTGACCTCATTGTCTCGAAAAATAATCTTTTTAATAAAACTGCGATATTTTATCTATGTTAGAAATTTTAAATGCTGTAAATTCTTAGAAATAAATTTATTTTTCTTGTCTATTTTTAGAGAATTTTAGATACTGTAAAATTATTAGAAATAAATGTGATATTTTTGCTTTTAGTAAAATTGTGAGATTTCTTTCTACTATCATTTGATTATAGCATTGTCTGTGAAATGTTTATTTGGAATTGACATCCCATAAATTGTGATAATTCCGTTTTCATAGATTTCTATAAGAGTTTTTCTATACATACTAGATTGGCAATTATGCTAGAATGTCTTTACGAACTGCTACCTTTCTGAATTTGAGGCCAAAATATTTGACTGGGTATTTTTAAAATGTTATTGAAAGTTATTGTTATTAATGGTTTCAGTGAAATTCATATTAATAATTGCAGTGATGTGTTGATTACATGATATTACTGCTTTCGAATGTTTAAAGAGATTTAGAAATACTTTAAGTATGCAAGTGGACTCATCTAGTTCGCCGGTGAGGTATAATTGGACCTATCCAATACGCCGGTAGGGATTACTTGTACTCGTCCGGTACGACGGTGATGTATAAGTGGACCTGCAATGATTAAGTGGATCTATCTGGGACGCTGATAGCGATTAAGTGGACCTATCAGGACGCTGATGGGGTATATAGGTGACCTACTTGGGATGCCAATAGGGTATTTTGTGAAATCCTTTGAATTATGCACTGCCGTTAAAATGTTATACGCATTTCAATTATTTGAATTATACTTAACTATGTATTTTTGAAAGTGAAACTGTTGATGCATTGTTGTCAATAGATCTCCTTTTTGAAAATATTGATATCTTTCAACCATGATTATTTTTAGGATTATGATGATCACTTACTGAGTAGCCAAACTCATCAAACTATAATAAACATTTTTTTAGGATAACTGCGGTTTTATTTTGAGTGCTTGTCAAGATCAACTTTGGAACATATTGTAGTTGTTTTTAAACTTTCTTTTATTACTTTGTAAGAATTCGCCATTGTAAATTTGTCCAGTCAAGAGATGTATATATGTTTAGACCTTTACGTTAATATTAGTTATGAACAGAGTTTATACAATAATCCTAAAATTTCAAAAAAAATAAAAAATAAAATAGTAAGGGGTTTTGAATTTGATTCAATGCATGGTAGATATCTAAAATTGCTTTGTTTTGACTGTCACATCTCAGAAATATCGATATCTTAAATTATTGGGGTGTGACAACTATGGTATCATTCCCTATGATTCTCTCTGGAAGAGAGATTATTGTATTTGTGGTGGATGGTTTGTTAATGAGCAATTTGATAGAGAGAGAGTTTCTTTTTGAAGGTCGTGTTTATGAGCAATTTGATAGAGAGAGAGAGAGAGGGGAGATTAGGAATTGATGGAGAGAGAGCACCGAAGGAGCACATTTTTAATGGCATGTTGGAGAGAACATGGGCGTAAAATATGAGAAGGGTTGCACAAATAACTATACTTAACAAAGGAGGAGGTTGTCCGGTAATAGAAATGCCAGATTATGCGTTTGAAATTTGAAAAAGCTTTATGTCTAATATTGTTATTGTCGGACATAAGGGCAATTAAGAAAAACAAATAAACAACAAGAGAGGAGAGTGATGTTCGTAATATTGAGCATATTGAATACCAAATGTTAACTGACCCTCACGTAATTTGCTCTTTTTAGGTCAATACCACGAACACAAAAGTAGAGGATGAATCTTTATATGTAGACGAGGAAATGTTTCACCTTTCCTTTTAATATGATAAAATATGCTATCCATAGGATTATAATTTTGAAAAATTTTATTTTGAAATAACCCAAAATACTTTTTCCATGTCAAAGATACAAGAAGTAAAAAGAGTGAAACCTAGCGGTGGAAATATATAATCTCAAAAAAATTGAAGTCAAATGGGAATAGATAATCTATTCGGCATAGATACTTTGAAAATTTTCAAATAAAAAATTCGCCCTATGCATTTGATACGTTCGACTGCCCCATTATACAGTCAGGCCAGATCTTGCAATCCTTTTCCTGAGAAAAAAATAACATTAAAATTGTCAAACCATTTTAAAAATTCATTAAGGTGATCAAATCGAACAATTCGTTGAAAAAGTGGTTACTTAAAACAAAACATTTCAAATATCTATTCAATTTGGTCGCTTAGAGGAATTGCTTGCATGTATATTTATTCCGTTAATTTGGTCTCACTAGCCTTGCAAAATGACACAACTACCCTTTCTAGAACATATGCTTGTTTCACTAATCTCCCTTGTTTTGGGGTTTGAAGCTGGGAAGAAACAAGGGTAATTTGATTATTCCTCTCCACTTTTTTCATGAACCAAATTACCATAATGGACCTGCTGACTCAAGATTTGGAATATAAAATACAGGCAGTTTTGGTGTTTTTAACAAAATATTTCAAGAGAGGTGAATTGAAAAGATTTTTTTACGATCATTACTTTATTGATAAAGGTTGATTCCACTCCCTTCCTTGGTGACTTTTTTTTGTGGTGGGTTGCTCAGCTTTATCCACTTTCTATAAGTTCCATCAGACTTCCAATCACAACAATATAAGGCGCCACTTGGATTATGGAAAAAATTGTTGAGAAAAAACTCATTACGAGGAAATACATTTCTTGCGAGAAATATTTCTTGCGAGAAATATTTCTTGTAAAATGGATTTCGTTTTTTGTTTGGATGGGCATATGGATACAACCTGGAAAAATACATTTTTATCAAGAGAAGAGATTATATGCACGCATCTACCGGAGAGAAATAAATACATGGCTAAAGGAATATGGAAGTATAAGGAGATTTCTATGTATGGGGAGAAACCGAGAGGCAGCATGAAATTATTTTTAATAGATTTAATGTATCTATAGAATAACTACTATCATTATTCTGTTTTATGTCATTTTTACATGATTTTATTATTTACTTTATTTTTTGGCGATCTCTATTTAATATTTTACTATAATGTGAGCTGGACTGCATTTTTACGATCCATTAGTATTTTACTATAATGTGAGCTGGACTGCATTAGTACAATTCATTAATATTTTACTATAATGTGAGCTGGACTGCTTTTTTATGATCCATAAAGCGTAAAGCATCCTTTTTAATATGGATACGGATGCAAGTAGGTGTTTTATATGAAATCAATGGAAATTAACCCGTCTAAATGTTTTTTTATGAGAAGTATTATTTTTAATTTTTTAAATTTATTTATCTATTTATATCTAAGTTAAAGATTACATATCTTTAAAACTTAAACCTTAAAATCCATTTCAAAAATAAATTTATTAAGAAGCCTCCATTCTTACATATGCGGGATTGGCCGCATAGAAACCGCGTCCCTTCTAAAATCCTAAACATAGGTCGCAAGGGAGTACTGGGAGAGAGAGATTCAGGGGAGGAGTAATCCGATTTATGTGCGAGAGTGAGTCCCCACTCTAGAGATCTAGCCTATGTTGCGACAGATCTCGTGTGAGGAGAGAGAGAGGACTGGGGTTATCTAGTCAAGGGTGTGCCATATGTCCTGAAACACAGGCATGATGTTCTCGAATAGGCAGACATACACATCTATTCCCCTCTTCCCTTTCATCGGTGACACAATCACCACATCCCCATCGTAAGGAATGAAAGACGGCATGAAGACATCTGGCCCCCCACTCCCAAAATCCATTTCATCAAACGGCAACCATAGCCAGCTAGAGGCCTCCAAATTAGGGCAAAACACCGCCGACTCCACCTCGCCCGTGGGGACCAACTCACCCCAACGCCCCTCTCTCTCCACAAGAGCGTCAAAGTCCACAAAAGACCTAGCGTATCTATCATTCACTTGCGCAATCGCCGCGTGCACCAACGCAGCCACGCGGTCCAGTGGCTGGCTCAATAACTCGTGCACCGTGGTTCGAGGAAAAGCCCACAGAACCATATTGCCAAAGTATTCACGGGGAATCGGAGGCACTAGGCGGGTGCGCAAGTTGACGGAGATGCCCACCTGGCTTATCTCCTCCTCGCCCACGCTAGCGCCCCTTGCCCGCGTCACCTTTTGCCAAACGTGAGAGACGACGCTCTCGTACGTGCTATAGCCGCCGCCGCTTGGACAACGCACCGACGCGCGGGCCTTGAGCTTGGCTAAAAAGTCGGGTGAGAAATGGAATTTTTGCATTCTGAGCTGGTTCACTATTCCCTCCCATGAAAACTCCTTTACGAGCCTCTTCTCCATGTATTCGTTGCCCAAGTGGTCGAACTCGATGGAGAGTGGATCGCGTGGCTTGAGCATGGCTCGGTCATGTATTGGTACCGGATAGTCCAATAAGCCACGAGTGGCTTGCCCCCAGGCAGCAAGGAACCTGCCCGTGGCCTCGCCATCAGCTATCATGTGATTGGATGTGAAGCCAACAACAAGGGAGCCACACGTGAAGCGAGTGAGCTGGGCTTGCATTAGCTCCTCAACGTCTTCGACGCTTGGGTGAAGGTCCCATAATTGGGTGTTTGATTTGAAGGGACTAGCCTCATCTAATGTGCAGAAAGCCGTGGCCTCGACGAAGCGCACACCTTTGTCGTTGAGGACAACGGCTCTTTCATCGTCTGTGAGGCGGCCAGCCCACACGCGATAATCGGAAAGCACGAGGCCAAGGCCACGCTCAATGGCCGAGTTAGGGGGTGTTGGAGCTTTGTAGGCAAAGATTATGGGGATGTGGTCATTGCCGGCTGCTCGGTCAAAGGGGTTTAAGGTGATGATGGTGCAGGTTGAAGGTGTAAGGGGTTTGGTTTCACAGGATGGGGTTACTAGCCTTGAGCTCTGCTTTTCAATCTTCATATCTCTCTCTGTCTCAAACTCACAATATTCACTTTTCTCTCTCTCTCTCTCTCCAGACTTGGCTCGAATTTCTACCGTGTCTAGGCCTCTCCTCTGCTTACATACAAAGTTTATGACGAATAAATCTCGGTCTCTCTCTAAGTACCTACACTGGGATCACTTCACACTCTCTGGTCGCTTTCCCTCTCTTTAAAGCCTGTGTGTAAATTTCAGGGTAGGTGCGGTTCCTCTTATCCAAGGGCTTTTAGGGGAGGTTTTATAGCAAAACCGAACACTCCACGAGGGATGTGGCCTGATGACAGTTTGTTTTGTTGGGGAGTTTGCTTTTACTGGAACAGCTGTCTGCGTTTTTAAGTTAGTCTGGGAAGTATTCGGCACGTGGTCGCGAAAGTCTACACCTTCTCGAAATCGGCCAAGCCACCAATAAAACCAGGTAATTGCGACAGGTGCGGTTTCTATGCCCTCTAAATTTGATTTGACATGCAATTTTGGCCTAAAATATTATTAAAATTGTTTAAAAATTTATTTTTATATTTAATTATAAAATTTTAAATTTTAAAAATGATTAAAATCAAGTAAATTTATAAATATATTAAAATCTTGAAAATAGATAGTCTAGATATTGTGTTGTAAGATGCATTGGGACTCAATTTTTTGTTAAATTTGTATTGGAAGATTTATAAGTATTTGAAAATGTTGAAAATAGATGGTATAAACTATGTCTAACCAGATGCGTTATTTTTTAGATTTGAAATTCTTTTTTTCTTTAAAGTTGTATATTTCGAGGTCGTGATGATTAAGCATAAGGCTTCCAAACTTCGGAGCACTCTTTTCTGACTCGATTTTTTGAGGTGAACTTTAGTTCTACAATATAAGGCCACAACCTTCTAGAAGCTTCTAGGCCACTTGTTGTGGGCCACATGGCGGGCAGTGTGTCATGCAAATTCCAACACCACAAGTATCAAGTCGAGCAGGGACAAAATCGTCATTATGTATAGGTCTTGGTTCGTGGTGAGTGAAACACAATTCAATTTCGTCAATAAATTTTTTTTAAAAAAAAAAACATTTTCATATTGGTACATTAAATATTTTTTTTTTCTTAATTAGTTAACCGTCGGAATGGAGATGGGATGCTACGTTGAGGAATTGACTCTTAATACGAGGCCCCAACCACATTCTTTAGATGTGGCTTGATGCGACCTTTTTTCACCCCTTCCCTTGATGCCACATTTTTTTTTTTTTGGGTGTATAGGGAAGTGATAGATTACTGGACACGTGGTGGCACCCTCGCCAATCCAGCCAAGCCCAGGGTCCACAGCTGTGCGTTATCGTTTTCGAGTTTCAACAAAGTAAAGCAGTAACTGCAAGCGCCATGGACAAATGCGGATAATTAACAAGGTTTTTTTTTTGGGGTGAATTAGTGGCCCGTTTTATTAAATAATCAAAACCAATATTAACGGTACTTAAACAGCCCTCGGTGAAAGAACGCTAGCAACATCAGATAAAATGAAAGGTATTACAAATCAAGAGGACGAACATGCCATACCGTTTCTTCGTTCATAAAAGCCGTTGCTTTAATCAAAGAATATGTTGCCATATTGGACTCCTTATAAACGTGTTCGACCTTCCTTTGCTGATCAGCAAAAGATGTAAGCTTAGATATACAATTAGCTACAATTAATCGTAACATAAGCCGAATATTTAGATATAAAGTTAGATATCCAATTAATTAAGATGTGCGTTTTGATGCGCGTTCGGCGAATATTTGGACCAACTCCATAGAGGGTGGTGATTAAAAACAAATTGAACTGCGCAGCCTCAACATATGCCGGGCAACGGGCTGAGCATGGCCTTTGCCCCCATAGAGCCGGCCCAGGCCTAGCCGTAGCCCTATTCGGGCCGCACCATGCCAAAAAAAAAGAAGGACGAAATTTGAGAAAAAAGAGATTTAGGTCGGGCCAAACTAGGACGGCCATGTCGTGGCCTTGGTCTGGCTTGCCCCTATGCAAAGCCAGGCTCAGCCACCTGGCCCCATTGCCAACCCTATTTGACTACTTAAACCTCAAACAATATCTTGGCTGGTTAGTCAAAAGCAAAAGTTAAAAATATCAAAACTAATTCTTTCGTTTATATGGACCAGTTTTACTAGGTGGACTTATTCAACCAAGTTGGATAATTATTTTAGGGTGTGGTTTTTATAAGGTTGCAGCCTTCAACAATCCAAATAAGGCTCACCTCTAAATTTTATCTTAACATGTAATTTTGGTGTAAGAAATTCTTATGATTATCTAAAAATTTATTTTCATATCTAATTATAAAAATTTTAAAGTTAAAAAATGCTTCAAATCAAGTAGATCTATAAACATATAAAATTTTGAAAATGAATGGTCTAGATAATGTGCTGCAAGATGCACTATTTCTTGAACTCAAAATCTTTTTTCTCTCATATTCCTAAAGCTCGATATTGAGATGATCAATTAGAGGGTTTTTCAACATTAAAACAAGTTTTTTCGATGGATTTTTGAGGTGCATATGTAATTCTATATTTTAAGGTTGCAATATAAACTTTTTCCATTAAATTATTTAATATTATTTGTAATAATTTTATATTTTTATATTTGACAAGACGAGTTTAGAGTTGGATGCATAATGATAAAGAAAATTGTTTCATACAAGCCGGACTGCATTTCTACATATACGGCCCAAAAAGTGTAAAACATCCATTTTAAAGATAGATGCAAGTAGGTGTTCTATCTAAAAACGATAAAAACTAACGGTCCAAATGTTTACTGAGGAAAATTATTATTTTTAATTTTTAAAATTTATTTATTTTTTTATATTCATCATCTCCATGTTAGAGATTACATATTTTTTAAATTAAATCTTAAAATCTATCTTCAAAATAGATTTATTAACAGCCCGCATATCCACATGTGTGGCCTTGGCGGCATAGAAATCCGGTCCTAATGATAAACCGACAAGAAACACTTCTGGTGCTACCGTTAAAATATTAAAAAGATACACGTCTTTCAAACACTAAATTATTTAAAATTTAGTTTTTCAATAAAAAGAATCTTACGAATTACGATAAGGTATTGACTAAAAAGTAAAGTGTTATTTGCGTTGGGATGGGACATATTTTTACATTTGCATTCGCGAAGGCATAAACTATCCATCTCGAAGATATGGCCTTAAACCATCCATCTCGAAGGGACCCAATCTAATGTGTTCAAGGGTGCCGTTCGTATAGATCCTAGGCTCTAAACAATTAAATTAGAGCTTACTTTCAAATAGTGTCAATAAATGTGGTTTCAATACTAGAAATCTTTTTGATAGCTTTAAAATATATTTTTATTTTTATTTATAAAGTTTAAAGCTTCAAAAATTGTGTAGATCGAGAGATTTATGAAAATTTGAAAATCTTGAAACCAAAATACATTAGCTTTAAAACTTGAAATCCAAAATTTCTCATGTCCATGCATCTTGATGTCGAAATGATCAATTTGATGATATTTGGGTATCAAAATAACCTCTTTTAATGAAAATTTTGAAATAAGCTCTAATTTGATTGTTTAGAGCCTCGGCTCTATATGAACATTTCCCTTTTGTCAATAGCCTTTTTTTTGGGTAATTAATTTACCCTTAGGCAAAGTGACAGGGGGATAGTATCGAGGGCATGCCTAATTTGAAGATAATGAAAATAATTAGGAGCAAATTTTATTTTCCAATGGGATATCTCTTTAGCTAATGCAATCCCGAAGCAGCGCGTCGTCGTTTTGGGACTTTATATCTTTTTGCAAAAATGGCCTTAAAGCAGATTGAATCAGTGTTTGAAAAGTGGAGCTCGGTTCGACTCGAGAATCGGCACCCACGTGTCGGTTCCAGCAAAATAGACCGATTCCAGCAAAATAGACATAAATTAGCAATTTTGATATCACCCAATCTTTGATTCTACATGTGGCACAATCTCACACACCCGCAGTATCACGATCACACGTGGTACCTTACACGTTGGGCTGCCTCAGTGGCTTAACACATGTATGTTCTATGTTATTACATTGTTATTTATAGAAAAATGTTTAATACAGATCCTTCAATGTGAGATAATTCCCACAAACATCATTAAATGAAGACCGAATTTGAATATGTACTATTAATAGGAAATGGCAAGCTGGTGTTGATGGATATTACGTCCCATTTCTTCCTTGACCTCCCAAGCTCGAATCCTCCTACCTTGGGCGCTTTGTATTTCTTTGGTTGTAATTTCTTCATTGATGTCCCAAGCGTTATAAGTTATTTTTATTGTAAATAATATAAAAGGTGTAAAAAAAAATGAAAAATCCAAACTTTATTCTATTTAAAATCTCTCTCTTTGTATTAACAATATCTTTTACTAAATTTATTTTCAAAACCAAAAAAATTAAATTTTAGAAAAATTAAAGTGTTATTTCAAAAATCGGTACGCATTTTAATAATTTCTACATTGATAACAAAACATTTTATTTTATTTATTAATTTTTACTGTGTATCATTTAGAGTTTTATTTTTATTTTTATTAAAAAATAAAAGAGAAAAATAGTGCTATAAAAAAAATAAAAGGAAAAAAAAAATAAAATGTAATACAACACGAATTTCTTGTAAAAAAAAAAACAAAAAAAGTAATACAACATATTTTTATTTTTCTTTTCAAAAAAAAGAAGAAGAAGTAATATAACAAGTATTTATTGTCAAAAATAAAATAAAAGATAATACAACAATAAAAAAATATAGTACAACATCTTCTCATTTTTTTTGTCAAAAAATAAATAAAAAGTAATACAACAAGTATCATATTTTTCTTATAAAAAAAAAATTAATACAACAAATATTTATTGTTAAAAAAAATAAAAGGCATTTATTAATATAACAAGTATTTATTAATACAACTTAGGAATAAATGATGTAATTATATTTTTTATTTTTGTAATATAGTGATCTTTAACATAAATTTAGGAATATTAATTTAAAGACAGGGTTCATATAATAAGGCCATTTGAAATCTCTTTCTACTAAAAATCACTTCCACTAAATTTATTCTAGAAACTTAAAAAAATAAATTTTTTAAAAATTAAAGTGTTGTTTTAAAAATTGATACGCATTCTAATAATTTCTACATTGATATCCAAATCTTTTATTTTATTTATTAATTTATTTATATTATAAATCATGTAATGTAGTATTTTTCTTATAGTTATTAATAAAATATTTTAAATTAGATGATATTATAAGATATTTAGGATTTGTTATTAGTTGTATAATAAAATAATTATAAATGTAAACCAACAATTTCAATTTCAGTATATAATATTATAGTTAGATAAGTTGTAATAATTTTGGATTATAGTTAGTTAGGTTGTAATAATTTGGGTTTTTTTTTTAGGATTAGGGTTTTCCGCCAATTCAAGATTTTAGTGGTCATTTTTCATCGATTTAATCTATTCTTTATTGTATCAATATATAATTATATACTTCATCCATGATAATTCTATGATTTTTCTTTTGTGTTATGTAAATTTAATGGTTAACATAAGTTCACACAGCGACTAGCGAGTGCTTTGCTTTTTGACCAGCAAAAAGCCCTTGTTGTTGAGGCTTTGACAAGACTTAGCTACACATCTTCTCGCTTGGGGCTTGCTCGTTGCTTGGGCAGCCAGCTATAGTTTATCTCAATATTCATAAATTGATGAAAAAATAAAAGTTAATAATGTAGTATCCACATTTCTTATTGGATTTTTTTTAAAAAAATATTTATAATAAATTTTAATATTTTTTTTGGATATTTTTTAAGGGTTAATTCGACCGATTCCCGATTTGGATCGACGATTCACCGATCTGGATAGGTTTTTGAGGTGCCCGATCCGGGGCATCGATCCGTGTTTTAAACCACTGAACAAAACACATCTAAATGATGTTAAAAAAGCAGTGAAAAAATGAATCTTGAAAATTCAATTTATGACCGAGGCGTATTTTAGAAATAATATAGAAAAAAGCAGAAATGTAAAATAAATATTCAAGGCCAAAACACTTTCCAATCTTTACCAAAATGATAGAAAACATAAAAAAACGTATTAAAAACAAATTTCTTATTATTTTTTTTATGAATTTTTAGTAAATTTTATGAATTTTCTTTTCAAGAAATCCTTGTGGGACACCCAACTCGAGGATAGTCACTCACACAAGTCCAAGCTGGCTTGCTCGACTAATCAAACAAGTGTTTGACTGCTCGGGCAAGTCCGCTTGGACTCGCCAATGTAACTCGGGCTTGCCACCCTAGTTAGCTCGAGTATCCCCGAGTTCGGTGTCCAACTCGAGGATCTTAAAAAAAAAAAAAAAAAAAAGAAGGAATAATTTATAAAAAAAATCCAAATGTTATGCGAGAATGGAAGGGTGACAGGTAAAATGTTATGCGAAAGATACAATTTTGTTGTATTATACATTTTCCATTTGATAAAAAGGACCTTTCAATGAGATGGCCCTTGCGTTCCCTTTCTAACCCTCTACTACGCCTACCTAACATATTTCTTACTGAAGACAAGTATGAGAATCAACCAGAGAAGGAGTTCAACTTGCCTTTTGCTTCCAAAATTTGCCTCATGAATTTGGGTTCAATTTCCTTTCAAAACCATGGGCACCCTATCATCATTCAATGGGTCATCACATACAGTAACTACAACTTGATGGCCACTTGATTGTTAGTTCAATCTTCAATGCATCACTTGTACAGTAATCGACCGTTAATACAATTCTTTTCTCTTGCAATATTTAAGAGCTAATAGCCTAATACCATTCTTCTCGCTTACTATCTCTTCTTTCTCTAGAGTATCTTGACGTTGAAAAATCCTTTAATCGATGATTTCGATATATGAATATATATAAGAGAAATTATCTGGACCATCCATTTTTAATATTTTCAGGTGTTTAAAATATATATGACTTGGACCAATTTTGGAGTTTATAACGACATATGAAAATAGATTTTCAGGCCATTCTAAAAAATTTTGACACTAAAATTACATCTTATAATAAACTTTGGAGGTGCACTTTATTTTGATTGTTTAAGGTTACAACTTTATGCAAATTATATTCTTTTCATTTTATTTTACCTCTGTTCAGAGCTCTCTATACTTGGTTTCTTGAGATTGGATGGAGCAGAGAGGATAAGTATGGACAATTTATCTCTCTCTCTCTCTCTTTTGTGTTTCCATTTTTGGACTATAATTGATGGCGAGGGTTGTGTGATGGAAGAGAAGTTGGGCATTTCGGGTGAAGAGAGTTTTAGAAGAGAGAGAAAGCTGGTTGTTGATAATAGTAGACTGGATCCTTTCCTAGGCTAGAAATGGAAAATCAACTTTCATTAGTTGCAGGTTTTGCTGCTACAGTGTCTTGAAAACCAAACTTTGCTCCACAAAATTTTGAAACCAGAGAGACGAACAATTGACGGCCTAGTCTCTCGCGTACCACTTTTGGGCATTTGCTTTTCGTTATAGTAGGTTATTTTTAGAGGAAAAGATATATAGAAAAGAAGGGAAACCCTTTGGGCATGGAGAGAGGAAGGTTTTGTGAGAAATTTTGTCCCCAATTATATGGCATAAGAGCTAACCTGTAATTTTTTTTTTTTTTGTTTAGTGAACTATTGTTGACGTTTTCACTTAGTCACAACTATGAAGAGCCATAAAATTCTGGTATATTTTTTGCATTATCTCTTTTGTATTTTATTTTTCTTGCTTCTTATTTACATTTTAGTGGTCCTAATTATTTTTCAAAAACCGACCGTGTGACTTCAGAGCTTGAGAGCAAAATAGACCGCCACCGCCTTTCAAGTCAAAGAAAAATCCATGTCCTTTACGGAAAGGTTTTCAAAGTGCGACTCTATTACTATCCACGTATGCATCAAACAAACCGTTTGTTGAATGCAATGACGCAAAGGCAATGAGATTCATAGACTGTTCAACTTTAAGATCTCCATATCTTCAAATCGAAATGATTTTTTCGTTTAGAAAAAGGTGTAAAGTTGAAGGAACTTATTTGGACTCTGGGGACCGAAACTATCAACACGCCAAGTAGAAAGAGCAAGAGACAAGGTTAGTTGGACTTAATGACTATTATAAACCTCTCACCAACCCACTCTCACACATTTATAAATTTGAAGAATTACTTACTCCTATTCAAATGCCTATTCTAATGTGCAACGCTTCTGGTCAAGTCTAAGGCTGTGGTCATGTAAGAGGACCACATGCATAAATCTGTTCCTTTTCTAGATTCAACGTCTTGAAACAGTTGGACTCAAAACTCAATCCAACCCTGGAACTCATGACTCAATACACCCGGTCTGGCACCCCAACTCAAGCGACGCCCGAGTCACTTTGGTGATCTTTTGCTAGAAAACCTGATGACTAGGGTCGACTCGGAGCAAGGTTCAAGTTTCTTGCCTCCAGGGTCTTGAGTGGAATGAGCAATTTTTTAAAGGCTTAAAAATGCACCATGTGGAAATAACGGGAAATGTTTCCATGGGAACCCAACATTATATGTAACCTCACTTCTTAGCCATTCCAATTGAATCCAATGGCTACGATTGTTCATACCCCAATGTCACATCAAACAATGTTTTATTTTTCTTTTTTTTCTATAAAATATTTTGGGATGAAATTTTGGGCATCCCATAATAAAATTAGGGCGAACCTGAGAAAAATAAAAAATAAATATTTTTTGTAAGAAATAAATCATTAAAATGCCTTTGAAACGTTTCGAGGTATTCTGGTAAATTTTTATCATCAAAAATATTTTATTATTATTTTTATCATGTGTGCCCTTGTCAAATCTATCAATGCCCCAAATTTTGCTTTAAAATGATTTATAAAATAAAAATTAATAAAAAACTCTAAACTATCCAATCAAGATCTAATAATTTAAAACCAGATTGTGACATTGTGATTTAAGTCATATTAACAATCAACTCAAATCCGGTGGCTGAAATTATGAGTCATATTTACTATATATGTGGGTGGGATCACATAAAAAGCCTTCCCGGAAATAATTGCCCAAAAGAAAATCCTAATCCCTCACGGCACACGAAAACCAAAGCTTACTTGCATGAGAAAAGGCAATTAAATTTAAAATATTGAAGTTTACCCCCAAAAGGACATATTCGGACGGTCGATTGACCATCATCACAAGATCACAATTGAGATTACTAAACTCACATTGTATAGGGAAGGTCTGCCTAGAAGGGACTACAGGTTCGAGAAATGTTCTTAGGGCTATTTTAGCTCCATGGGTTTACAAATCCACTTTTTGAATCTTGTTATGTCAAACCTTAAACCTGGTTACTCAAACAGGACTTGTTAGGATGGTTTTAAATGGTACTCCGGTTATGCAAATCTTTGGATCATGTTTTGATAACCTGGTTTGCACGTTGAGAGAAAACATATCAAGCTTGAAATTTTGATATCGCTTTTCTCTATAAAAAATTTGAGATAGTTTTTCTTTTTAAAAAATTAAAATTTGATATAGTTTCTCTTTCCAAAAATTTTGAGACATTTTTTCTTTCTAAAAATTTGAAATTTCATATAGTTGACAATTTCTCTCTCAAAAAATATTGAGATAGTTTCTATCTCTAAAAATTTTTAGATAGTTCTATCCCTATAATTTGATATAATTTCTTTCACTAAAATTTTAATATACTGTCTCTTTAAAACTTAAAATTTGAGATAGTTTCTCTAAAAATTTTGAGATCATATATCTCTCTAAAAATTTTAAAGTAATTTTTCTTTTTAAAATTTAATATAGTTTCTTCTATCTAAAATTTTAAGATACTTTCTCTCTCTAAAACTTGAAATTTGATATAGTTTATCTCTCTAAAAGTTCGAGATAGTATTCTCTCTAAAATGTTTCAGGTTGATTATTACTCTAAATTTTGATATAGTTTCTCTATCTAAATTTTAATTTTGATATAGTCTCTCTCTGAAACTTAAAATTTCATATAGTTTCTTTCTCTAAAAAAATTGAAATAATTTCTCTCTTAATTTTTTTTTGTAATTTCTCTCTCTAAAATTTGAATTAGTTTCTCTTTCTAAAATTTTAAGATACTTTCGCTCCATAAACTTAAAATTTGAAGTAATTTCTCTCTCTAATTTATGAATATATTTTGGTAGAATTAATTATATTTAATAGATTGGGCAGCTCCGGTGTGTAAAACTAGAATTATCATCCGTGAAACTAGTATTTAACATAAGTTGTATTATATTGTATTCGCTCTATCATGCTTAGAAATCGTCATGTTTTGGATAACCCAAATTTTTTCTTGTTTTTTTATACCCCATGTAGCCCTCTTTTTTTTGGTTACTGTTAACCTGATTACATATAAAAAAAATTGCCAAACACAAGATACCCTGAGTATGCAAAACATGGTTTTGGATACTTTAGAATCCAAACGACCCATTGGTCTTCCACAAATTTACTTAAAAACACAACAGTATACAACTTGCTGCACAGTGTGTTTGTGTGCATCCTTTTTAAACCCCGCTTGTTTGAAAACCGTAGGAAACATGAACTCAAAACGCATTTCAACTCATTTAAGAAAAACACAAAGTAGTCTTTCCCCATAGTCACATGAATCTATAACCGAAGCCAATGCCTCCCTAACCTCGTTTTGGAAATTTGTAGAAAAATCTTGGAATTTGAAAAGGATGAAGTTTGTATAGGACTGCGGACGAAGTTGGGCCACAACCATCTGCACCGTCAATGAAATTGAACTGCATAGATTTTGAACACTTCCCAATATGGGAAACCCGGGCTTCCAGTGGGCATCTTTCTCTTCCCTATTCTTTCTCTCTCCTTGGCTCAATCCCCTCGTCTCTCTCTCCTACCTGAACCCTACAACCTCCACTCTCTCTCTCTCTTGCCTCGCTTTGCCTCCACCCCTCTTCTCTCCTCTCTCTCTCTCTATCACCTCCACCCCTCTTCTCTCCTCTCTCTCTATCACCTCCACCCCTCTGCGCATGGCAAAACCAGCACTCACCTCTCTCTCTGCCCCACAGAGAAACCATTTTTGGGTTTGAACTGCAGAAACAAAATCAGGTTCACCAATCTAAAGTTTTTTAATTGCATATTAAATGATTTTGGGTGCCATTTGAAGTTCAAGCTCAAGGGATTCAGCTAAGTAAAATCTTTGATTGATGTCTCTTCCTGTAAATCTCATGTGTACTTTGTAGATTTATGAAAACTTTATATTAGAACCTTGATTCAATAGAGGTCTCTATCGTTCTGTGCATCTCACGTTCTATTTTGTAAATGGGATTTCTTTCTTTCTTCCTTTTTCATTTTCTTTGTATACTTCTAGTTCTTTAAATATGTTCAATAGCTGTTCTCTTTCGACTTTGTTAGGATTCGTGAGATCATACTTTGACTTTATTAGAATTTGTGAGAGCATATAATAGAGAATGGAGAGAGGAAAAGAGAAAACACAAGAACACAATATTTACAACATTTATGTTGGTTCGTCCACGGATTCAAAGCCCAAAGCCCAAAGCCCAAAGCCCAACTGACTACACCTTCATTATTTTGGATAAATGTTTAGATCAATGAGTTTCTCTATATAATTATTTTGGATAAATGTTTACATCAATAAGTTCATCTATATATAGAGGACATTCACACAATTACATGATTTAGATCAATAAGTTCATCTAACGAGTGATTTATTTGTGGATTATTGTCTTTTAGGGGTTGTTTGGATCATAGGGTAAACAAAACGTGGTTTTGTATAACCATGTTATCCCGCAAAAAATTTGTTTGACAACTTTTTGGATACATAATTATATTTTTTGTAATAAAAAAAGAGGGCCAAAACCCAAGAATACAAAACTAAGAAAAAAAAAGAGTTATCCAAAACATTGTTTTGTGTAAGCATGAGAAAGGAATGCAACTTGTGACAATACTATGTTCATGCAGTAGAGCTGCCCACTTTATTAAATACATTTATTTATGCCAAAACATCCATACAAATTAAAGAGAGAAACTACCTCAAATTTTAAGTTTTAGAGAGAGAAATTATCTTAAAATTTTAATAAGAGAAACTGTATCAAATTTTAGAGAGAAAAACTATTAAAATTTTTTAGAGAGAGAAACTATCTCAAAATTTTTAGAGATAGAAAGTATCTTAAATTTTAAGTTTTAGATAAAGTATCTCAAAATTTAAAAGAGTGAAACTATATCAAATTTTAGAGAGAGAACTACTCAAAAATTTTAGAGAGAGAAAATATCTTAAATATTTAGAGAGAAACTATCTTAAATTTCAGGTTTTAGAGAAAAAATAAATCTTAAAATTTTAGAGAGAGAAACTATATCATATTTTAGAGAGAGAAATTACATGAAATTTTTAGAGAGAGAAACTATCTCAAATTTAAAGTTTTAGAGAGAGAAATTATCTCAAATTTCAAGTTTTTGAGAGAAAGTATTGTAAAATTTTAGAGAGTGAAACTATATCAAATTTTAGATAAGGAAACTATCTAAATTTTTTTAGAGAGAGAAATATATGAAATTTTTTAGTGAGAGAAACTATCTCAAAATTTAGAGTTTTAAAAAGATAAAGTATCTTAAAATTTTAGAGATATAAACTATATCAAATTTGAGATACAGACCATTTAAAAAAATTTAGGGAGATAAATTATCTCAAAACTTTTAGAGAGAGAAACTATCTTAAATTTCAAGTTTTAGCGAGAGAAAATATCTTAAAACTTTAGAGAGAGAAAATACCAAAATTTTTAGAGAGAGAAACTATCTCAAAATTTTAAAGGGAATTTATCTCAAATTTGAGCACTAGAGAGAGAGTACCTAAAAATCTTAGAGAGAGAAACTATATCAAATTTTAGAGAGAGAAAGTACCTAAACTCTTTTTAGAGAGTAACTATCTTAATAATTTTAGAGAGAAAAACTATATCAAATTTTAAGCTTTAGAGAGAGAAACTAAATCAAAATTTAGAGAGAGAAACAAACTAAAACTTTTTAGAGAGAGAACTATCTCAAAAAATTTAGAGAGATACGTTATATCAAATTTCAAGTTTTAGAGAGAAAGTATCTTAAAACTTTAGATAGTGAAACTATATCAAGCTTTAGAGAGAGAAATTACTAAAAAAATTAGAGAGAAAAACTATCTTAAATTTTTTAAAGAAATTTTCTCAAATTTTAAATTTTAGAGGGAAAGTAATTTAAAGTTTAGTGAGGGAAATTATATCAAATTTTAGAAAGATAAGCTACCTGAAAATTTTTGGAAATAGAAACTATCTCAAAATTTTTAGAGAGAGAAAATTTCAACTATCTGAAATTTCAATTTTTTAGAGAGAAACCATCTAAAAATATTTGGAGAAAAACTAAATCAAATTTAAAGTTTAAGACAATTTTCTCTCTAAAAATGTTGAGATAGTTTCTTTCTCTAAAATTTTTTAGGTAGTTTCTCCACTAAAATTTGGTATAGTTTCTCTCTTTAAAATTTTGGTAAAATTTTTTATAATTGGAATTTTTTTATATGTATTGTTGCATACCAAATATGTGTAATGTAATTTTCACATGATATTTTGCAAGAAAGTGTTTCAAACCTACCAAATGTGTCCTAAATAGTGTAAACCCAAGTTAGGCAAATAAATGGCCCAAATGAGGGATTTTGTATAACCTGGGTCTTATCTACAAGCTATCCAAACATTCATTTCTCAATAACCAGGTTTTGTTATAACCAGGGTTTGCATAACCATGTTATAATCCATGGTTTTGTTTACTTTGGATCCAAACGAGCCCTTAGCTCATTAAAATCCAAGTTTAGTTGTGTAAACCTCATTGGGATGAGTCTGCTACTCATTACTTTTGTGGTCGCATTTGAAATGATTTTATTTATTTATTTATTTATTTATTTACAATGAGTTACAGAGGATTCATTCAATACCCCCAAATCCAATTGAGTATGGTTAGAAAGAAGATAAGAAGCTTTTCCTTAGTATT
This sequence comes from Amborella trichopoda, assembly GCF_054954075.1. NCBI lineage: Eukaryota > Viridiplantae > Streptophyta > Magnoliopsida > Amborellales > Amborellaceae > Amborella > Amborella trichopoda. The sequence goes on along the minus strand of NC_142338.1, from coordinate 54,867,707 downwards.
TAATTTCATTCTCCTCCTTTTATTTCTATCATTAGCAAATGATTCTCTTATTAATGATACAAAGAATAAAGGCTGCATAATTATATAAAGGTAGTTACTTAGTTGTATGCATATTGAATATTGGTTTCTTATTAATCTTAATAATTTCTCATACACAGATGAGTGAAACTTTATTCTTCCCTTTTTTTCCTTTTAATTTGAGATTATAGCATCCCTAAAGAAAATGCATAAATTATGTATCGTTTTCTATGTATGGGTCTCTGTCTCAAACTTTTAGGATTTTATTATTCCTTTTTGTGATTTGCAGCTTGACTCACAATGACAGCTACTTACAGTTCAGATCAAATGGAACTACATTCTCAACTCAGTTACAGGACATTTGTGTCCCTCTGTTTTTGCAAGTGTGGGAAGACAACCAGCTTGATTCATACACTGTCAATATAAAATGCTATCATTTTGGAAGTCTAATAGCTAGCTGGTTTTCCAGCTTTCTGTTCCCAATAGCTCAGAACTTGTTGCATAGTGGCTGAATGAAATGTACAACGTCTATTTTATGTAGGGACCGTGTAAATTGAGTAATTTTTTTTAATGAAGTATTTGAGGACAGAAATGAAATGTACAACTTCTATTTTATGTAGGGACCTTGTAAATTGAGCAAATGCTTTATTTTTTAATAAAATATTTGAGTACAGATACTCTATTTCAAAGAGAGATGCTATTTATTATGGAGGTTGGGATGACTGTTGCGGGAGACTTCTAATCTATTCTTATGCGTACCTTTGTATTGCAAACTTGATCGACAAAAGAGGATACATTTGTATTGCAAACTTGATCGACAAAAGGGAGATTTGGATGTCTACTTGAACTTCTTAAAAAGGGCACCTATCCCCAACTCAAATTCAACAAAGATATATATATATATATATATATATATATCAAAGATTGTTTTTATATCCAAGAGACTTCCTGTCCAAGCATGATACCATCTCTCAATGGAGACTCCCCATCCAGGCATGATACCGTCTCTCAATGGATATACGCCCCACTTTTTTTTTCCTATTTTTTGGTTCAAACTTTTTAAAATCGGCACCTATTCCCAACTCAAATCAAATTTAAAAGAGAGAAATATATGAATACATATCTATGATTGTTTCTATATCCAAGAGAGTTCCCCATCCAAGCATGATAACCTCTCTATGCTCCATTTTCTCTCTATCTCTTTCTCTCATTAGTTAGGGTTTTGATGTTTAAACCCTAAAAGGACCTTTCATTTAGTATTATGTGATTAATTGTGGGAAGAGAAAAAAAAAATGTTGGGTATCTATTTTTTGATATTTAAATTTTGCTATTGCAATAATTTTCAGGTTCAATGAAGCTTAACAAACTTTATATTGAAGATAAGTCACAGTAATTTTTTTTATTTTATTTTTTCTATTATCGTATGTTTTAGGTTTTTATATTGAAGGTAAGTCGTAATAATTATTTTTATTTATCTATTACATTACCTTTGTTTATACTTTTTTTAGGTGTTCTTTGTATTTTTTAGGTGTTTATATTGAAGGTAGGTTGTAGTAATTATTTTTATTTAGTTTTTGCATTATCTTTGTTTGTATTTTTTTAGGTGTTCTTTGTATTTTATAAAAATTGAGAAACACATTAATCTTTAAAAATAAGAAAAACCTTGCTTTTCTCAAGATACGCAATTATTATTATTTTTTAAATTTCATAAATACTTGTTTTGAATTAATTTGTACATGGTCTTGTTTTATTTTTGGAGAAATTAATATTTTACACGGCCTTTCTACACCAATGCAATCATCAAACTAATTCTCTAATGACAATAATTTTTTCCGGAGAGAAGAGATCCTCATGTAACATTGACAATGACAATGGTACCAACTCAAAATCGTTGTCGTTCTATACAAATTTTTTTCACATATTTTTTGGAAAAAAAAAATGTAACAAATTATAAATTTTTGTTACTTTTTTTTAATTATAACTACTTCTCTATATTATTGTAATTAAAAATTTCTTATTATCTATGGGATGACTCATGATTAATGAAATTTTTGATTAATAGATCTCTTTGATCATTGAATACTTACTTAAGGGATGACGCAGGTAATTGCATACGTGCACGCACGTAATTCAACTAGTACTTATAAACCACCTTCTAAAAGAGGGCCGTCAGTACATGTATGGAGCTAGAAACAATCACGCGTGTTAGGAAAGCCCAAGCTGCATATTATCTAATGTTATATAATATAAAATAATATATTATTTATATAAAATATTATATATATTATTTTATATAAAATATTATTTACATATTATAGCAAGAGGGTTTCATGCGGGGCAAGCAAGAGTCATTCGCCTTTTTCTTTTAAGCGGACTCCAAAAATTGGTTCAATAGAACTTACAACAAAAATTTAAAGTGGATCGTTTCCAAAAAAAAAAAAAAAAAAAATGAACTCCACCTATGCCCACGGAATTAACATTTCCAGCTACTTGGCTTAAAAAGTGGAATAGTGATTTTTTGCTGAAATGTGAATCCCTCCTCAGAGTGTATCTAAACACGATTTTTTGGCACATTTCCTGAAATCTGAGTCCCAGAAATTTGAATCCAGGAACCAAATAGACCCTAAAGGAATATTTTCTCAGACTGGCCCTATACATTTTCCATATTATTTCCTAATGGATTTTCCAATAAAATAAAATGGCGTAGTTTATTTCATACATATCAAATACCCAAGTGTCTAAAAAAATTGGATTGGGTGATCTGGATCAAAGAATCGGCCAGATCGGTAGGGTATTATGTACTTTCAATATTTTGTAAAAATAGGTGAATACTGATATGCTATTTTCTTATTTGGATGTCTGTTAACCATTCATTCATGTCACTACAAAAAAAAGAGCTTACTATCATCAAAGATATAAACATAAAGTTCAGAATGGAGCATTACCAAAATACAACTTAATGGACATGAAGATATTGTTGAGTATGTAAATGGCCAAAAAATCATACTCAATGTTCAACGAGCAGATTGTTTTGCCATCTTGATAGTAATGTTCAAAGACAAATTTATTACTATTTTATTAGTAATGTGCCCTGCATATTTTATTACTAATGTGGGACCTTTGCTTTGCATCAGATTAGAGGAAATATTACAACATTTGAATATGTTCTTGTAATTTTTAGAGTAATTTTTAAAATGGAATTCATAACTAAATTCATAATCAAACAACAAAAGGTTAATAATAGCGAGCTAGTTTATTATTAAACATCTGAATATTGTATTTTCATAATATAGAGCTAATTTATAAAACTATTTTAAAAAGAAAAAGGAAAAAAATGAAAAATTGTATCAAGGATAAAGAACCTAAGGACAACGGATTTTTCCTCTTTTAATTAGTACAACGGGTTAAGTATCTAATAATCCAAATGCTCCATTTGCATTATTCTGGAAATTTTTATTTCCATCTAAGCCACCCACCAAAAGTTATGCTATTATAAAAATAAGAGAAAACCATATTAAACAGGCAAAAAATATAGAAAGATCAAAGATAAAAATATCGTAGCATTCATCATGAAACAAAAAAAAGAAGGAACATGCTCAATTATTGAAAGAAATGAAAATGAAAATGCAATCAAGTCTAAATGTTATAAATAAGAATAATTAAAAAAGAGATAAAAATACTACAATATTAAAAGACAAAATAAAAAATTACAAGAAAAAAGAAAAAAACTCAAAATCATTCATTTTTCTTAGAAAATTGCAAAGTCATGAGATAAAATTAGATTTTATTAAAAATAAAAAAATCCTTATTCTCACACCATATGTATCAATCATGTTCATCGAAAGACCTAATTTGATCAAGTAGTTTTTTCTTTAAGAAAAAAAAACGATTTCTTGAAACCGCTAAAATCAAGCAATATTTCAAGTAATAATCGACCCACAATCTTCTTACCATAGAACAAATCAATACACATACATTGTAAAGGTTTCAATTCTCTTTCAAATGCTCCAAATTGCAGCAAAAATAATATGATCTTGAAGATCAAATCGAAAAAAGGCAGACTTTTAAGAAACTATATAAAAGTGACACGTTTCGAGCACCAATTGACCCACAATCTTCTTATAATGGAACAAATCTATATACATACGTCGTAAAGGCTTCTATTCTCTTTCAAACGCATCAAATTGCAGCAATAATGATCTGAGATTGAAAATCAAATTGAGAAAATAGCAGTTTTTTTATTGAACCATGAACAGAACGGCATGTTTTAAGTAAATATCGACTTACAATTTTGATAATCGAACAAATCAACACACATACATTGTACATGCTTCAATGATCTTTTAATCGTACCAAATTGCATCAAATGTAAGAATCCTTATTACTTTCATTGCTCTTTGTGATAACGTGGATCATATTATTCATCACTCCGACAAAATAAAATTCATCATTCCAACAAAATAAGGGTAGATGACTTCTCCCCACTTACTCACCCAAAAGAAGGCGACGGAACAAATAGGAAATGCTGTAATGTTGCATGTTTAGCACGACGCAATGTTATGAGCGTCGCAAAAAGTGGAAACTTGAAGGAAACAAAATTATTTAGGTGTTTAAAGAAAATGCAAGCGTAAGCTAGGCGATCGAAGCGACCAAGAAAAAAGGAAGTGTAGACCTTTAGGTGTTTTGTATCAAGCTCACGGTGCTTGTAAACATAGCAAAAACAAGAGAGAAATAGAGAGTTTCAACTCGACATGAATCACGATTAAGAGAGATAAAGCAACTCTCTATAAGTTATGGATCGAATCACGATTAAGAGAGACGAAGCAACTATCTATAAGTTATGGATCGCTATTGATAGATCGGTTCATTTCGATACCATGTAGAATTTACAATAAAAAAAAAAACGACAAAATAAAAAAAAATCAATATCTTGGTGCTATGACGGTCAACAAAGCCAGGGTGTAAAAGTGTTAGAAGGTACTAATGGAGAGAGAGGTGTGAAAGTGTTGAAAGGTAGTGATGGAGAGAAACAGATAAAAGAAACTGAGGAGAAGATGAAATTTTTTAGCAGTACATTAGAGTAGGGAGACTTAGTAGCATATGAGAGTTGCAGACGTGGGGTAACCATGGAGAGGTTTAAATCTAATCATTTGATCAGAGAGGGAGACCCTACTGCAGAGAGAGACCCTACTCTAGTGATCTCGTCTATGGCGTGCCAGATGTCCTGAAACACGGCCATGATGGCCTCGAATAGACAGACAAACACATCTATTCCCCCCTTCCCTTTCATCTGTGACGCAGTGACCACATCCCCATCATAAGGAATGAAAGAGGGCATGAAGACATCTGGCCCTCCACTCCCAAAATCCATTTCATCAAACGGCAACCATAGCCAGCTAGAGGCCTCCAAATTAGGGCAAAACACCTCCGACTCCATCTCGCCCGTGGGGACCAACTCACCCCAACGCCCCTCTCTCTCCACAAGAGAGTCAAAGTCCGCAAACGACCTAGCGTATCTGTTATTCACTTGCGCAATCGCCGCGTGCACCAACTCAGCCACGCGGTCTAGTGACTGGCTCAATAACTCGTGCACCGTGGTTCGAGGAAAAGCCCACAAAACCATATTGCCAAAGTATTCACGGGGAATCGGAGGCACTAGGCGGGTGCGCAAGTTGACGGAGATGCCCACCTGGCTTATCTCCTCCTCGCCCACGCTAGCGCCCCTTGCCCGCGTCACCTTTTGCCAAACGTGAGAGACGACGCTCTCGTACGTGCTATAGCCACCACCGCTTGGACAACGCACCGATGGCCGGGCCTTGAGCTTGGCTAAAAAGTGGGGTGAGGAATGGAATTTTTGCATTCTAAGCCGGTTCACTATTCCCTCCCATGAAAACTCCCTTACGAGCCTCTTCTCCATGTATTCGTTGCCCAGGTGGTCGAACTCGATGGAGAGTAGATCGCGTGGCTCGAGCATGGCTCGGTCGTGTATTGGTACCGGGTAGTGCAATAAGCCACGAGTGGCTTGGCTTGCCCCCAGGCAGCAAGGAACCTGCCCGTGGCCTCGCCATCAGCTATAATGTGATTGGATGTGTAGCCAACAACAAGGGAGCCACACGTGAAGCGAGTGAGCTGGACTTGCATTAGCTCCTCAATGTCCTCGACGCTTGGGTGTTTGATTTGAAGGGACTGGCCTCATCTAATGTGCATGAAGCCGTGGCCTCCACGAATCGCACACCTTTGTCATTGAGGACAACGGCTCTTTTATCTTCTATGAGGCGGCCAGCCCACACGCGATAGTCGGAAAGCACGAGGCGAAGGCCATGATCAATGGCCGAGTTAGGGGGTGTCGGAGCTTTGTAGGCAAAAATTATGGGGGACGTGGTCACTGCCGGCTGCTCGGTCAAAGGGACTTAAGGTGATGGTGGTGCAGGTTGAAGGTGTAAGGGGTTTGGTTTCATAGGATGGGGTTACTAGCCTCGAGCTCTGCTTTTCAATCTTCATATCTCTCTCTGTGTCTCAAACTCACAAGATTCACTCCTCTCTCTCTCTCCAGACTTCGCTCGAATTTCTACTCTCTAAGGCTCTCCTCTGCTTTCATACAACGTTTACGACAGGAATAAATCTTGCTTTGTCTCTATACATCTATAATGGGAACACCTCACACTCTCTGGTCGCTCGGTCTAGTCCTTCTCTCCAAATTCTGGATATAAGCTCCAAGGTAGGTGTGGTTGCTCTCTCTCTCTCTCGCTCTGAAGTCTGAACCTATCCTCTACGGTAGGTATGGTCTCTCTCAGTGATGCACACATGTATTTTTCGCTTCAGGTATAAAAAATTTCCTTATGTGGGGTTCAAAGCAGAGAAAACAATTTCTCTCAAGAAATAATATCTACTTCAGATTTTGGATCTAATTGTCGAAATAGACAACTTTCATAGAAAAGTGTTCCTAACAATCTTTCAGGGACCTTCTTCCAGCCCAGACAAAACAAAACGAAAAAAATATTCCCGCGTTTGTCACGAGGGAGAGGAAATGCACTCCTGGCCCCGAAATTATAAGCGCCTTTCCTGCGGTCGCTGAAGTTGAGGCCATCGCATGCGCTCAAAGAAATCATTTCTCAGAAACCCCCCTCTATAGTGCCCATATATTTTCCTAATGGATTTTCCAATAAAATAAAGGTGCGCAGTTCCTTTCACACATACAAAACATCAAGTGTCCAATAATGTTTTCAAAAAATAATGTAAGTCATCGTGTCCATGTATTTTGCCTAAACGGGCGCAGTTCATTTCACACATATAAAACACCAAGTGTCCAATAATACTTTCAAAAAAAAAATGTAAGTCTACTTATGGTTATATTATTTTCAATGGAAGTCTTCTCCATCATTCAAATAGGAATGCCATGGCATCAAATGTAAGATTCCTTATTATATAAACTTTTTCCTAGGTGCAGTTTGTATAAGGTGGAGGCTCTAAATAACTAAAGTAAGGCGCACCTTCAAATAATGTCGAGCTGTTTTAATGTTGGAAATCTTTGTGAAGGCCTGAAAATTTATTTTCATCTCTAATTATAAAATTTAAAATTTAAAAAATAGTGTAAACCGTGTAAGTCTTTGAACACTTGAAAATTTTGAAAATTGACTGTTGAAAAATTCATTACAAGATGCATTATTTTCAAAAACTTGAACTCCATTTTTTCTCATGTCTATGCATCTTGTAGTTGAGATTATCAATTTGAGGATTTTTTGGACATCGAAACAGCCTCTTTTAGTGAAATTTTTGAGGAATGCCTTAATTTGATTGTTTAAGGCCTTGCCATTATCATATTTTTTTTCTTTGTGATAACAAGGATCATAATATTCATCACTCCAACAAAATAAAATAACATATCTCAATCAAGTCCAAGAGAGAGATTCCATGAGATGGAGGACACAAATGTGTTGGAACTTGGAACATAGTAATAGAGAGAGAGAGAGAGAGAGAGAGAGAGAGAGAGAGAGAGAGAGAGAGAGAGAGAGAGAGAGAGAGAGAGAGAGAGAGAGAGAGAGTATCAGAAATTGAGGAGAAGAGTAAATTTTTTTAGTAATCAACCATCCTGTGGATGTTATAGACCATTACTTTCCAGCCCTTAGGACCACACTGTCCCAAAGTACTTTGGACCACAAAACATAATGGTTCCCTTATCCTTGTAAACTCTTATTTAAATTTGAAAATAATCCAAATATGGGATAAACATCACCTTTAAATAAAAAAATAAGATAATACTTATCAAAACCTCGTGAGAAAAACTAAAAATAAAAATCCCGTGATTCTGTTAAACTTTGAATGAAGCGACACAAAGTGTATTGCCAGGGCATTCCCAAAACGACACACTTTGTGCTGCCCAGACCATTTGGTGTCAGTTCATTCATTTGGTCAGCATTAGGGCCTATGACACAGATTGTGTCGCTTAGTCACATTTCACCAAATCAACTGTGACGACCCAAACTTTTTCCGGCAAGTTAGAAGGCATAGCGGGATAGGGAGGCTGAGGTTGGGGCCAGCACCGGGTGGATATGTGTGGAGAGGCCAGCGCCGGGTGGATTTGTGTGGAGAGGCCAGCGCCAGTTGGACGAACCAGCGCCGGGGGAAGAGCCATCGCCTCGTGAAAAGGCCAACGCTGGGTGGATTTGTGTACAGCGCCAATTGGACGAACCAGCGCCGGGGGAAGAGCCATCGCCTGGTGAAAAGGCCAACGCTGGGTGGATTTGTGTACAGCGCCAGTTGTGTCTCTCACATGCATGAGTTGTGTATAACACTTGTTATATGCATGCTGATTGAGTGCCACATGTCCAGATTTTACAGTCTTTTGGTGACACTTGGCCAGCCACCTCAACCCAAGAGTACTTAAGCCCCCTTCATCACTTGTGCCACTCATTCTTACTTCGTCTCTCTCTCTCTCTCTAAGACACAAGGTGGGCAGCCACTGTTGGGTGGGTGAGAGCTATGAGGAGAGGAATGGAGAAGACACCATTGTTGTTTAAGTAAGTGGATCCATCACCATTGTATGATAATGGTGAATGTCAAGAATGAATGCATAATTCTCCGATTATATAAGAAATGCATAGTATGCATGATTATGTGAGTGTTCACATTGTGAGAGAATGGTTTTTATCAAGTGCCTCACCATGAAATGAAGATCATTGAATGTATGCGTGAGACATGTTGTATGCTACTGTGAAATTCTAGAGGTTTACATGTCCTTGTAAAAGGCTTTTGAACAGTCAAATGGGGTCCGATTGAAAAGATATACGAGTCTAGTAAAATGTTTGTTTTCACCCATTGCTGAAATATTTACAAAAATGAAGCTATATTTCAAAATGGGAAGGTATATCATTATTAACTGCTTTCCTGGATTTTTCATTTATACTACTGTGGTCATTGATTTTAGCTAGCCAAACGAAGTTCATTTTTGGCTAAACCATAGCCATTTGAAAGATCTTTAAATGGGGCTAAAATTTGCACGCGGAAACTATTTTGAAAGGCTTCCTAGATTGAAAGTTATACCTTGCATTATGAAGGTATGTCACTGTGGGCAGTATTGATAAAAAATAGAACTATCACCTTGTTTGCCATGAATTTTTCACCAAATGGAATCCAAATACGTTCAAACTTGGTTTGTTAGAAAGGCATACGTCTTGGCCTAAACTTTTATTTTATATCCATCACAAGTTGCCTTACGGTTTGAATATTATAATGATTTGAAGCAGGGTATGTTGTTGTCCATTGTACACAGCAGGGGGCAGTTAGTTAACCCTTATTTCCTTGAACCTTTAAGAGGCCAAATGGAACCCTGTTGTCCTTAAACCACTCCCAAGTGAGGGATATGTGTGTTTGGTACAAAATTGATTTTGGAACCGTCTTCAAACACTAAATGGTCCAAAAGTTAGGACCCAAATTGCGAGTGCACGTGCACACGCATGATAATGAAGTTATGCTTTGCTATGACATGGAAGTATGATTATGATGAATGCCCTGTTGCAATATGAATTGCATGATTTTAAGAATGCATATGCTATATGTGAATGGATACCCATTGTGTGAATGATGATATCATAATGCTTATGCTATATGTGAATGGATATCTACTGTATGCTTATACTCTATGTGAATGGATACCTACTGTGTGAATGATGGTATCATGATTCTTATGTTATGTGAAAGGGTACCTACTGTGTGAATGATGATACCGGCAGCTGCGATTCAATTATGTTATGTGCAAGGGTACCTACTGTGTGAATGATGGTTGTCACACCCCAAGAATTTACAGTACTGTTATTCCAGAGATGTGACAGACAAAACATATATACATCTATTGATAGGACAAATTTACAGGGGCGAGGTCTTACGAAGTAAATAAAGAAAGCTAGTACAACAACAGTATCTTCCAAGGTTGATCTTGACTAGCACTCAAAATGAATCCACAGTTATCCTGAAAAATGTTTACCATAGTTTGATGAGTTTGGCTACTCAGTAAGTGATCATCATAATCCTAAAAATAATCATGATTGAAAGATATCAATATTTTCCAAAAGGAGATCTATTAACAGAAATGCATCAACAATTTCACTTTCAATAAATGCATAACTAAGTATAATCCGAGTAATTGAAATGCATATAACACTTTTAACGCAGTACATAATTCAAAGGATTTCACAAAATACCCTACTGGCGTCCCAAGTAGGTCACCTATATACCCCATCAGCGTCCTGATGGGTCCACTTAATCCCTATCGGTGTCCCAGATAGGTCCACTTAATCTCTGCAGGTCCACTTATACCTCACCGACGTACCGGATGAGTCCACTTAATCCCTACCGGCATCCCAGATAGGTCCACTTATACCTCACCGGGGAACCGGATGAGTCCACTTACATACTTAAATTATTTCTAAATCTCTTTAAACATTCGAAAGCAGCAATATCATGTACTCAACATATCACTGAAACTATTAATATGAATTTCACTTGAACCATTAATATCAGTCACTCTCTATAACATTTCAAAAATAACCAATCAAATATTTTGGGCTCAAATTTAGAAAGGTAGCAATTTGTAAAGGCATTCTAGCATAATTGCCAATTTAATATGTATAGAAAAACTCTTATAAAATTCAAGAATACGGAATTATCAGAATTTATGGAATATCAATCCACAAATAAACATTTCACAACAATACTATAATCAATTGCAAAAATGTCAATTTTTAAATAATAAGGCAGTCATTTGCACATGAATTTTACAATGTCTAAATATTTAAAATAGTAGAAAGAAATATCACAATTTTATTAAAAGCAGAAATATCACATTTATTTCTAACAATAGACAAGAAAAATAAATAAATTTATTTTTCTAATTTACAGCATTCAAAATTTCTAACATAGATAAAATATCACAATTTTTATTAAAAAGATTATTTTTCAAGATAATGAGGTCACGTGCGCATAAAATTTATTGCGCCTAAAATTCATTGATAATAAGCAGAAATAATTATTTTATTTTATTTTTAAAAAGAATGGATTATTTTTTGAGACAATGGGGTCACTTACACACAAAACTTATAAAATAAAGATCCTGGACGGAAATATCACTATTTATTAAAAACAGACTATTTTTCAGAAAGACAATGTCACTTACTTAAAAAATTTGAGAGGGAGCTTCCGATAAAAATTCGGCTTGGGAGAGAGAGAGATCTCAAAATTTTCTAGGGTAGGAGTGCTCACCTCCCCTATTTAAATTCTTAGAACATAATATTATATTATTTTATTACGCTCTACCTCATACCTGAGGTGTCGCGTTAAAAGTTTGCTTTTAACGTACGAAAACCACGTCCGCTAAAGGACGTTGCCAGCTGCAAGCAGCAAGAAGCAGGCAGCAAAAGCAAAAGCAAAGGCAAAGGCAAAGGCAAAAACTTTTGAAAATAGTGATGGTCCCCAAGGACCATCATACTCAAACAGACCATCACCTATTTAAAAGCATCTTTTCTCCCTTTCTTTTTTTTTTTTCTTTTTTTTTTTTTTTTTTTTTTTTTTTTTTTTTTTTTTTTTTTTTTTTTTTAGGATTGTTACAATGGTGCTGGCAGCTGCGATTTTTTTCTACTTCCCCATGATAGGATGGAACTCAAGATGTGAGTAATGAAGAGGGTCGCCCCCCCAGATCTATGTGAGATCTATGCATTGGGTCGCCTAATGGTAGTGTAATACCCTCTCGCCAAAAGGGCACAAGGAGAGGGTAGTGTCTTACAAGGCATCTGCCTATCGAAAACCCCAAAGCACACTGAGGATGTGTATGTATGTGAGGGCCTTACGAAGTGGGTATTCCACTTGTCATGGTCCACCCTCCTGAGTGAGGGTAGAAGTCCCAAGTTCAGAATTGACTTAGCCTGACCGACGTGGCTTTTACTTCAGGAGTAGATTGATCTGTTTGCCTGACTTATTTACCCTTTCTGCGTCAGCTTTTAACTGAAGTTGTGATCTACTGTCTTTATTACTCTACTTTAAGAAAGGTGATTATGACGTATGCATTATATATATTGAACTGTCTTTCTCAAATTTCTGTTAGAGTGTTGAGAAGCATGTTGAGGGACTTTATTTGATACATGTGTATATGTAAATATATGTGTGTTACGTATTTGTTATTACTATCATGCTAGTTGGAATGCAATGGTGTAGATCTACTTACTAGGCTGTTAGCTCATGCCATCTTATTTTCATAACTGTAGAGTGAAGAGTGTTGACACCTGTGCTTAAGGTGGGTGACCATTGGGGATTTGAAGCTTGAAGTTGAGAGGTTAGAAAGCCGTCCTTTGAATACTTTCACTTTATGTTTTGAATGTCTCAGTAATGTTTGGTGTACCTCATTTTGTGTATTTTGGGCCAGTAGTGCCTTGAAGGAATTGTAAAGATTTTTTAATATTGGATGAATGAGTTGGCTATACTTTTGGAATTGTCATTTGTTTTGAAGGATGGTTTTATCCTGGATTTGTTTCATGGTTTGCTCTTGATTCCGTGTTTTCATGCGTTGAGCCACTCATACTTGAGTGACGTTCACGACCTTCGGTCGCAATCCCGCGCTCTGTTACCCGTCGGCAGGGGTCAGGGGGCGGGGTCGTGACATTGACACACTTGTGTCACCCAATCTTTGACTGTTTAAATTTCAAATTTTGAAGTCGAACCAACTGGATAAGGATCTCTAACCTTTTCCCGATCACTCAAAGGTTTATAAAAGGACTCAAGTCAACAAGTTCACTGAGACTCTGTGAGTGTGGCCAAAACACCTAGAATCCTAGGATCATCAACCCCCATTAGAGAAACCCAAACCGCAGCCTTTGATCATTAGATCAAAAAATCCATAAATTTCACTTCAACCAAAACTATGATTTGGTCAAATTCTAGAGAAAAAAAGGAGGATAAACGATGTAAACTGAAGACGCGGTTCTGATACGGGCAAAGTTTCAAAGCTTCATATGTCCCAAACCAATTGGCCCAATCATGTAAGCCCCTCTTTCCTATTTCTTTCAGTTACTTTCATTTCTAGTTAGATTTTTATTTAATTTCGTTTCTTTAATGGATTTAATGTAGAAATCATGCTGGCCCCACTAGTGATGTAAGGAAGGATCTATTCATTTGAATAGATTAACCCTAGATCATAATTTAATTGATCGCACGACATCTCTATCATTTTAATTAACTAACAAGTTTGTAGTGTTAGATCGGGATATTTTTCATTTGGAAATCTCTCAGGTTTGCACTGTAAACAACTGTAGAATTTGATCTCTATATCATCTGAAACCAACACTATCGGGATTTTCAAAGTATTCAAGGTAAGTTGGTCTCTTTCAAAGTAGTAGACACTCTGGCGTTCCCTATCCTTCAAGGGGCAGGCGAACGTTAAAGATAAAGCAAACATTTTAAAATTCGTCTTGACATCACGTGGTCAGAGGGTACACCAACTATCCCTCCAAGTCATTGTGCTCACCGACTTACCTACCTATGGCATTTTTCCTCCTAGGGTTTTTAACATTGTCAGTGAGTTACACAAGCTTGAAACTTGAGTTGGATTTTCTGACCATGCCACTTAACTTCAGGGGTTTTGCAGTTTGCAATTTTTATTTCTGGCATTTTATTTGATCTCCTTAAGGTTTCCTAAGGCTATCTATAGGAAAAGGCCTTCTATAGGAAGAGACTTGTCTGGTTGAATCCGAAGAGAGAGACGAGGCAACAATGTTGTATTCATCATATGCGGGTGTCCAAGCTCCTTCGTTTTAGAAAACGTTTTACAAATTTTGAAAGTAGGGGGAGATTTGAAATAGAACTCAGAGTAAGGACATATTACGATTGTAACAAAGAAATTAAAGTTTATGAAATCACAGACATATAGTGAGAATTTTGAAAAGAGAAAGATATTTTGAAAAACAAAGTTGGTTAGCAGTTTTAACTCCTGCAACCACAAAGCTCTCTAAGCAGATTAGCGTCATGCAGCGATGGACCATACACCCGACCCTTTTATGTCATATGGGGATAGACGTTTGAACAAGGTGGTTGTGCCTTGAACTCATTGAACATGGTGGTTGTGCCCTAAACAACATTGAACAGGGTGGTTGTGCCCTGAACACATCTGACATTTTACGTCATACGGGGCTAGATGTTATCGGTCTCGTCTCTTTTACGTCGCACGAGTTTGACGTTGAACTGGATATACCCGACCTTTAGTGTCTACGGGGCCAGACATTTGAATAGGGTGGTTGTGCCTTGAAAACATTGAACAATGTGGTTTTGCCTTGAACACATTGAATAGCGTGATTGTGCCCTAAACACATCTGACATTTTACGTCATACGGGGCTAGACGTTACCTATCTTGTTCAAGCTCATGCCACCGAGGAGTGTTCTCTCTTTTTTATTTTTTTTTTTATTTTTTTTGAAATTTTTGAAACTTGGTTGGAGGTTTTGGCTCATGCCACCATGGAGCGTTTTTATTTTCTTGAAATTTTTTGAAATTTTCTAGAAAGGCTCATGCCACCGAGGAGCGTTTTATTTTAAAAGTTAATAAAAATACTTGATAATGACCATAAAAACCATGACAAACCATGTTTGGTGCTTAGAAGTCCCCAAAATTAAGTGGAGGCATTTTTGAGAAAAAAAAGTTTGGGCGACACAAGGCGAGTCGCCCGGGCAGCACTACTGGTGTCGCCCAAGTTTGGGCAACATAGTTGGTGTCGCCTACTTAAAAAAAAAAAAAATATTTTTTATTAAAATTTTGGGAATAAAAACAAAGAGGTTTTGACATAAAAAACTTCGGCGACACCAGTGGTGTCACTCGGGCGACACTAGGAGTGTCGCTCATACAAGTTGGGATATAAATGGGATACGAGAGATGTGGGCGACACGTGCAATGTCGCCCAAACAGGCCAGACGACACTAGGCATGTTGCCCAAAAATATATATATTTATTTTTTTTATTTTTTATTTTTTGGTTACTTTTGGGAGAATTCTGCTCCTGTTGGGAGGTCCTTTGCAACCGTTTCCTTATTATGGGGAGTTTGAAAAACCCCTTCTCATTTATTTTTTATTTATTATTATTTATTTATTTATTGCCCCTATTGGGAATTCTTGTAGTAAGTGTGCACTTGATTCATTGAAGAATAGTAGAACACTTTCCTCGCACACACTTCTCAAACTGAATTTCTTACAAACTCAGCCCCCCTAGTTGTAGGGTTTTTGTCTCGAATCTCCGGCTATCGAACCGTCATACACACATACGGGGATGAGCTCACCTCGTTTTGCCTCAGGGGATCTAGTCGAGAGAAAAGCACTCCCAGACTAGCCAATTTCGTCATTGATGAGATTCACCCATCTCCGATATGTGATAGTTGGTAGTCATACTTATACAATCATGGAGTGTCTGGCTAGTTTCAAGCCTTCATAACAGGCAGAGGAAGTTGGCTTTGAGAGCGAGGCCAGATTGACTAACAGTTAGCCTCTTGTAGTGATGGAGGAAGTCCCTTATAAAAGGAGAAAGCTATTGAAAATGGATGATTTTAACAATCAAATTGAAACAACATTTTCAAAATAGATGGACGTTACAGTTTTGCCAGCTGTGGCCCCTTTAGTGGTCATTTTCTTTGTTATATTCTACCCAAAGATGATGAAAGGATTACCTTGTGCGATCGTGAGAACTCAGAAATCACGAAGTTGTCTTTTTACCTTTGGAACTTTCATCATCTGCTTCGCGGATCCATGAAGAGTCTTCTGAATTCTTTCCGGGCTTTCCTCTTGGTGGGTCTCGACGGTTTTCAGGGTTTGACGAAATCACTTCGGTTTTCCATTCATGTCACCCTCCTACATCTTTTTGAGTTGGTTATGTTGGGAACCTACAGGGTTTAGCAGGGACAATACATCGTGGGTTTGACTAACGCATCTGAAACCACGAAAGATACTTCCCCATTGTTCTCATTCTCTTACTCTATTTCTTTTTCGATCCTCGGTGGGGAGGGGTCATGTTTGATCCTTATATAAAATGGCAATGTGGTGATTTCTGGAGGAATATTAACCATCGAAGCAAGGGTTGCAAGGGTGTCGGTGAACCGATTGTTTTCCCTAGTTACATGCTGAATGGTGTTTTTCTTAAACTATGGAATCATCTTTTCCACATTTTCTTGATAGGGTTTTAGATTTTCTTCTTTCACCCTCCAAATCCCTTGAACTTAGTTTATGATGAGTAAGGAGTCACCAATCACTCGTATTTGCTGGATTTTCATTCCCATGGCATTCTCAAGCCCAGCTATCAAGGCTTCATATTCATCAACGTTATTGGTACATTGGAAATTCAATCTGATGGTTGTTGGCATTAAAATCTTCTCGGGTGAGTATAGTATGACTCTTATACTTGACTTGTATTCGTTCTTTGCACCGTCGAAGTATAACTTTCGAATTGAGTCCTCAGTTGTGAAGAGGTTCTCATCAGGGAGTTCTGTGTTAACGAGAATATTGTCTGGCAGTGCATATTCAGCTAAGTGGTCAGCAATGCTTGTCCTTTGACCTATCTTTTAGTGACATACTCGATCTCGAACTCTCGTAATAGCATTCTCCACTTCGCCAAACGTCCGTTGAGGACTGGCCTCTCTAATAGGTACTTGAGTGGGTCAAGTTTTTATATGAGCTTGACTGAATGAGATAAGACATAATGTCCTAGTTTCTGCATGGCCCACACAAGTGTTAAGTAGTGTTTATCCACATCCGTGTATCTTGTCTCATAGTCAACTATGGTTTTGCTGATATAGTATATCGTTTGTTCTTTTTCATGGTCATTACATTGTCTTAACATTGCCCCCATGGTCTTGTCTTTCACTGACATGTATAGGAACAAGGGTTTATCTTGATTAGAAGGACTAAGGATGGGAGGGTTTGTGAGGTACTCCATGATTTGATCGAACGCTTCTTGGCATTCATTGTCTGATATGAATGAGGTGTCCTTCTTAAGGATTCTATTGAATGGTGCGCACTTATCTGCCAGTTGTGAAATGAAACGCCTTATGGCTTGTATGCGACTTTGAAGCCAATGGATTTCTCTGATGTTTCAGGGAGGAGGCATTTCAGTGATGGCTTGTATTTTAGACGGGTCCACCTCAATGCCTCTTTGGCTTACTATAAAGCCTAGTAATTTGCCGGATTCAACTCCAAAAGCACATTTTTTGGGATTGAATTTGAGTTGATGTTTCCGGAGTCTTTAAAAAATGGTTCTCAGGTTGGTGAGATGATCAGACCTGATCTTTGACTTGACCAGAATGCCGTCGACATAGTCTTCCATAATGGTATGCATTGGATCGTGGAAGATGCTAGTCATTGCCCATTGATAAGTTTCTCTTGCATTTTTGAGACCGAAGGGCATGACTTTGTAACAGTAGGTTCCCCATTGCGCTATGAATGACGTCTTGGTTTAGTCTTCTTCTGCCATGAGAATTTGGTTGTAGCCCGAGAATCCATCCATGAATGACAACATCTCGTGACCCGCAGTGCTGTCGACCAAGGCATCTATGTTTGGTAATGGAAAATTGTATTTGGGACATGCCTTATTGAGGTCTCTGTAATCGACACACACTCGGATCCTCTCGTCTTTCTTGAGTACAACCACTACGTTAGCCAACCATTTTGAATAATCGACGGGAGTAATGAACCTCGCCTTGAGCAGTTTGCTGATTTGTTCTTTGATTTTGAGCTCGAGGTGGGTCTTTTGATGTCGGAGTTTCTGCCTTACAGGCTTCGCCCCTTCGTTGAATATTAGGTGATGTTGCACTAACGTGGATCTAGCCCTGGCATATCATCGTATGACCAGGAGAAGACATCGCAATATTCCTTGAGAAAGGAAATCACATTTTTTCGCTCCTCAGAAGATAAAGAGGCTCCATTCTTGGTTAACTTGGGTCCTTCTCAGTTCCTAGGTTTACGCCAATCGTCTCTTCGATGATAGCCGTTGGGTCACCATTGAACCTCTTCTTGAATTGCTCAACATGGGAAGTAAGTTCCTCAGGTTAAGAGATTTCTTCAGACTCTTGACTCTCTTGATCTTCATCTTGATCGTCTCGGGTATTATGCACCGTTATTGGGCTAACTTGAGTGAGCGTCGTTTTTGAAAATTCTTTTTCATTATTATCAGCTTTATCATGTTTTGAATTTTCCATAGTTTTTTAAATGTCGCAAGAGGTGTCCCTTATGGGACTGGAGAGAGAAATGTTGGGGACAGAATGCGTAGGGTGGTTAGATGGCCACCCTATTTCTATCCGGTTTTTGGCATCGGGACTTGAAGGCGCTGCTGGTATGCTTCCAGCGATTCTTGAGATAGAAGAGTGATCGACCAATTTCGTTCCTGGGTTTGGATAGGCGAATGAGCATGCTCGGCTGTGTTAGAGCCAATTGTGCATACCTTCAAATCCAGGTCAGCGAAAAGGTCTTCAATTCCCAGTTCTTGTGTGTACTGAGATGTGGAAGAACAGTTATTCCCTATTGGGGAATCAAGGATCACTTTTGGCCATTTTGAAGGACGGGAATTGAGAGGATCGAGGCTTTGAATGCCTCCTGATATAAAGCTTGGATAGCTTGAAGGCGTCATCAGGCTTTGAAATAAAGTGAGAGAACACTTGATTCCTTTTTTATCCCCGTTTTCAGTTTTGGCTAGGGGTGATTCAAAAGTTGCCTTTGTTACGCCTTGCCCTTGACTCCTCAAGCCTTGGCCTGGTCGGAAGCCTTGGGAGAGGAGCATGTGCCAAGCTTCGAGAGACCCAAAATCGTATCGATGTTGCCGTTGGATAATGTCCTCCATCGATGCAGAAGTTTACAAAATTTGAGGAACAGGATTGCTGACCTCTAGGCGTAAGGTGACACGATCAGCTTGCTCGAAGGAAGCGAGTGAGATTTCTCCAAGCTCAACCCCTACAGCAAGCTTCTCGTTATGGATGCTATGATTGAGAAAAGCAAGGGGGTTCAGCGCATACCTACACGACGCCATTTTTCATATGAAATTTGTGGCATTGATGGAGCGTAGAGGCGACCACGAGGTTTTCATGCAGCCATGGTCTTCCTAGAAGCATGTTGAATGAAGGTTTTATGTCTAAGACGTAAAACTTTATCACTTGGATGACCGGGCCTATCTTAAGTGTGAGATGCAGTATGCCTTCAGCTTGTCTCTTAGTCCCGTCGTACGTAGCGATAGTTAGTTGACACGAATCGAAGTCATCCGAGCTTTTGTCTATCTGCTCCACCGTTTTCATAGGGCATATGTTTAGGGATGCCCCGTTATCAACAAGCACTCTCTATATTTCATATTCTTGCATGAAAACAATGATGTGCAGAAGCTGGACATGAAAGCGATTGAAGCTGGCCGGGATGTCATCGTCCGTGAACACAATTGGCATTGGTGCCATTAGTTGGTTGATCATACCGTACAACTCATCCGGCTGTGTGTTGCTCGGGATGCATGTATTGGTGAGGGACTTTCGATCTAGGCCCTGTGTGCTGGTGAGTTGGCGAGTAGCTCCAAGAAGGAGATTTGAGCTTGGATCTTCCCTAGTTGAGTCGGTAGATCATAGGTGGTTATAGATCCTTGAATTTCCTTGCTAGGCTCGTGATCTATAATCCTTGTTGGTTGTCTAGCTCTTGAGGAGTTTCTCATCAATTTATCGAGAGTGTCGCCCATTAATTGAATGGGTTTGAACACTCAGCCTCTTTGGGTTAGGGAATCAACCTTGCCAGCTTGAAGCTTGATAGGATCAGCTCTAGCAAGAGGAATGGGGGATTTCGAGGTGTTGGCCCCTTGTTTGGGAAATGACTCCTTTTCATGGGTTTTGACCATACCGATCTCTAGTGTGTCATCTTTGTCATATTGATCCCACTTGGGAAGGTTGTCGAGGTTTGGAGATGAAGGGCTTCCTCTTAGAAGATCTAATAGATCTTCTTCAGGTTCTTGAAAATGATGATCACAAGCCAATATGAATTGACTGGGATCTTCTTCTTCGTCTCCACATTCAACCATGTGAATGACAATATTCTTTTGAGTTGTCTAGAGCTCCCGGATTTTCTATCGTTATGACCATATTTTTAGAGAGAGGGTTTTTGAAGATAGCCATCTTTTGATTAGGCTCTTCAACGAGTTGATTTCTAAGTGCGACAGTGATGTCCCCCCTATTGATTAACCCCTGAATTAGCCGTTTCAAGTATATGCAGTTTTGAGTATCATGTGCATGGTTTTGATGCCATTTGCACCACCTACTCTTGTTCGTGACTTGAAATGGTGGTTCAGATAGTGGCGTTAGATAAACCATGTTTCTTGCCAAGAGTAATTCCATCACTTTTTCCAGCGGGTCTTTGAGGGGAGTGAAATCATCCTCTCACCTTTGCTTATTATTTCGAGCGTTGGCTCTAGGCGAGCCCTGTCGGTTTTGGTTCTGATTGTTGTGCTGGCTGAACCTTGAGCCGTCCATTAACGACAATCTCGTTAACCTGGCCGGAAGCCCTCGCCTTGATATTGTTTTTGCTCTTATTTTGGGGAGTCGTTATTGGTTATTGTCGGGCCTGGTACTGAGGGGTATCCCTCTCGCCCTTTCATGTTGTGCCACCCGCTCGATCATGGAGTCGAAAGAGTGGGGGATAAGACCTTGGCTAAAAAGGGTTATGTATTCAAGAGCAGCATTCTTTAAGGCCATGGAGATTTTGGCTGGGTCTGTCAGTGGGCATTCTACAACCCGAATTGCCGCCTCGCAGAATCGACGGATGAAATCCTTGAATGATTCTCCTGGATTTTTCTTCGTTGCACTGAGCTCGCCCAGGGAGAGAGATCTTGGTGTCGACTCGAGGTAGTTTGAGACGAATAGGTTGAACATTTCGTCTGGAATGATGTGGTTTTGAGCGGACATTGTTCTCCGATGCCAATTCAAGGCCTCGCTTGTCAATGTTTGTGAAAATACGGCCTTCAATTGGTTAGGCCTGTCTCGCAAAGCTCTCACGGAGAGAAGATACGCATTGATGTGAGCATCTGGATCGCTCTTCCCATTAAACTTATTCCTAAATTTTGGGAGAACAAATCCCAGGGGAAGGTCCTCCATGCCTCCAAGGGTCTCTTGAACATAAGCCTTTGGGGGTAGAATATCATGTATTCCCATTCTTACAAGCATATCCTGCATCGCTTTTAAAGTTCCCTCTTGTTGGGTGTTCGGCATGACAGTAGGCCCACTAGTCGGTGGGTTCCCAAGCGTGGACTGATGAGTCGAGATTTGGGGTATACGTTGGACTGTATGGGCCTGAGATTGATAAGCTGCAGTCACCGGGGCGGTTTAATACAACTGCATCTAAGGGGCATAGTGACCCATGGGTGTCACCACCGGTTGCAAAAATTGCACGATTTGTTGGACTGGATGAATTAGAGGGACCGTTTGAAGAATCGGCTGACCCGGTTGTGCTAAGGTTTGACTTATACCACTAAGTTGGTTTGGTATTGACCCGTAAGCTGGGGCATGAACAGTGTATCCTAGGTCAACTAGACTTTTGAGAGCAGCTTGGACACCTGTCTCGCCTAGGGACCTCTGCCTCGTACAGTATTTAGGACATCATGAGCTGTACTATGGCGACTCGAGGTAGGGTTGGATCCCCTAGACCTAGGTGGGTCTTGGTCTTGAGATCGCTGGACATTGGGCTTATCTGGGTTCAAGTTACTGAAATTGACGTTAGATGCTGCATGGATTTCTTCCCTCAATCGAGTTTCACTTTGGTTGCCTAAAGTCTCATGCATGATGACTCTAGGTCGGACCCCTTGACTATTCAGAGTCTTTCGGGCCGAACTAGCATTTCGGATCACACCAATTTCAGGATTAGGAGTGGATGCTTGGGACTCTGTCTCTAACTAAAGACCTGGGTGTTGGATAATGGATTGGCTTGAGGTCTATTGATAGTTCCAAGGGATTGTAGCATATTGGTCCCTAAGTTTGGTTTAGAGTCAGCTGTGGAGCAATCATCATGGTCGCCTTGAGTAGCCGACATGGTGACTCTCTTTGGCTGGGTTCTGAAATTTAGACTTAGGTAAGAACTAGACTTGATGATCTCTAGGGGCAAAACTTTGGCTCAGACTAGACTAGAATCTAGACATGTTAGACTCAATGGGTTTTGGTTCAGACCCTGAACTAAGGTAAGTCTAGTCTAGCTCTAGAGGCAACTCTATGCTTAGACCTATGTCAGAACCTAGACTAAGATCTAGACTAGGTGGTGCATGAGTCTCGGCTTGGATCAAGGGTGGGTCTAGGTTCGGACCGGGGTGTGAGCTTGATTCGGACCTGGACCGAGCTGAGTGCAAGCCTGGGCTCGAACCTAGAGGGTTTTGAAACTCAGACCGGATTTGGACCCATAATGGATCAAGATTGAACTAGGAACGAGCCTTCAGCTCGGACCAAGAGGAGGCCTAGGTTCGGACCTGGGTGTGAACCTGGTTCGAACCTGGGCTAGGCTAGGTACAAGCCTGGACTAGGACCTAGAGAGTTTTAATGATCAGACCAGGCGTGGACCTAGACTGGATCAAAGATGAGCTGGGAACAAGCTTTCGGCTAGGACAAAGAGGGGGCCTAGGTTCGGACTTGGGTGTGAACCTGGTGGGACCTGGGCTAGGCTGGGTACAAGTCTGGACTTGGACCCAAAGAATTTTAATGATCAAACCAAGCGCGGACCTGGACTGTATCAAAGATGAGCTAGGAACGAGCCTTCAGCTAAGACCAAGAGGGGGCATAGGTTTGGATCAAGGCGAAACCTGGTTCTGACCTATGCTAAGCTGTGTATAAGCCTGAACTAGGACCTAGAAGCTTCAGCTCAGACCAAAAGTGGGTCCGGACTACAATCTAAGATTAACCGATAAAAAATAAATAAGCAAGCACACGAAAACTTTTCGCCTAGTCTGATTATGGGTAGGCTTGGCTTGAGAGTGGGTTCCTAACTATTGAAATACGGCTAGGCTGATATAGATCCCCACGTAGGTCCTGGCCTCCTGTTATAGGATGTTCACCAGGTCCTACTATACGCAGAGTTGCTTTGAGGCAGAGGATTACGGAGGGGCGCTCATAGTTAAAGTTACGCGAATCCCAACCACCTCTGCTCCCAATGATAGGTTCCCATCATGCCGTTAACGTGGATTTTAGGGGTTTTCAAAATATTTGTTTGTTGGTTTGCCGGACATTCCCGATCGGGTGTGTGATGGAGTGTGTAAAGAAGTACGCAATCAAAAATAAAGTCAAGCACGCAATGCACACAAAACAAGCAAGGCAATAAGTGAGCACTTGGCACTGATCGTGCCTAGCGATGCGCGCTTCGAGGCAAAACTCACTCGAAGCACAGTATAGATGGAGGGGTAAGAAACCCCTAAGAAGGTAAAGTCAGAACAATGAGACCAGGTACAGTCCGTGCTAAGTCAAGCGCGGCCCGAGTCGAGGTGACTCGAACGGGACATAGTTCAGGGTGCAAGTGGCCTTCGATGTATATATAGTTTGTTTTTATCTTTCTTAAATTTGATTAAAACAGTTAAACTAAGCATGGTGAAAGCAGAGAAAACATGGTTTCAGTCAAAATAAACCAGCTAAAAATAAAATAAAAGAAGTCAGAAACAGCAAAAACCTATCTGAATAATTGTTTTTTTTTTTTTTTTAAATTATTTTGAGTCAAAAGATGGTCAACAGGGAGGCAAAAGTCCCTAGAATGGGTCTGTGGGGTCCTAGAAATTTTTTGGGACTTTTGCAGGGTGGGCGACACGGGTGGTGTCGCCTTTGCAGGGTGGGCGACACTATATTTTATTATTATTGTTTTTATATATTTTTCTTGTTAATATTAATGAAATAAGACTACGTTAAACTTGGAAGAAACAGGAAAAAAATATATTTTTGATGAAATAAACTAAAATTGAGCAAACAGACAAAAGCAAATACGACAGGTCTGTATCAAGTAAAATATTTTTTTGGTATTTTTGAAAATTGTATTTTCCTCTGAAATTTTGTGAACGGTCATGAAAAAGGCCCTAGAACAGATTTGCAAAGTTTCATAAAATTCTGAAACTTTCAAATTTTGGGGATATGGGCAGCACTGGTGGTGTCGCCCAGGCGACACAGCTGGTGACGCCCAGGCGACACAGCTGGTGACGCCCAGGCAACACAGCTGGTGACGCCCAGGCGACACAGCTAGGTCGCCTAGATCAGACAGGGTTTTGAAGCATCAAAACCCTGGATCTGGATCCCCATAGATTCTTGGGACTTTTTGTGAATGATCCCAGTGAAAAATAGTGAAATAAAAGAGTACTTTGGCACTTGGATCAAGCTCGAAATGCCCCGCGGTGAGTGCCAAACTGTTTATGATGAAAATCAGACAGATCTTCCGATGAAAATATCTCGATTTTAACACCTTAAACTAAATGAAAGTGTAAGAAATAAAATGGTAAAGAAAGTGGACAAATCTAATTCAGATCTGAGGCCAGATTTGCTCGAAAATGAGCAGATCTACTCTCAGATCTGTGGCAGGGCCAGATGATCCAGAGCATCCAAAACATGATTTTAAAGAAAATAAGAAGATCAAAATGAAATTAAAACAATAAAGAAGAATGAAAAAAAGAAAGGAAAATGCGACCAAACCGGGCTGGATGGCCTGGGACTCCCAAGCCTTCTGGGGCTCGCCCGTATCAGAATAGGTCCTCTATTGTCACTTAGAGTCGGATGTTTATCAGCAAATCTCTTCAGTGTGAAGGATTTTTTTTAGGGTTCTATCCTAAAGGTAGATCTGGCGTTTCTCTAAGGAGGTTAAGGCTTCCTGACACAATTTCCAGGCCTGTAACTCCCTCAGGTTTTTCATCTCTATCTCATTTGTTTCTTTTTCTCTGCTAGGGTATTTCTCTCTCTCTGTCTCTATCTCCTAGGGTTTTTTCTCTCTCCTATCTCCTCAGGGTTTCTATCTTTGAAAAATCCCCTTTTCTCTCTCTTTCCATCCCCTCTAAATGGTCTCGAAAAGATGCTAAAAAGGGGGCCAAAATTGTTTGGGAAGAACATCTTCCTGCAACAAACAAATCCCTCTATCAAAGATCCACCTTTTGGGGGTCACGGATAGGCGTGTCGCCCCAAGAAAGGTAAAAAAACATTAAAAAAGCCAAAAATTTCATTTAGGGGCAAAATGGTCTAGGCGACTCTGGTAGTGTCGCCCGAACACTACCCATGTCGCCCAAATAAAATTTGGTCAAAATTGACTATTTTACATTGAGTGCATTCCCCATCCTCTCATGAAGCTACTAGAAAAAATTTGGGTCAAAACGGATTTTTTTACTATTTTTAATGATTTTTTTTGGTAAACATGACATTTACTAGACTGATTTGGGCGACCTGCTAGTGTCGCCCAGTCCAGGCTGGGCAACACGGCTAGTGTCACCCAACTCAAAACTTGTCCAAAATTCCTTTTTTTCAATTTGGGTATTTTTCTTAGCCTCTTATGAAGCTCTCGGAGAAAATTGTGATCAAAACGGATGTATTTACTATTTTTAATGATTTTTTTGGTAAAACAAGGTGTTTACAAAAATTTGGGTTAAGATAGGGTTCCGGGCAGGCAGACTGGTTCCGGGTCACATTGTAGGCTGTGTGAACTATGTATTTTGGTTTTACTAGGATAATGTGGTATAGAATCTACAACAAGAACCATAGAATCTACACCCTTATATAAACTTTTTCCTTTGTTACAACAAGAATCATAATATTCATCACTTCAACAAAATAAAACGAAAAGTTTATATAAGGTTGCAACCTTAAAATGTAGAATTATAGATGCAACTCAAAAATCCATCAGAGAGTGTTGTTTCAATATTGAAAAACCCTCTAATTCATCATCTCAACATCGAGATGAATGACTATGAAAAAAAAAAACTATGAATCCCAAAAAATAGTACATCTTGCAACACATTATCTAAACCATCCATTTGTAAGATTTTCATAAGTTTATAAATCTACTTGATTTTAACCATTTTTGGATTTTAAAATTTTATAATTAGATATAAAAATAAATTTTCAGATAATCCTAAGAATTTTATACACCAAAATTACGTGTTAGAATAAAATTTGGTTGCAGCCTCACAGAAACCACACCCATGTATTTTTTTAAAAATTTCCAGGTCGGGTCTAATCAGGGATAATATGTTTTCAAATTCAGGCGGACCCGAACCGCACACCCAACCGGGGCACATGAGAGTGGGAGACGTGGAGTAACCATGGAGAGGGTCTATTCTGATCATTTGATATATGAGTGAGTGAGAGAGAGAGAGAGAGAGGAGAGACATAGGGTAACCATGGAGAGACTAAAATCTAACCATTTGATCTTAGAAAGAGACACGACACCCAGCACTAGACATAGAGAGAGGGAGATCTTAGTCTATGGTGTGGCAGATGTCCTGAAACACGTCCATGTTGGACTCCAAAAGAGAGAGATAGACATCTGTTCCCCCCTTCCCATGGATCGCTGGCACAATCACCATTACCCCCTCCAAAGGAAAGTAAGAGGGCATAAACACATCAGGACCCCCACTTCCAAAATCCATTTCACCAAACGGGAGCCTAAGCCAACTGTTGGCCTCCAAATTAGGGCAATACACCGTCGACTCCACTTCCGCCGTGGGGACCAACTCACTCCAACGCGCCTCTTTCTCTACGAGAGCGTCAAAGTTCACAAAGGACCTCACGTACATATCGTTGACTTGGGCAATCGCCGCATGCACCACCTCAGCCACGTATTCCAGTGGCTGGCTCACTAACTCCCGCACCGTGGCTCGAGGAAAGGCCCACAAAACCAAGTTGCCAAAGTAGCCGTCGGCAATAGGAGGCACGAGCCGGGTGCGCACGTTGACCGAGATGCGCACCTGACTTGTCTCTTCCTCACCCACACTACGCACGTGCGTCACCTTTCGCCAAAGGTGCGAGACCAGACACTCGAAAGTGCTATAGCGACGTTCGCTTGAACAACGCACGGACGCGAGCGCCTTGAGCCGAGCTAAAAAGTCCGGAGAATAGTGGATCTTTTCTATTCGAATCGGGCTCGGCATTTTTTCCCATGGAACGTTCTTTACGAGCCTCTTCTCCATGTATTCGTTGCCCAAGTGGTCGAACTCTACGTCGAGCGGCTCGCGTGGCTTGACCATGGCTCGGTCGTGAGTTGGTACGGGATGCACCATGAGGCCACGCGTTGCTTGGCCCCAGGCCAGGAGGAAATTACCTGTGGCCTCACCATCGGCTATCAAGTGATTGGACGTGTAGCCAACCACAAGGGAGCCACAGGTAAAGCGGGTGAGCTGGACTAGCATTAACTCCTCGATGCCTTTGCTGCCCGGGTGAAGGTCCCATAGTTGGGGAGTTGATTTCAAGGGTCTGGCCTCGTCTAACGTGCATGAGGCCGTGGCCTCAATTAAGCGCACCCCTTTGTCATTGAGGACGATGGCTCGTTTATCGTCGCTAAGACGGCCAGCCCACTCGCGATAGTTGGAGAGCACGAGGCGAAGGCCACGCTCAATGGCGGAGTTAGGGGGTGTTGGAGCTTTGTAGGCATAGATTACAGAGATATAGGCGTTTCCAGCTGCTCGGTCAAAGGGGCTTAAGGGGATGGTGGTGGAGGTTGAAGGTGTAAAAGGTTTGGCTTCAAAGGAAGGGTATACCAGCCTCGAGCTATGCTTTTCAATCTTCATCTCTCTCTCCAGATTCCAGACTACAATCTCGGATTCCTACAGTCTAGGGATCTCCTCTGCTAGCATACAAAGTTCACCACACGAATAATTCTCTCGCTCTCTCTATGCACCTATACTGGGATCTCTGTCGCTCGGTCCTATCTCTCTCCCTCTCTCTCTCTCTCTCTCTCTAAAGGCTGGGTATAAGCTTCAAGGTAGGTGTTGTTCCTCTCTCTCTCTCTCCAGTCCGAACATAGCCCTTAGGGTAGGTGCGGTCTCACTCTATATTTCTGATACACAAATATAGTGGAATCCAAGTGCTTTTAAGGGGGATTTTATAGCAGAAATGGACTGTCCTCATGGGCGGTGACCTAAGGCTACGTCTTTGATGATTTCTTTAATTATTTTTTTCTGTTTTCCTCAAGGTTCGGTGTCCACGCTTCCCAAACGAGTACGCGTAGTTTCCAATGGGTCTTGTTTTATGTTGGGAAACTAGGTTTGTGTGACGCCACCTTTTGGCCTTTTTCGTCTAGTCAAGTGGCCCGTAGCAGCAAGGGTCAACACCCTCGCTAATCCGGATAAGCACAGGGCACTCATCTTTGCGTTATCCCTATCAAATTTCAACAGCGTCAAGCGGTGAAATCAAAAGCGGATAATTAAAGTTAATAGGCAAAATATTCGAAGAGATCATTTATCTTTGGACCCAGTTTCTATGCGGCTAATCCCGTAGAAATGCGGGCTTCTTAATAAATCTATTTTTGAGATGGATTTTAAGACTTAACTTTTTAGAGACATGTAATACCTAACATGGAGATCATGAATATGAAAAAATAAATAAATTTAAAAATAATAATTCTAGTAATAAAACATTTGGACCGTTAGTTTCAATTGCAAGTAATAACTCTACTTGCATCCATCTTTAAGATGGATGCTTATACTTTTTGGACTGCATATGTAGAAATGCAGTTCAGATCGTATGAAACAATTTTCTTTTATTTTTAATACAATGAGGTTATATTCATTTTTGTCTTTCAAATTTCAAGTATGGTGGTTATGAGTGTGTCATTCACTAGACTGAAAGTTAAAAAAAAGTTCTTAAACTTTGTGTCATACCCAATGCCATCCAATTTAACATCCAATGGCTACTAGCAATTGTGACTTCCTTGTATATAAATGGTCTCATAGTTTCAATCCCCTAATTAAAGTTGTTTACATTCTTTGCATGTGTTTAGTGGCACTTGGATGGCGTACGGTACTTTCAAAGTATGGCCACCAACCCAACAGCCGTGTTTTGGTGCAACGTTCATTCCGGGTTGGTGAATATTTAGGGCACCTTTATTTCATGGGTGAAAGAATTTTCTTATGTGATTAGGTGCTCGAATATTTTTCTACTAATTGGTAGAAAATTGGTGTGAAAATATTTTGACAAGTCACCACATGAAGAAATCTTTTCACTTAAAAAGGAAATATTTTTATGCGAACGAAATATGCTCTTCGACAAATATTTTTACACAAGCGTCTCATGAACTCACCGTGAGGTAGGTCCCACCTCATACCCCGTAATCCTCTCTCATTAGTTGGTACTTGTTCGTTTCAAGAGAGCGATCTCGAGCCGGACCCACACATCCAGGCCCCTATGCTGTCATTCGACCCGATGAGATCGAGGCCCAACCAATTACATCTCCCCGGGGCCCCTTTCGAGTATTCATCCCATTGCCCTTTTTTCCTATGCTCGAGGTTCCTTTCAGAATTTCAACCTGACAGATTTTTTTTTTTCCTCTTGTTTTTTTCCTTCTCTCTCTTCTCTTTGAAGAAGAAAAGGATGAAGGAGGAGGAGAAGCTGAAGGGTCAATGCTTCTTCTTCTTTTTTCAATACTTTGCCTAGAACCAGATAGGGACTCGACCGCTCTCCCTTTTTTTAGGTGGTAGAGAGATTCTGAATTTGCTTATCCTTGGATTTCCCTTGCCCCAGGATTGTATCCAATATCTCGTTGATAGTGCTCCCCACATTTCTATTGAACTTTTTCCTTGAACTACCACACTAAAATCTTGATTTTCAAACTCAGGGTCACTCTCAGTTTTCTAGTCCCTCAATCTTTTTCTTTGATGGAAGAGCTCATTTGGTTGTCCCCGTTAGTGGGATGATTTTTTATTCATTGGGTGTTAATGCCACTTAGAGTGTGATGCATGAATGCCCCACTTGGCTATTGAAACAGGGTGGATGATCACCCTGCTCCTTAGAAACAGTTTGAAAACCCCTGAGTCCTTAGAAACACTTTGAAAACCCTTAGGACTACACTACCCTACCCTAAAGGACCTTAGATCAAAAGACTCCATAGTCCATGGTTCTCATTTCATGATCCCTTATCCCATTAAATCCACATTGAAATTTGAAATTAATCAAAATACGGGATAGATATCACTTTTAAATTAAAAAATGAGGTAAAAATCATCAAAAAATGAGATAAAAATCATCATAAAAATCCACATTGAATGAAATGATTTTTTAAAACTACTACTGTGTTGGTAAAGGTTGATTCTACTTAATTATTTTTGTGGTGGGTTGGCCATTTTAATTATGTTTTTCCTCTTTCTATAAGTTCCATACCACTCCCGATCACAACACTCCAAGGCTCTATTGGATCCCTGAAAAAAATTCTTCAGTGCTCTCGCCGATCACCGTTGCATGAACCATACATTGGATGATGGCCTAGCGAGGTTGCAATGCATAGCTATTCTATATTATACTGAAGGCCAAAGCTTGCGATCGAGTTTTTCGAATGTTCTCATGCCGTATGATGATGAGGGAATTTCATTCTTCGAAAATCATTTCACTCAAGAAGCACACGTTCCAAAGAAACGTCAGCCGCCAGTTGGTTCGTTCAAACCAGAAAGACATATCGCCATTGTTTCCTATTGTCCTAGGTTCTCCATGTCATGCCATTCAACCAGCCTGGTCGGATCAAGCTGGTTCATTAATTCAAAGATTTTGGCCAAAGCCGTGCGACCAAAGAAGTGGAGTAATGACGGTCAACTTTGTTGGTTAGGAATGTCAAGAGGCTGCCGGACAGGCAATAAGGGGCACAAAGCCTGAACGAGGGCTTTTTTAAAAAAACCCGTTAGGAAATACATTTCTTGCGCCTATAAAATGGATTTTTATTTTTTGAATGGCATCTGGAAGCAACCTTGAAAAATGCTTTTACCAAAAACAAAAGGGATTAAACGCACTGAATCTCTAAGAGGAGAAATAGATGGTAGGGATAGAGAAGGAAATGGCTCACGCAAGATGGAAATATAAAGGGATATGCACGGGGAGGGAAGGAGTGGCACTTTGAGAAAAAAAATTAAAGGACATTTTAAAAAAAAAAAAGTTGTACACCGTTCATTTTATTTAGACAATGTAGATTGTAAATTATTTTAAAAAATATATCATATCTTGACAATATTTTAAAAGATGTATCATATTTACACCATCTATGTAAAATTGACAGTGTAGAGTATTGCAACATTATTCATACAAATTAGGTTGCAGCCTTATAAAAGCAGCCTCTTTGAAAATGAGAAGATATCTTTGCATAGGGGGAGAGAAAGAGAGGCACCATGAGAAATTAAAATAATAAGAGAGAAAGAGAGAGTTGAGCAAGGATAGAGAGACACTTGAGTTACAAAAGTTGGGTTAGCAAGTACAGAGAGAAAGTTCAGTTAGGGGAGTTAGTTTAGCAGGAGAGAGAGAGAGAGAGAGAGAGTTATTGGTGGTTACGCTCGCGTCAAGACCCCTAGTTCTATAGCGTTGGTAGCCTCCCCTCCAGTGTTGGTGTTGCTGCTGCAGTGTTGAGGACTAACTGGTTATTTTTCTCAACTATATTTTTAAGGGCCATAACTCTCAACGCTATATCATATTTAAGCTATTTTTGAACTGTTGGAAAGCTGACTCCTCTACTTTTATTTGAAACTAAATTTGGATAAAAAAAATTGAATTTTAAATAGTAGTAAAGTTCGGGTTTCAGATTGCCAATTTGTCTTGTTCTATACGCCGAAATTGTGTATGGGTTGAGGTATCTCGTGATCCTAAGGCCTATGGTTCTGGGATACATGTAAGTCTTTATGGTTTTGGGACCTTAGTTTCCTGGGATTCTCTCAACTGGAGATCGGGTGTTTACACTTTTAATAAAATATTTCTTCTTTTGTTTCCTCTGGGCTAGAAGAAGATCCTTGAAAAAGGATTAGAGTGAATTATGTCCCATCATAAAAATAATAATAAATATGAAATGAGTTAATTTTGGGTTAAAATTATGCAAAAGACCTTCCCCATAATTTTCGCCTAAAATTGGCACATTTTGTATTTTTTTTACGTCCGTAATTAAATTAGTCAAAAAAATTAATAGGAATAATTTTCTAGGAAAGTTGCATATTTCTAAAGTTGGATTCAAAAGCTGAAGTCTTCCTTAGGGGAAATTGTTTTTCATGTATTTAACCCAAAATAAAGAAGGAAAAATTTCGTATAGAACTTTAATTCAGTTTTTATTTCATGGTAGACTCTCATTCCATTTTTTTTTGAAGCGGCAAAACAAAACCCTTAAAGATTTCACAATACCTCCTCATTTCTTATCTCTCTTTTCTATTGACTTTTGATCATAAAAATTAGCCCCAACAAATCTTTTTATACCATTTTAACCCAAAAACTTTTTTATTGGGTGGAAAGGAAAAAAAAAAAGGTTAAAAACGTTTTTGGGATAAATTGGTATAAAAAGATTTATTGGAACTAATTTTTATGGTGAAATCTTTACGGATTTCCTTTTACCGCTTGAAAAAAAATCGGAAAGGGGATCTACCATGAAATAATATGAAAAATTAGAGCTCTATACGAAATTTTCCCAATAAAGAACTTGATTTTATACCTAAAGCCAAAAAAAAAATTTATTTTTTTGTTAGATTCCTTACATAGGCTAATCAAAAATAAAATAAAATAAATCACCTCTCTGTGGTCAGCAACGCTGAAGGAAAGAATGGCTTTGGAGCCCCAACGCCCGAGATAGATGTGGCAACAGTGTATTGAAATGGTTAGCAACAGTATATTGAAATCGTTAGCGTGAACCACTCGCCTAAAGGCCCGCCAGGAAAAAGGCCCGAAGCATCATGAGAACACAATGTAAGTGATGGGAATGCCAGCATTGGAAGTGCCAACAAAACCCTAGTCAAACCACATGTATTCAATAGTGAATGTGCATAACAAATAATTGAATTTGTACGATTAAAACCTGGCATTGGTGGTGCCAACACCGACACCGGGTTAGCGACGCTGTAGGAAGTCATCTCCATACACTTCAGGAACAATGTTTTCGTTAAATGGAAAAGATTAATTATTGGAAATGAAATCATTACGGTGTGCGTTGGTAGTGCCAATGTCAGCGTCAATGCTGACAACTCTGAAGGCAAAAAAGAATGACAACATGACCGCTGCAATGCCCACGTTAGTGGTAGCAGCGCTCAAGAGGGTGTGGCGTTATCAGTGGTAAAGTGGGCATCAGTGACAGTAACACAATCAATCAATGAACCCAACTGACACATGACCACCATAACAGTGTTTTCATTAATGAAAGAAGATATATTGAACACGCCTAAGTGATTCACCAACAACGACGACATTGTAGACATGACTTCAAAATGTTTGATGTCGAAATAATGCTACGTTGCAACAAGTGGCGCTGGGAATCAACATCCTAGATTGACTTGAAACTTTGTGACACTATTTAAGGACTTTTTTTTATATATAAATACGGTCCTTAGGCATCGAATTGGAAGAATTTGAGATTCGAACCCTAGCCGAAACTTTGCCACATTCGAGACTCGACCCCCTGAACCCTGAGACCTATGCCCGAGCCATAATCCTAGCAACCTAATTCTATGCGACGGAATCTGAAGGACTGGTAAAATTCGGTGCACCAAGCACGATTCGCAATCAGTCATCGCTTTTGTGTGCCAAGTCTGAGCACCCGGCCTATGGTTAGCTTTTGTTTCCTTTTCCTCATTTATTTTCAATTTATTTTGAATCATTTTTTCCAAATCTCCTCATCTTTTATTGAAAAACTCTCTTTTCAAAACATTATAGCGGATTCTCAGTTTCCTCACCCCTCAAGTTGAAGAAACTAAAAGTCCAAATATTAAGAAGAATAAAAATACTAGGGGTGAATCACTTACCGCACCTTCATGCAATTGATCTCCATACACCCTATGAGAATTGATAGTGAAATAGGAGATGACAAATGCTATCATTGTGGTTCCTACTGAAAGGGCATACGGAATCTAGATCCATACCACGTTGTTTCAAAAGAAATGCAATGAGTAAGCGGTCATGTAGGGCCAGGCAAGAAAAAATGTGTACATTAACTAGTTAATGTGTACATAAAATAACATAGTAGGCTATTTAATGAAATCATTGAAAGTAAATATGTGTTTAATTTGCATTATACACAATTAAAATAAACCTAATTAGAAATAAAAATATAAAATAATAAATTGATGATAAATATACCATATGAATTTTCTCAAAAAATGTTTGAACAAACATCACACCTACTTACTACATACCAAAAAAAAATGAGGGGCATTGTGAGATAAATAAAATTTAGTGGGCTAGATTCGTTTCTTTCTTCCTATGGTGACCCTCCTTTATCACCATGGTTAAGCGATGAGAAGATACACTTAGCAATTAAAGACGAGCAGTAAACACAGTAGAACAAGAAGAAATGCAGAGAACAAGAAGACGGGTAGTCAACGCAGAGAATAATAAGAAACGTAGAGTGAGTGAAAGAAGCAAACATAAAATTATCCAAAAAAGAAACTCAAAGTGAGAGAGAAAGCATAGGCACAAAGGAACAAGATGGGCATAAAATCTCAGAGAAGATGAAAAAGGCACAAAATTATCCAAAAAAAAAACTCAAAGTGAGAGAGAGAAGGCATAGGCACAGAGGAACAAGATGGGCACAAAATCTAAGAGAAGATGAAGATGATAGTGGGCATGAAACCCTACTTCAAGTTTTCCAATCATGAATTAAGTTCGGGGATTGAGCCCTACTCTATTTTTGTTTTAAGCTTTTGTTTTAGGGGCTTAAGATTTTGTATTAATTGTGATGATATGGGTCTTTGAGCCCTAATTTGGATGGATTTTTTGGTGGAACTTTGTCAAGCCAAAATTTGGAGATTTTTACTCAAAGGCCTTCTTGATTTTTCATTCTAATTGGTGAGGTGAAATTGTCGTGAGATTGCCATCTTTCAAATTCCTTAATAACAATTAATCTAAGTCTTTTTTCTAAGCTTTTATTTTATGGATTTGAGAATTTTTTTTAGTAATTTGTGATAATCTGGATGGTTTCAAGCATCTTTCATCCCAATTCAAATCAGACTTATAATTCACAAAATTTGACCTTTACAAGATGATTTCCCACAATAACTAGGCAAATATGTATCTATATGTTTAAGCTAAAATAAAAAATATACCTTCAATATGCAATTGTGGCTTTGAAGAGTATGATTTGAGCATAAATGCTAAGACAATGAACCCTAATGATGTACTTGGGAATAAATTTTAAATTTTAGGGAATAATTTTTTTTTTACAAATAATACGTTTTTTAGAAAGTATGAAAATAGAAGATAAGATAAAAGGGGAAATTTTTTTTCATTTTTTTTAAAAAAGTATACAGGTAAAAAAGGCCAAGTTTTTTTACCGTTTTTTTCATAACGATCAATAAGATGCGTTTTGTGAAAAAATCACATACTTTTGCCAATCTTTTAAAAAAAATAGCAAATTTAAAATCTTTCAAAAAAGGAAAAGTTTATATAAGGTTGCAATCTTATAATATAGAGCTATGGATGCACCTCAAAAATCCATTGGAAAAGAAGTTTTAATGTTGAAAACCCTTTGATTGATCATCTCGACATCGAGATGTTTGACCATGAAAAATATAAAGATTTTAAGTCTTAGAAATAGTGCATTTTACAATATATTATCTACACCATACATTTTCAAGATTTTCATATGTTTGTCGATCTATTGGATTTTAACCATTTTTAAAATTTAAAATTTTATAATTAAATATAAAAATAGATTTTGAGATAATACTAAGAACATTTTATATAAAAATTATATATCATGATAAAATTTGAAGGCACACCTTACCTCTACAGCTATGAATGCATCCGTATGCAAGCTGCACCCTTCAAAATAAAAATGTCGTGTTTTTTTTTTAAAAGGTCGTGTTTTTAACGCAGGCTTGCTGACCATTATGCGGTGGTCATGAAATGAATCTTTTCTGAGACCGCCCCTCTATAATGTCCATATAATTTCCTAATGGATTTCCCAATAAAATAAAGTCCTAATGGATTTTCCAATAAAATATAGGGGAGCAGGTTATTCCACACATATAAAATATCCAGTGTCCATTAATGTTGTCTAATAAAATAAAGGGGCGCAGATTATTTCCAAGGGAAGTTTTCTCAATCATTCAAATAGAAATCCCATGGCATCAAATGTAAGATTCCTAATTATTTTATTGCTCTTTATGATAACAAGGATCATGGTATTCATCACTACAACAAAATAAAATAACAGATGTCAATTAAGTCCAATAGAGAGAAGAAGCCATGAGGTGGCAAACACTGTGTGGTGGCCATGGTGACGTTGGGCTGAGTCATAGAGGATACAAGCTGGGGTGTGGACGTCTTGGAAAGCAGTAATGGAGAGAGAGTTGGAAGGTAGTAATGGAGAGAGAGAGGAAATAAAAAACAAAGGAAAAGAGTAAGTTTTTCATTCCTACTGACACAAAGTTTAAAATTTGTGATACTTTCTCTTTTCAAAACTTAAATTTTGAGAGTTTCTCTCTCTAATTTTTTTTTGACATAGTTTCTCTCTTTAAAAATTTCATATATTTTCTCTCTCTAAAATTAGAATAGTTTATCTCTTTAAATTTTAAGATACTTTCTCCCTCTAAAATATAAATTTTTCGATAGTTTCTCTCTCCAAAAATTTTGAAATAGTTTCTATCTCTATTTTTTTTTAGTTTCTCTCTCTAAAATTTGATATAATTTCTATCTCTAAAATGTTAATATATATGCTCTCTCTAAAACTCAAAATTCGATATAGTTTCTCTCTAAAACTCAAACTTTAAGATAGCTTCTCTCTCTAAAAAACTTGAGATATTTCTCTCTCTAACTTTTCTTTTGGCTGTTTTTCCTTAAATTTATAATAATTTCTCTCTAAACGTTTAAGAAAACTTTCTCTCTCTTAAACTTAAGATTTGATATAGTGTCTCTCTTTAAAAAATTTGAGATAGTTTTCATCTCAAACTTTTTAGGTACTCTTTAGAATTTGATATAGTTTTTCTCTGTAAAAAGAAAAATTTAAGATTGTTTATCTATCTAAAATTTTGAAATAGTTTCTCTCTCTAAAAATTTGTGATAGTCTCTCTCTCTAAAATATGATAGTTGATCTCCAAAACATAAAATTTGGTATAGTTTCTCTTTCTAAAATTTTGAAATAGTTTATCTCTCTAAAAAAATTTGATGATCTCTCTCTCTAAAATTTTAAGATACTTTCTCTTTCTAAAAGTTAAAATTTGATATAGTTTCTCTATCTAAAAATTTTAAGATAGTTTTTCTCTTTAAAAAAATTTAGGTACTTTCTCTCTCTAAAATTTTCATACCTACCAAATGTTCCCTATTTTTCGGGTTGAGGGAGGAAATGAGTGAAATCTATGGGTCTTGAAAATTGAAAAAAACAGCTTTTGGTGTGGAAATAAAATCATGGAAAAGTAAGTCTTATTTCCATGATTTTGATTTTCTTGATTTTAAGTATCCTAGTCATTACGCAATTCATACGGAAGACTTTGGCAATATCCAAAATATTAGAAATCCATGTCTTAAAATCCATGTACCCAAACGCAAACAGGCCTTAAGATAATGTGCCAAAAAAACTATCTCACAATGCTGAGCATGCAACTCCATAATCCTAGCTTCGTATGTTTTTTAGAAAACTCAAGTAATGAAGCAAATAAAGAACTATAACTTTGTTGTATAACTTAGCTGTCATAATGGATTTGCAACAAAGTGTTAATGCTTGAATGACGGAGAGGAAATGCAACGAAGGAGGGGGAATGAGACTTCATGGGGTTGCCTGCAATTGCCTTCTTTTTTAACACTATTCACTCTGATGGAGCAAGATGAACAAATGGATAAGCTAGGGTGATGGGTTCCACCTTGGAGGGCCTCTATAACTCTATATTGTGTTATACTCATATGAGAGAAGTTCGGGTTAATAATCTTATATAGATGGTTCAAGTATGAATTTTAACCTATATTGAACATAGTCATCAAATTAGTTATTCAAAGGTTGAGAAAAGCTTTGATATGTAAGATGGGTGAGATTCTATAATTACCTATAAATTTCTCTTATTCTCATTCTATCCTTGGAAACCCTAATGAGTGGGGTATCCCACCCCTCTTTCTATCTTTAAAAGTTTTTCAAAACGTCACATTTTCTCTCACTAAACGAATAGTCGCTTCACAAGTACACATGATAGCATAGTGTGTTAGAATATGTGATCAATAAGCTAATAGGAAATCAACAAACACTCAAAGTACATTTGACCTTGAGAAAGCAAGCGGTTGGTAATTTCTAAAATGTAATTAATATTTAGAAAATAGATTTTTTACACTCACACATGCTCCATAAAATCCCTAATTGGTAAGATACACTTATCCACTACTACTGTCCACATCATGCCCAAATGGCGGTGTTGTAGTAGTTTGTGTGGGGCCAACAAAGTAGCACATATTGTCCATTTCTGTGCCACCTTCATAAGGGTGATCCTTTAATGGAATGCCATGCGACCAAATTTTAAAAGCCAGTTTTGCTCAAAATAAAATTATAAAAGTTCATAATCATTTATTATTATTTATTATTATTTATTGTAATATCTCAATCTGGCATCAAAAGAAATAATTCAGTTAGGGAAATTAAGAATCTTGAGGAGGTAAGGATCTATGGTGTAAAATCGGGATAACCCAATCACTCCTTTTTGAGTAAATCGGGATACCTCAAATCCCACTAGATGTAGTAAGCACTACACCACAATAATTTCAACACTCAAATAACATGCTCAAGATGCAATAACAAGTGCAATATAATGGGAAAAAAATATAAAAACAATAAAACATGCAATATGAGAAATCTTCAAAACACAACACAAATTAAAGTAGAGATGGATACGCACATATATGTGGTTCATCCAAGATGGGCTACGTCTTCAGGCAAGACAGATAGAGAGAGTTTAGTCGCATATGAGGTAACCATGGAGAGGCCGTAATCTAATAATTTTGATCTCCGACAGAGAGAGATGTGGTTTATGCCACACCCTACTCTACTCTAGAGAGAGTGATTTAGTCTATGGTGTGGCAGATGTCCTGAAACACGGCCATGTTAGAGTCGAATAGAGAGAGATAGAGATCTATACCCCCCTTCCCATGCATCGCCGGAACAATGACAACCACCCCTTCCAAAGGAAAGAAAGAGGGCATAAACACATGGGGTCCCCCACTCCCAAAATCCATTTCACTAAGGGGGAGCCTAAGCCAACTATTGGCCTCCAAATTAGGGCAGTACACCGTCGACTCCACCTCGGCCGTGGAGACCAACTCACTCCAACACCCCTCTCTCTCTACGCGCGTGTCAAAGTCCACAAAGGACCTCACGTAACTATCATTCACTCGGGCAATCGCCGCGGCCACCACCTCCGCCACGTGCTCGAGTGGCTGGCTCAGTAGCTCTCGCACCGTGGCTCGAGGAAAGGCCCACAAAACCATGTTGCCAAAGTAGCCCTGGGCAACAGGAGGCACGAGGCGGGCGCGCACGTTGACGGAGATGCGCACCTGGCTTGTCTCCTCTTCTCCCACGCCTCGCGCGCGTGTCACCTTACGCCAAACATGCGAGATGAGGCTTTCGAACGTGCTATATCCGCGACCGCTTGGACAACGCACCGACGCTCTGGCCTTGAGCCTGGCTAAGAAGTCCGAAGAAAAGTGGAACTTTTCCAATCTAATCTGGCTCGCCATTTTCTCCCATGGAACCTCCTTTACGAGCCTCTTCTCCATGTATTCGTTGCCTAAGTGGTCGAACTCGACTGCAAGTTGATC
The DNA here is from genome assembly GCF_054954075.1 of Amborella trichopoda. Taxonomy (NCBI): domain Eukaryota; kingdom Viridiplantae; phylum Streptophyta; class Magnoliopsida; order Amborellales; family Amborellaceae; genus Amborella; species Amborella trichopoda. The sequence goes on along the minus strand of NC_142338.1, from coordinate 54,827,273 downwards.
GCGTGGCTTGACCATGGCTCGGTCGTGGGTTGGAACGGGGTGCATCATGAGGCCACGCGTGGCTTGGCCCCAGGCCAGGAGGAAATTGCCTGTGGCCTCTCCATCGGCTATCAAGTGATTGGCCGTGTAGCCAACTACGAGGGAGCCACAGGTAAAGCGGGTGAGCTGGACTTGCATTAACTCCTCGATGCCTTTGATGTTTGGGTGAAGGTCCCAAAGTTGAGGGGTTGATTTGAAGGGACTGGCCTCGTCTAATGTGCATGAGGCCGTGGCCTCCATGAAGCGCACCCCTTTGTCATTGAGGACAATGGATCGTTCATCGTCGCTAAGACGGCCAGCCCACTCTCGATAGTCAGAGAGCGCCAGGCGAAGGCCACGCTCAATGGCGGAGTTAGGGGGTGTTGGAGCTTTGTAGGCATAGATTACAGAGATATGGGCGTTGCCAGCCGCTCGGTCAAAGGGGCTTAAGGGTATGGTGGTGGAGGTTGAAGGTGTAACGGGTTTGGCTTCATAGGAAGGGGTTACCAACCTCGAGCTCTGCTTTTCAATCTTCATCTCTCTCTCTCTCTCTCTCTCTCCACCTCTACTGGGATCTCTTCACACACTCTGGTCGCTCCGTCTTATCTCTTTCTCTCTCCCTCTCTCTCTCTAAAGGCTGGGTATAAGCTTCAAGGTGGGTGTTGTTCCCCTCTCTCTCTCCAGTCTGAACATAGCCCTCACGGTAGGTGCGGTCTCTGTCCCTTTGATGGACAAATATAGTGGAATCCAAGTGCTTTTAGGGGAGGCTTTATAGCAGAAATGGACAGTCCTCATGGGTGGTGGGCTAAGGCCACGTCTTTGTTGGCAAACCCGTCTTCTCTTTAAATTTTCTTTTGACTTTTTCCTTTAGGTTTGGTGGCGATGATTCCGCTGCGAGAAGACTTAGTTTCGTATGCATTTTTGTTTATGTGGGGAAGGTGGTTTGCAAGGTTTAGATGATGTGCCTTTCTGTTTTTTGTTTTTGTTTAGTCACTGTTCACATAGTAGCAATGGTCAACACCGTCGGCAATCCAGGCAAAGCACAAGGTCCTTATCGTTATGATATCGGTTTCAAATTTCAACAACGACAAAGGGGTAAAACCCATCGACATGAATGAAAGCCGAGGCAACTGCCAATCCAGGCAAGCACAATGTCCTTATCGTTATGATCTCGTTTTCAAATTTCAACAACGACAAGAGGTAAAACCAATCGACATAAATGAAAGCCGATAAAAGTTGGAGCATTTTTTATATTCTTTGCATGTGTAAAAGTTTTGCCACCAACCCACCGTCTAGTTGTGTTGGTGGGAGCGGGTTTGAAAATGGATCCAAATAGTTGCATCAAACCCTGCCCCTTTGGCTTTTCCCGCGACGGATCGGATCTAACCAGAGAAGACATTTGATATTGTCTAGAGCGCGGTTTTGAAAACCCTTGATCTGAATCAGGATCACCCGACTTAGATTAAGAATCAGTAGGCCCAGGTCTGATTCCCACCATTTATCAAGAACTAACAAATTCCCCTTAGGAGCTGACCTGTTGTAAAAAGGGACCGGCCGTTTTGGCCACTCCTTCTATTTCTTATTATTTTAAAAGTTTTTGTTTTTCTCAAATTTCATTTCATTTTTGTCTAATAATCTCAGACGAGATCGCCTATCCACCAATGTAGACCTATTTTTAAAATTAGTGATCCAGGTCATTTATATATCTTTAAACAATGGTTTAGAATATAGTTATCAAAAGTGGGACTCGGCTGACTAGTCGGACTACGAAAAGGTGTTTTGGACATTTGGTCTTAGCAAAAATAGATTTTGGATGAAAATTAATCAAAATTAATATTTGAATATCGCTACTTTAACTTGTTGAATAAATGAAAATATTATTTCTATTTTTTTATTTTATTAAAACTGGTTCAATGACGGACAACCGAATATATTCTGAATTGACCAGATCTCTCGTCGATAAGGTGGGTGATCCCATCTCTTCCTGAGAATCTGCTGCTGACATCAACATCAGGTCCCATAAATTTCCTCTCTCTATTATCCTAGTTTTGCTTTACCATTTTTTTTTTTTTCTCACTCACTCAGCCCTAGTAAATCTCACCCCTCTCTCTAGCAAATCTCTCTATTATTGACTGTCACAAACGATCTCTTGCTTCAAACTTTGAACCACTTGTTTATGCATTGTTGCAAATTGCTTCAAGTTGCAAATCTCTCTACTATTGAACCTCTTGTTCATTCAGTTGCTTTATATTGAGGGTATTGAAAATACCCATGAAAAGTTTAGCCTTTTTATAGAGAGAGAGAAATTAAAGAGAGACTCTTTTGAATTAAGCTTACTTAGCCGATCCAAAAAAAAAAAAGAATATCGGCCGGTAATTATCAATATGTGTTTTGATATTGGACTAATAATTTTAATTGAAACTGTGGGTGCTAGCACCATTTGCACATGGCTTCTGGAAAAGGAGATGTATTAGCCATAAAACTTGATGAAAAAAGACTATCCCGAATATGAATCTGTAAGTTTGAATGTTATCACTAGTGCTTGTTTCCTTAAAAGCTTAAAGGAGATAAATGATAACAGGAAGGTGATGTAGTTTCTAATGAAGTTGACACCAGAATATGAGATCATTCAAGCTAATAATTTGAATCTCGAAATATTACCTAACATGGGTGATATTACACTCCATGTAGATGATGTCACACCATCCTAATAATAAAAATAACCTTACTAAAAGAAATTCTCTATGTACCAAACAAAGGTATATAAGTGTCGAAAATTTGTTGAATACAATTATAAAATAAAATGCTCTATAGTGTGAACACCCTAACACAAAATTAGAATTATTACTTTATATTTTGTAATTATTTTACTACACAGATAAAAATAAATTTAATCTGTCTTGTAATATCATCTAATTTTTTTTAAAAAAAATCTTCTGTTCAACTATAACAATAAATAATACATTATGTAATTTAAATATAAATAATTTAATAAATAAAATACAGCTGAATTTGTAATCATATTTTAATAAAAATAAAAATCAAATAAATAAATTTGTGTGCATGAGTTATTGTTATTTACCTCGAAACAATTTTTTTTTAGCAATTTGACTATGTTTCATTATGTACCTCAAAATTTATTTTTCTATCCACCTTATTTAATCTTCTACCTAGCCTATTTAATCACATGTATATTTATTTACCTCAAAATTTATCCCTATTTAATCACCCTTAGACCACCCAATTTAATCACTTGTCGACCGATTAAGCAAAAATAAGTGCCAAAAGTGCCGCTGAACAAAAAAAAAATGGGTGCGGTTTGTATAGAGCTTAGGCTCTAAACAATGAAATTAGAGCCTACCGTCAAATACTGTCGAGAAATGTGGTTTCAATACTGGAAATTCGTATGATAGCTTTGAAATAAAATTTCATCTTTATTTATAAATTTTAGAGCTTTAAAAATAATGTAGATTGACTGATCTATGAAAACTAGAAAATATTGAAAATCAACGGTACAAAAATGCGTTACAAAATACACTACTTTCAAATTTTGAAATTCATTTTTTCTCATGTCCATGCATCTAGATGTTAAGATGATCAATTTGAAGATTTTTTAACATCAAAACATCCTCTTCTAGTAAAATTTTTTAGGTAGGCTCTAATTTGATTGTTTAGAGCCTTGGCTCTATATAAACTTTTTCCAAAACAAATTCATAAATATTCCTCAAAAAAATGGTAAATGTTTCTCATTCAAAATGTATTCTTCTGCGTACCCTATTTAATCACCATTAGACCCAAGTGGGTGATTAAATGCTCCAATGGAGCACACTGGTGATGTTTAATGTTCTATGTGGGTAATGCATACCCCTCTTAATGACCAAAAATACTCATGCTAAGAAAATTACTCCCTATACAAAGCAAGGGTATATAAGTTTTCAAAATTTGTTGAGTACAATTATAAAATGCTCTATAGTGCGAGCACCCCGATATAACTCTATAATTAATTACTATACCGACATCCAGACATGAAAACAACATCTCCATATTTACGTATTTTTATAAAATAACAAAAGTACATAATATAAGATCCCCAAACTTATTTCAAAACTCATTCATAAAATAACAAAAGTACATAATATAACATCCCCAAACTTTTTTCGAAACTCAAAAACACTCTTTTCAAGGATTTTTAGTGATTTTTTAAACAAATTTTGAAGCCGAAACATTCTAATTCTCCGATCCAGAATGCCGATCCACTGATCCAACATGATTTTTGAAGTGGCCAATCGATGTCACCGCTCGGTTTTTTTAAACCTTGGTGTGACGGATTTAAAACAAAAAAAATTGAGTAGAAAAGTTAAAGTATTGCAAAATGATAAAAAAAAAAAAAAAAAAGGTATAGACTTTGTTCCTATCGCACTTGCCACATATCTTGAAAATGCATTTCACATTATTTCAGAATCTAGAAAAGGACGATATTGTAAGACAGAAGAATGGCATCAGGCTATTAGCTCTTAAATATTGTAAGAGAAAATAACTGTTGACTATTGTACAATTGGTGCATTTAACTACCAATAAAATGGCCATCAATTAGTCTGTCATTTTTTATAAACCACTTAATGGAGATAGATTGCCCAAGGCCTTGAGAGGAAACTGAACCGAAAATCATGAGGCAAAAGTTAGAAGCAAACTGCAAGTTCAACTCCTCCCCGGGTCGATTCTCATACTCATATTCACAAGAAATATGTTAGGTAGGCGTGGTAGAGGGTTAGGAAAGGAAGGCAAGGGGCATCTTATTGTCAAGGTCCTTTTTATAAAAGGAAAATGTATAATCCAGCATCGTTTGTATCGGTCGCATAAAATTTGTAGTTTGCATAAGATTTTGGCCTGTATTCGAGGGCGGGAGGTTCGATTTTAGTACACTGCTTTAGACAAAAAAAAATAAAAATATATATTTATGAATCAGGGAGTGGCTCTAAATTAATCCTCTAGTCTATGGATTGGCAAATCCTTTGAAATGCGGCCTTGTTCGCCTCGAAGAGAGAGAGATAAACCTCAATGCCACCTTTCTCGTGAGCCGAAGGCACAATGACCATTACACCCTCCAATGGAAAGCAAGAGGGCATGAAAAGATCAGGCCCTCCACTCCCAAAATCCACGTCCTGAAATGGCAACCTCAACCAACTATTCACCTCCATATTTGGGCAAAAGACAGTGGAGTCCACCTCGGCCGTGGGGACCAACTCATTCCAGAGCCCCTCTATCTCTACGCACGTGTCAAAGTCCACAAAGGACCTCACGTACCTATCGTTCACTTGAGCAATGGCAGCGCGCACCCACTCCGCCACATGGTTCAGGGGCTCGCCTAAAAGGTCCCGAACCGTGACTCGTGGAAAGGCCCAGAGGACCATGTTGCCGAAGTACTCGTGGGGAATAGGCGGGACGAGGCGCCCACGCACGTTAACTGGGATGCGCAATTGGCTGGTCTCCGTCGCAGGCACACCCCGCGCGCGAGTCACCTTTCGCCAAAGGTGCGCCACCAGGCACTCGAAGGTGCTGTAGCCGCGGCCTGGGAGACAACGCACTGATACTCGCGCCTTGAGCTTGGCCAAGAAGTCAGGTGAAAAGTGGGCCTTGTGTAGTCTAACGTCACTAACCATTTTCTCCCATGGAACGTCCTTCACGAGAGTCTTCCCCATGTATTCATTGCCCGAGTGGTCGAACTCGATGGAGAGTGGATCGCGTGGCTTGAGCATGACCCGGTCGTGTATTGCTACCGGGTAGTCCGATAGGCCACGCGTGGCTTGCCCCCAGGCCGCAAGGAACCTGCCGGTGGCCTCGCCATCGGCTACCAGGTGATTGGTCGTGTACCCTATGACGAGGGAGCCACAAGTGAAGCGAGTGAGCTGGACTTGCATTAACTCCTCAATACCTTTCATGCTTGGGTGAAGGGCCCAGAGCTGGCGGGTCGATTTAAAGGGAGTGGCCTCTTCTAGTGTGCAAGAGGCAGTGGCCTCGACGAAGCGCACGCCTTTGTCGTTGAGGACAATGGCTCGTCGATCATCTGTGAGTCGACCAGCCCACTCGCGATAATCGGCAAGGACAAGGCGTAGGCCAATTTCAAGGGCAGAGTTTGGGGGGGTCGGGGCTTTGTAGGCATAGATTATGGCCATGTGAGCGTTGCCCGCAGCTCGATCAAAGGGGCTTAGCGGGACGGTGGTGGTGGAGGTGGAGAGGTAGGAATAGGATTTGGTTTCGTAGGATGGGGTGACTAGCCTCGAGCTTTGTTTTTGGATCTTCATTCTCTCTCTCTCTCTTCAAGAGTAAGTATTTGAACCTCGGAGTGCACTTACAATCGTCAGCACCTCAACCCAAAATTGGTAAGTATTTAAGAACTAATTCCACAATGTTTGTACAAAAATGATTACTCTCTCCACTGCAATTATACTGCAACTTTCTCTCTCTGTCTGGAAATAAATTCCATGATGCGTATGATTATGATGGAGTGCAAGTGCTTTTGGGGGAGGTTTTATAAGGAGGGTGAGGTAGTAGTCATAAGGGACGGTAAGAAAAGGCCATGTGTCTCGTGAGAGTAAACCTGATCTTTGCGTACTCGTTGGTTGTCGTTAAAGTTCGGTAGCCAGATTGTGACACGAGAAGACTTATTTCCCTGTGTTTTTTCGGTTCATGCGGAACAGTTTGTATACATGGAGTGTGCGTCCCACCTTTGCGTTCCCATTATCGTATATTATTTGAACAAAGTCAACATGATAAGAACCATGATATAAGGATTACAGGAAATAAAACTTAATTAATTCGATTAATTTGAATTTCTTAAGAGGTAGATGAGGCATTTGACCATGACATTGTAAATATATTGCCAGTTGCCAATGGCCACGTTCTCTTACGAAACCCTTTTTTTTTTTTTTTTGGCTTGATGAAGAAGTGACGCATGAAATGACCTGAACACCATCCTTTGAATTAAAAAAAGGTCGTGCGGTATCAATAAAGCCAAGCCTCTATCCAATCAAGGTAAAGCGCACTTTCAAATAGCGTCGACAAATTGAAATTTAAAGCTTCCAATAAATCTATAAAAAATTAAAAATTTTAAAAATTGATGGTTCAAAGAAATACGTTACATGATGCACTATTTCAAAAACTTGAAATCCATTATTTTTTCATGTCCATATATCTTGATGTTGAGATGATTAATTTGAAGATATTTGAGAATGAAAACAACCTCTTCTAGTAAAATTTTTGAGGTGGGCTCTAATTTGATTTGATAGAACCTCCGCTCTGTATAAGTTTTTTTCTTAAAAAAAAAAGTGTGGTATGTTTAGAGCCAAGGCTCTAAACAATCAAATAAAACACACCTTCAAATAGTGGCAAGAAATGTAGTTTCAATATTGAAAATTGTTGTGATAGCCTTAAAATATATTTTCATCTTTGATTATAAAATTTAAAGCTTCAACCTTAGTGCAGATCGTGCAGATACATGGAAACATGAAAATCTTGAAAATTGACGGTCCAAAAATACGCACGATGCACTATTTCCAAAACTTAGAAATCTATTGTTTTCTCATGTCCATGCATCTTAACGTCGAGATGATCAATTTGGGGATATTTGACCATCAAAACAACATCTTCTACTGAAATTTTTAAGGTGGGCTCTAAGCAACTTCGAGCCTCGGCCCTATATAAATTGTTAGAAATCTTTGCAACACCTTGTTGATATGTACTTGTAGTTTTGATTACTGAATTTAAAATTTGAAGCTCCAAAAATATAGTACGTTTGGTGTAATTTATGAATACTTGGGAGCAATAGACAATCTAGTACGTTTTAAAATATGCATTTTTTTTTCATGTTAAAAAAAAAAAAATGCATTTTTTATTGTTTGAAATTAATTTTTTGTACCAAAAATAAATGGTCTCATAATATACGATTCCTTTTTCATATCTATAGCTTTTGAGATTGCGATGATTTGTTTGAGGATTTCCCACTTCTATTGCAAGATGGCGTACTGCAGTACAATTAGTAGCCCCTGCACTAACATTTTTCTATAAAAATGGAGGAAGTTATCAATAGTGTTGTTCATCGAAAGAAAACTTTTACTCGAATATGTTTGTGAACTTCCCTTGATATTTTTCTCTATTCCACCTCGGCCTCTGAAATAACAAAATCCAGCAAAACTTGTGAAAAATAGAATGTCTTTTGTGGGCTAGAGAGATAGAGAGTATAGTTTAGCGGCATACCCAGACAGATGTGCGACAATATAAGGTCGTGCCCTTATGAAATATTTGTCTTTATTATTTACATGAAAGGATTATTCACATGCATAAGGGAACACAGCAAATGGAACTGTCGCTTGACATCTACAGCGTTCATTTAGAGGAGATAGTGCTTGATTGCTCCCAAATCTCAATTTTTTAGCAAAATCAGCACCATCGATTCAAAGTGAACAATAAAGATGTCAAGGGATGCACTCAACAGCTATGGTGCATGTCATGGGATTCAATCCAACAGCATCGTCCCTCGACACACTAAAACCAGGCCGTACCAGTTGAGTCCAACTTGCTGATGTGGGAAGTTTGCTCAGTGGTTCATAGTGAGAGAAAAGTGAAATTTGGGGATGAAGAAATGGAAAATCAAAATTTTGATTTCATCTAATGGGAGCTATAAATGAAAATCAAAACATTAAAAAAAAAAAAGAAAAAAAAAAAAGATGTCTATTAAAATCACAAATCGAGCTCAAGATGATAAGAAAACCCAATTGTTCATCTTTTGATTTCTTTCAATAGGAGCCATAGATCCATGAAAAACATTTAGAACCTACAAAGTAATTGAAAAGATGAAAAATCTGTTTTCTTAAAAGAAAATAGATCAAAAAACAAATGAGTATAAAAGAAAATAGTGGGAAAAATTAAATATTAATTTTAATGATCTTTGTTTTGGTTCGGAAAATTATGCTAAAAACATTTTGGGACAAATTTGTCAGAACTTCATGAATTAAAGAAAATTGAATATTTTTATTTCGATTAGTATAAAAGAAAGGGAAATGACCTTGTGAGATCCTCCCACACCTGGACCCGATTTCTATCAAGTCCAAGTCATTTGGACTCGAATCCAGTTCGGGTCGAGCCGCCAATTAAGTCAACTTGACTTGATTGCCACTCCTAGATTGGAACCTCTTAAATTTGTTTAGCACGGCGATATTTCTTGATCTATAGTGTGTGGGTTTCCCTTGAAACACCCTTCTCACTCTCTCTACCTCTCTCTCTCTCATTCAACCCTGTTAAACAACGCTGAAGCCGTTTTCTTCCAAAAAGATTTCATATGTCAAGGGACACACTTCTACAGCAGCGTCTTGATGCATTAAACATTCATTGCTTCCACAGTAGCATCCTGATGCATTAAGCATCCATCTTGCAAATGGATGTTAAAAATGGTGGTCTCACCAAATAATAAACTGACGACGTTAAAATGATATAAAAGTTAGTATTATTTACTTTTAGAATTCATTTTCTTAGATTTATGCTCATTTTTAATACTAAATTCATTTTTAATACTAAATTTTTAGATCTAAAGTCCATCTCTAAAAATAGACTTTTGAGAGAACTCATTTAAATAGATGAGTTGGTAGACTCCTAAAAACCTTACCCTTTATCTCCATGAAAAGTCCGTGATGATTGATCCATGCATAACAGTAATTGGTAGGTAGCACGTTAGGACACTCTCTCTCTGATCCATGCATAACAGTAATTGGTAGGTAGCACGTTAGGACATTCTCTCTCTCTCTCTCTCTCTCTCTCACCGCGTCACAACTCACAACTATCAGTTTTCATTAGACAATGACATAACCCTATAATTTAATCTTAATACAATAACATAAATTGAGTGGACATTTGAAGGAGGCATCAACGGTACGCGGATGATTAAATACGTCAATTAGACTATGGTTTTCTTCACAAATTTAATATTGGTTACCAAATCCTTTTGACCTTGGACTTAATCAACTCTATATGCTTTGTAATTACCCCCCAAAAAAAAACTCCCTATGCTTTGCAACTTCCTAGAGTTAGGCGTCTTACTTCTTGAGAACTCCTCACCCGTATGCATGATATTTCCTAGCATCATAAGTGCAAAGGAAAGATAAAGTTATAAAAGGATAAAGAGGGCTAGGGCTAGGGTTAGGGTCGGGGCTTCTTCGGAGCTATCAGGAATGGGGTGGGCTAGGCCCAGCCTTGTAAAGCCTAGAGCTGGCCCAGCCAGTTTCCAACCCCATTCACAGGTAGGATGACAGAAAAAAATATACCTAAAATTTTAAGGGAAATAACTTGTGATGGAGTTGCTTGCTTGAAGTAGTTATGCAACACATGAAGTTTGTAAAATCTCATGGTACCAGTTCTCTTTTACCTTGGGTACCCCAATGGCTAAATTGGCTATTACATGTGGTTAAGGATTTATGAGGAGTCCTGATGGACCACTATTCAACAGCAGAAGTAGTTTTTTTAATTAAATATTCATTTATGGATGTTTGGCTACTTGAGTATATAAACCTAGGTTTTGAATCAATAACCTGATTAGGCCAAACCTTGATTATACCCAAACTTGGATATTGGGACAAGACCATTAGGATAGCTTCTGAATGGCCCCCAGGTTATGGAAATCCCATACTTAATCTATTTGTATAACCCGGGTGGCCGGATATGAAGATTTATTATTTAATATTATTTACATAATATATTATCATATATTATTATGGAAATAATACTAATAATAATAAAATTATTATTATTATAAATAATAAATAACATCATCATTATTATGATGATCATATATATTATTATGAGGCATTTTATTATGGACCCGGTTTCTATGCGGCCAAGCCCGCATATGTAGAAATGTGGGCCTCTTAATTAATCTATTTTTTAGATGGATTTTAAGACTTAGTTTTTAAAGATATGTAATCTTTAACATTGAGATCATGAATATGAAAAAATAAATAAATTTAAAAAACGAAAAATAATTATTCTAGTAAAAAAACATTTGGACCGTTAGTTTCTATTATTTTTAGATGAAACACCTACTTGCATCCATCTTTAAATAGATGCTTTATATTATCTAGACTGCATATGTAGAAATACGGTCCAGCCTGCATGAAACAATTTTCCTTTTATTATAGGGTGTGATTTGGATGGGGCCGAAGCTCTAAACAATCAAAGTAAAGTGAAACTTCAAATAGTGTCCAAAAATGTTGTTTCAATACTAGAAATCTTTGTGATTGCCTAAAAATTTATGTTCATATTTAATTATAAAATTTAGTACTTCGAAAGTAGTGTAGATCGAGCAGATCTACAAACACTTGAAAATCTTGAAAATTGACGGTCCGCAAATGCATTACAAGATACACTATTTCTAAGACTTAGAAATCCATTTTTCCTCATGCCCATACATCTTGAGGTCGAGATGATCAATTTGAGGATTTTTAGGCTTCAAAAAAACCTATTTTAGTGGATTTTTAAGGTACTCCCTAAATTGATTGTTTAGAGCCTCATGCTTATATAAACTTTTTCTTTTATTTTAATGGGGTATGTTAGGGTTTAGGGTTATGAATAACATAAACCTATTTTAATATATGTGATTATTATTTTTGTAATAATTCTATTAATTTTTTGTTATTAGAATATTACATCAATATGCTTATAATATTGTATTATTCTTATACTATTCTATATTATGTTAATATTTAACAATATTATTGATCTATTATTATATATCAAGTAATTTATCAAAAAATTAGTATTGATAATTAACAATATTGAGTTTCATTATTTAGTCGATTGGAGTGGGTAGGTGTAGGTGTAGGTGTGGGTGTGCGTGGTCTTGTGAAAATAATAATAAAAGAGAGAGAGAGAGAGAGAGAGAGAGAGAGAGAGAGGTTAATGGTCGCTACGCTCCTATTGGATCAAAGTTTGCTTCCATGTTACTCATAATGCAAGTCATTTTATGCTTTGAGATAGTCAGGTTTTGATATACTTTTTACTTAGCAATAATTTGATTTTGGGGAGAAAAAAAAGTTAACAAAGAACTATCTGATAATGCTGAGTTTGCATACTCAGGAATCCAAATAACCGATTAACTCTTGATTCGCACATTTGGTCTACTCTAGTATTGAGCCCAATTTCTAAACTCCGGCAATAAGTCGCATTGGATTGGCAACCCCAAATTAATAGGTCAAGTGGGATCTTATTAATTCTGTTCAAAAAGAGAAAAAGAAAAACAGTCAAAGGGCCTAATATGATCAACCCAACACGATGAGCCATGAAAACCCCTAAAATATATGTATTATATTTAGGTTGTGTTTCGATTAAAGCTCAAGACGATGTAAATTTTGGTTGGATCAAGTCATTTTTGCCTGTTCCTAAAAGGAACTAAAAAAAATTATATGGACGTTTATTTTGTTTTGTTCCCTAGATCCGGGCTTTCGGCCTAGTGGTAGACATCGAGTGGATATCCCGGTTGTTCGAAAGAGGTCAAGTTTTGGAGCCTTTAGTTTTAGATCCTGAAGGTTAGTCTTCTTAACTTACTTTTTAACTTTTTTTCCCTTGTATTGTATTATCTAATGGTTATTATCGTCATCGTCAAAATCTTTTTCCAACAAATTGAGGTGGGCTATTTTTTTTTTCCCCAAGTCAATGCCAATAAAAGAGTACAGATTTTTTCTTTCCTGTAATTGAGCTATTAGGTGCCAAATATTGAAATTACTTGAGTAATATCAAATACCAATGCCGCGTCCGGAGCAACAATGGAAGCTTATTATGCAAACAAAGCATGGTATAAGTTTTCATGGATGAGATAAGCACGGTTCTTGTAGCCGTGGATTTATTTACTTTATAACTTGAGTGTCATGCGTTGTGCTTCGAGTGCAGTTAGTTGCAAAAGAATGAAGCAGATTCCATTATATTTGCAATTTGATTGTAATATACTGAAAGTGGGTGTGAAGTTCACCTGTCAAGCTTGATATTTGATTCATTCATAGCTGCCCTTCACAAAGCATGTGCAGGTAAGAATCAATCAACTATAAATCATTGATTTATATGTAAAGGGTCATATAATTTTGTGTTTGTAATATCTACAATATAAATCAAAATATACAAGTATGTCTCTCTCTTTATATATATATATATATATATATATATATATATATATATATATATATATATATATGGAAAAAGCTAACAATAGCTGGACAACTATAATGAATAATAATATAGGTGAAATCTTAGCCATCAGATCTTCATCATGTGGTTCAGAATGCATATCACTATTATAAACTTTAATATTTTTTCTAAAAATCTAATCAAAGAGTAATAAAAAGACACAAAAAGTTAAAAAAAAAAAACAAACTTTCTGTTTAATGACGTACTTAGTGGCGAGAGATAGCCCATTTAAGCCTTTGAGTGAGAGGATGCGACCCAAGTCATGAGGTCAATTTTAGTAGCAAAGTTTGACTTGAACTCTTGGTTTTCATACTCAAAATGAAGAATAAAATCAAAGGGGTATTTCATTCATTTTATTTTATTATTTATTTTTTCCATTTTCTACTGGTGGGTGTCGGACAGTAAGAAGTATAAACACCTGATCTTAGTTTGATGTATAAAAAATAAGAATAAAATACAATATATACTCTCAAAAAAAATGAGACTTGAATTTTTAAATTCTAATAATAAATAGGATTTTTATGCAAATTTCAAAAACGAGGTTAGGTGGGCATGAGCTAGGGATATAGACGTGACTATGGAGAAAAGTACTTTGTTTGTTTCTTAAATGAGGTGAAATGCGTTTGAGGTCTTATTTCCTAGGTTTTCCAACAAGTGGGTTTAGAAAGAATGCACAAACACGGGGCGATCGCCATACCATTTTGTTTTCTAGTAAATTAGTGGAAGACTACCAACATTTCGCAAACTTTTAGTCCCTCTTTGCAAATCTTCCCAAAAGGAGGGCATTATTTGATTTAGGGTGTGGTTGGTAGAAATAAGATTGCTATACTCTAAACCGTTTATTTTATTTTATTTGGACGTTATAGATTTGACACATTTTTTAAGATATTATCAATACACTATGCATCTTTAAGATAGTATCCAATCCACCCCATCTAAATAAAATGGACAGTGTAGATTCTGCAACCTTATTTGCACGAGTAATTTATAACTTAATATAAACTCTTTCCTCTTGTCGAGGCGTGCTAGTAATATCACTGAGAGGTGGCAGCGGAACTTTTTGTGGCAGGCAACAGTGAGAATAGGGGTTTACATCTGGAACACATTATACTTGAAGCAAGACGAGGGGGGTTTAGGTCTTCGTCATGTACAAGACTTTAATACAGCTGGCATGATAGAATTGGCATGGAGGGTGATCTCAAATCTATCGTCTATACTAGCTAGATTTTTTAAACACATGTACTTTTACAATTACACAATCTGGCCTTCACAATCGAAAATTAGCTCGCATGCTTGGCGGGGTATAGCTTTGGGCATTAATCGGCCACAATATAATGTTAAATAGTTAGTTGGTAATGGCAAACAAATTAACTTTTGGAATGATCCCTGGCTATCTGAACAATCTTTGGGGAAGATATGTAGTGATGATAATCTTGTGGTTGCAGGTTTCTATAATAAGGCAAAGGTATCTGACTTCTTGGTCGATGCTCCTCTTAGATGTACTCTTATGTCATCCTTTTCTACCCCTCTAGCATTGCGTTCACATGCTTTACCTACCCATGCTCTTGAGGACCAAACCCCTTGGACCCACGGTTGGAGTCACATCACTTGACCAAAAGCCTTTTTTTATTCTTTGGGTGATTAAAGTGCTAAGTCGGTGGAGATTTGGACTCAGCTTTTGGTGAGAACGGAATCAGATACCTCATTATGGGGCTCGGTAATACTACCGCCAAGGCCATTCTCAAAAAGTTGAGAGTAAGTAGGGATTTGAACTCCGATCCTTTGGTGAGAATGGAGAAAAATGGTAAGTGAGTGGAGAATTGAGCCCTTACTCTTTAGTGAGAATAGTCTGGGCCTTGGTGGTAGTATTATCAAGCCGCATAGCGAGGTCTCTGATCCAAAAGACAAATGAAGCAAACTTAGATTTGGGATGGCGAACTGTTATGAAGGTCTAAAAATGTCAAAGGATATTCTATTTTTGGGGGAGTATAATGTCTATTTACTCCCTCAGGTAAAATCCAACCTAGAATTAATTTTAGGACGGTAAATTTTGAAAATGTAATCTCTTTAACCTATAGATTAACCTCAATAAAAAAGAATTCCTAATTGTACCTTTTATGTGCTTGAATAAACTAATGTCTCAAGATTGAATTGAGACCATCCAATTTTATATAGTTAGATCTTAGTATTAGAAAACTGAAATTTCAAATTTTCTTTATTGAGAATAATCTTCTACTTATTCTTAAGTGGTTCCTATTCAGATTTAAAAAATCCTCCCAAGTAGGTCTTGTGGCTGAGGAAGTAGAAGTAAACTATAGTTATTATATGTGCTCTTCAAGACAACCGTGAGGCCTGTTTACAGTAAAATGGCCTTTTAAAAAAATGGTATTTAACCAAAAATAAAAGAGTCGTTTATTATTTAGCAATAAAAAATTGAAATCCAATATAAAGAGCTCAACACGTTATATAAAAACCGTTAGAACAGAAATAACAACTAGTGCTTGTTGTAGAAACCATATTTTACATATATAAGGGTAGGTAGCGCTCGTTAGCTTTGGAATAGCTGTTATTTCCACCATAAGAGCCATTTTGTTTTCCACAAATAACACAACCATGGATAATACTTCAAATTTTGACCAGGCATGGAGCAGCAAAAGTGAGAGTGGGTGGGTGAGAAGTTTAGGATTGTTTTGTAGTCCAACTAACTATGTCTCTTGCTCCTTCTACTTGGCGTATTTGATTGCATCGGTCCCAAGAGTCCAAATAAGTTAGTTTCAACGTTCCACCTACTAAAAAGGGAAAACTTTCCATCTTTTTCTTGCAAAAAAGTTATGGCGATTTGATGATAACGTGCTCTTAAAGGTCATCATTTAATGAATCTCATCGTCTTTTCCTCATTGCACAACAAACGATTTTGTTTGATGTATAGGTGATACTAAGGGAGTCACCTTTTGGTAATGGACAAGGATTCAGCTCTGATCTGATTCAAAGCCGGTGGCTGCCGACACCGACACTCCTATACACACACACGCACAAGCGTGCACTACCCCTCTCACACACAGTTTGGTTCATGAATAGGTCGACCCTGATTGAATTAGTTCGGTTGATGAATGGATAGATACTAATTGAATCATCATATGGAAAGAAAGTTCTGTAAAACGTTAAAATGGATGGATTAAGCTTTAAAATAGCAGGAAAGATAAAAGACCATGGATTAAGCATTAATATAACGATCTAAACTAAGTTCTTGGGAATTTTACATTTCAGACTTGGGTGGTAACTTGTTCGATTTTAATGGAATGCTCATGCATGAAATGAACTTCAAGAGAAAGCATTAAGGCTTTATTGTATTATAATAAATAATAATGATCCTTTTGAAGACAATGATATTTTTGGGACAAAATGAACTTTGGAAAGTATTTTTATTAGAAAATCAGTTTAACTTTTGTAACCAAAGAGCCGGGAACGTATACAGTAGCTAGGGAGGACATTCAACTTGTAAACATAGTGCTCATAGAAGAAAGAGTGATTTACGTACGGACCATAAAATTTTAGGTAACATATGAAATGCTACACATAGATGTGAAAATTACACAGAAGATCGATCAACCCGCATGCTTTTACTTTTTTCAAAATTGCCTTATGGTCAACCTTAATTTTGATTTTTTTTATATATTTTTTTTTGTTAGTGGGGCAATGCATTAAAGTTTGGGGCACTGCCCTACTAACAAAAAAATTAAAAAAAATAAAAATAAAAATTCAGGTTGATTGAGAGACAGTTTTGGAATAAAAAAAAAGTCAATTGACCGAACTTCTTTGTAATTTTCGTCAATAAGCGAAGCATTTTGTATTTTACCTAAAATTTTAGGATCTGTACATAAATCAGAAGAAAAAAAATCAATGGGAAACACAATACTATAAAAAATGCCACCCTAATAAATCTTAGAAAAATAAAAAGCTTCGATTTAAATAAGAGTGTGGTTTCAACCTTAAACAATCCAATTAAGTTGCACCTCCAAATTTTATCATAACATGTAATTTTGGTGCAAAAAATTATTTGGATTATCTGAAAATCTATTTTTATATCTAATTATAAAATTTTAAACTCCAAAAATGGTTAAAATCAAGTAGATCTATAAACATAAGAAAATCTTGAAAATAGACGGCCTAGATAATGTGTTGCAAGATGTACTATTTTCGGGACTCAAAATCCCCTTTATTTTTGTCATATTTAGACATCTCTTTGTCGAGATGATCAACTAGAAAGTTTTTCAATATCAAAACAAACTTCTCCGATGGATTTTTGATGTGCATCCATATTTCTACATTTTAAAGTTGCAACCATGACTAAAAAATATGTAGATTCTAATTATTAGAACTAGACAAAAGTCAAACCAAGATAAATAAAATGAAGAACGACAACCTACATCTTCCCAAGCAAGCAAGAAGGGAATACTATCTCACATTGAAGTGGAAAAAAATAGATCAAGCGTTGACCTCAGAGAGATATGGCAGTTTTTATTATTTAGACCGTGTTTGAGTTGTAGAAAAAGAACAATTCTTAGTCTTTGCTCCTCTAATTTAATAATCCAATTTTGTGATACAGCCAAACAAAGCTTAGTCAACCCTCAGGAATTCTACTCTATTTCTTATTGAAATGATGTCGAATGTTAAGCGTTAGACCTAACTTTCGTGGAAGATCCACATGCAGTACGACTTAAAATTAAAAAAAAAAAAAAAAATTTGTGAAAAAAAAAAAAAACAATTTTAAAAAAACATTTTGTTAAAATGGTGGTAGCTTTGTGGAGTGATACCACAAATAGCTGGAATATACCTTCTTTAAAGTTTATATAACGTTTGCATTGGCTTTCTTTTATTTGTCGCTAGTTAAGGGGACCCCAACTTCGTAATCAAACAGTATATTTAACTACATTAATAAGGCAAACTATAGATAAGTGTCTCTATTTCTTTATTTTTTTTGTTTTCTTGGGCGGTTCGGCAGTTCGAATTGAGCATCAGAGTACTGTTTCAAATGTCAACTAACCAAGCAAACCCAAACTCGGTTCCTTATGTGTGCCTCTGTTGGTGAACCGTCTCTAGTCAACTCGAATTCGGTTGAGGAACTCCGCCTTGCTAAAGTCTTTTAGACAAACTCGATTTTCTTAAATTCATTTAAAAAATGAAAAATTCTATTAATAAATTACTAATAAATTGTTTGAAAATATCTTTCTATGTAATTTTTTTTTTCTTTTTTTATGATTTGTGAACTTCTTAATTGTATCATCCTTTTTCTTTCTTTTTTTTCTGGAATTTTTTTTAATTTTTTCAAGCTCTAAATCTATTTTTTTCATACTCCATCTTCTACATATGTTTTTCAATCTTTTAGAGGCTTTTAGTAATAGGAAAATGTTTTGATAGGGCCACAGCCCTATCAAAATAAGTAAAGCCTCAACTAACTTACCTCAAAGTCTAGTTCCGGTGTCAGTAAACCTCGAGATTGATCATCTCAGCCTTGACCATTATAGTTGTGAAATATCTTAAGATTTCAAGCATTAAAAAATGTATGCTATAACACATTATTCAGATTGTCTATTTTGCCTTAAAAATAAGTGTTTATGGATCTGTAAGATCAGTACATTTTTTTAGCTTCAAATTTCACAATCCGTGTTGAAAATTGATTTTAAAGTTATTATTAAGATTTTCAATGGCCAAAATACTTTCCAGATAAGATTTCAAGGTGAGGCTTTCATAAAGCCTAAGCCTTATAGAAACTGCATCCTTTTAGCCTCCTTTTTTTGTTCACAGGAGTTACTCGGCATGCACAGAAGCTGAATCTGAGCTGAGTTTTTAAACCTTGGTTAATACCCCCTCTTAGTCTCAATAGTCCCGACAGCTATAGATGGAATAGGTCTTTACCAAGATGTGAGCTCAAGGATTCTAGTCAAATCAAAGCATTGCTCTTTAAATTTCTCATCATTTTTCTCTCTTTTTTAGTTTTTGCGAGTAAATTACCAGGTAAGTGACCCAATAAGACTTGCAAGGAAAATACAATAAGAAAATCCATCAATATAAACCCCCCAATCACTACCTAATTTCGTAGCTCTCACAAGAAGATCTAGCAAGTCAAAGCAATCTAACATGTTAATGTGGCATCACTAAAAGGATTCCTAATTTCTTAATTTGATAGAATGGGAATTTCTTAGGTTTAAGAATTGAGATTGTATATTATGATACCACAATCACTTTTAGCCACTCAATCCGATATTCAATTGATAAAAGTGTCACAAAATTCGAGAAATTTATTTTAGACTTTATGTCCAAACAATGAAACATTCTCAACCACCCGATTTCGAATCTAATAGTCAATGATGCTTGTGCCCTTCTTGCACAAAAAATGAAAAATCTTATCGTAATAATGTAAATAATGGCCGTTACGAAGCATTGGCCCATTATTTGCAGAAGTGGCCCATTATTTCAGCAAAGCCCGTGATTTTCTATATGATTTGATTTTTCGACCATTTTCAGGCTTTTTCAGTTAATTATTGACTAAAATAACTGATTTTGTACTGTAAATTGACGCCATTTTTTTGGTGTTCTTCACAGTTTTGAAAAAAAAACATCAAACTCGAGATTTTAGGCCCGTTTTTGTTGTTTCTCAATCAAATTATGAACTTGTGGTAGATTACAAAGTTACTCAGAATATTGAAATCTTAATTTCATAAAAAAATATGAGATTTGGTGCTCGATTTTAACATATTAGGGCATTGTCTCTGTTTTTTTAATTGAGTTGAAAAAAATCTACCAACCAATTGATGTTGGGCCCGTTTTTATCATTTTTCATTCAAATTTTGGGAAGTTTGTTGATCACAGAGTTACTTAGAAGATTGTAGTCCTAATTCAGTTGAAAAGCTGTAATTTGGTGATCGATTTCTACAGATTAGGGCATCGACTCAATTTTTTTGAATTGAGTTGAAACAAAAATCTAGCAACCAGGTGATTTTGGGCCCTTTTTTTTATCATTTCACGGAATTACTCAGAAGAATACAGTCCTAATTTGATTGAAAATCCAAAATTTGGTGTTCCATTTTTACATATTAGGGCATCAACTTAGGTTAAAATCCACCAGCCGATCGATTTTGGGCCCATATTTTATTATTTCTCAATCAAAATTTCAGGCTTTTGGAGATCTCAGAGTTACTCAAAAGATTGTAGCCCTAGTTTGATTGAAAACTCGAAATTTGGTGCTCCATTTTTACAATCGATATCACAGGTATGAATTTCATGTGCCTTTTGATTTTTTTTTAATATGAATATTTAATTGCTCGAGTAATTGTTCACCACTTTATTTTGTTAAAAAATAATAAACTTTTTTAAAAAATATTTTTTTTCAATGTGAAATAATTATCTTTAATTTTATCTCATTAATTTGCAATTTTTATGGGAAATAACTCGGATTTTTTTAAATTTATCTCCAATTTTATTTTAATGCTATAAAATCTGAACTTCTGGCATGTATGTTTTCTTTTTTTTGGCCTTTAATGACTTAATCTTTTATTATGGTAGTATTTTTATTTTCTTTTTTATTAGTCTGACTTTTGCAATACTATTGTTAAAAATTTTATTTTAAATGTTAGAAAGGATATTTGTTCATTTACTTAGATACATTAATGCGCAATCGTGTACCGTTATGTACTTGTAGACATTGTAACAAAACTGTGTTCCATGTATTGTTATTGACATGATCATAATGCTCTGAATCTAAATAAAGAGATTTTAATTTATTTATTTTAGTTCTCTCCTGATCATGCCCCCTTGAATATTCATCTCTAAGTATCACTTTCTGACATGAGGCTCGTGATTATTATACATCAACTTTAGATATATTTTGCGACTTAGAGCAAGTAATACAATTTCACTATCTTAATTTTGTTTTTTAAAATAAATGTAGGTAATAAGATGATATACACTTAATATATATTTTTCCAAATTTAATGAGTTTTTTTTTTTTTGGTTTTTGGGGTTTACGACCAATCTAAAAAAAATTTAAATTTATTGTACCAAACCAGTACAATTAACTACACGATTTGGCCAGTTCCGATATAACCGCTTCGACCATGTCCAGGTTAATCTTTCCAATTCGATTTTTCCTGCACTGCTTTGGAAAATCACATGGCATTGGCACAACGGGAACTCTTAGTCTATGAACATGTATGTTTGCGTTCTGCATATTTTTTTTGGATTGCGTGGTAATTTTGCGAGATTGGTATTTTGATTTTTTTTCTAGCAACTTCAACTAGTAAAAGAACAAAAATGGTCTAAACTGTGGGACTGTGTTTACAATTTGTCAAATGCAAAATGAACCAGCACTAACTGCTAATGCAAATAACGACTGTTTAGGGACTCAATTTGGTTGAAATTTTCAAACATGGTTTTGAAACTCAGCCGAGGCCACTTGGACTTGGCGGAGTAACTCGGCCCCACTCTTTTGACGAGGCGAGTTTAAGACGAGTTGGTTGTACAAATTTTTTATAAAGTATATATATATATAGGGCAATGATTTCATGCAACCATTGTATAGTAATATGATGTAATAATGTTAAAAAACCATCTTATAGCCATTTGTTTGATCCAAATTTTGAAATATACACTCTTTTCATTCTAATGTACAATCACAGAAAAGGAAAAAAATGAAAACACAACCTAGAAAGTATTTTCTTAGCCCAATTAACATAGATCGTTCATTTTGGTGAGATGCTTAGATCTAGGCTTTAGAAGGATTTTTTTCATTTCCAAATTTTTTGGATGGCTTTATTATCATTAGATGAACAATGTTAAAAAAGAAAAAAATGATTTTGAGTTTATAAAGGCTAAGATCTTAAATTCACAAAATGAATGGTCTAGATTCATTTTTAGATGGAACTCATTTTGACTATATCTAAGGCTCAAATTGAACTCTTTTTTTTTGGGAGATATATATATATATATATATATATACACGCACACACGCCATGTTTAAGGCGTGTAAGCCTTCAAGTCAAGTCTTGTCGGTTATCGTTTGTGTAAGAATTCACAGTTTTTACATGTTTGGGGTTCGAATCTCAATAAAGCATCCGTTTTCATAAAAACTTGCCAGTTTTTTTACTTCATAGAAGCTTTTAAGAAAATAAAATTTTTTTAAAAAATAAATTATTAAAAAACTAATTTTAGGTTACAGTTCTTGATAAACTCAATGTTTCAAAATATATCTTCTAATCCCCTAGACACTTTAAACCTATTTTTAACCTAAACTAATGTAAAAAAGACATGTTCTTTTTATACCCAATATTTTCTTTTTCTTCACTTATATATCCCAAACTTTTCTGTCTATTCTTGCAACTCTCGCTCTCTCTTTCCTCTAGTGTTTGTTAACTTAAACAAATATGATATAGACATGCTCTTTCTAAACCCAATCATTTCTCTCTCTTCATTTATGTACCTCAAACTTCTCTCTCTATTTGTACATCTCTACAAATGTGAGAAACACATGTTCATTTTAAACTCAATCATTTCTCTCTCTTCACTTATATACTCAATCATTTCTCTCTCTATTCATCTATCTCTCACTCTCTCTCCACTTATATAATTTCTCTCTCTATTGCTACATCTCTCACTCTCTTTCTCCAAGTATATGCCCTAAACTTCTCTCTCTATTCTTAAATCTCTCACTCTCTCTCTTCTAGTGTTTGTGAGATGAAACCTAAAAATAAGAAATATGGAGATATTTTCCCTTTTTTTTTTTTTTGTGAGAAAGACATGCTCTTTTTAAATCTAATTATTTTTCTCTCTACGCTTATATACCTCAAACTTCTCTCTCTATTCATGCATCACCACAAATGTGAGAAAGACGTACTCTTTTAAAACCCAATCATTTCTCTCTTTTCACTTATATACCCCAAACTTCTCTTTATTCTTGCTCTCGCACTCTCTCACCTCCACGCCATAACCAACTCGCTATTAACTATTTGATGTTAAAATACTTCGCACTATATATATATATATATATATATATTCTTCATCTTAAAAAAAAAAAAAATGCATTGGACTCAGACCAGTTACTCGGACTCGCCAACGTAAATCGCCTCGGCTAGGGCGCGAGTACCTTGGTGTAGTCAATTTTTTTAACAATGTTTTCAAATCCAGAGCGAACTATCATTAACCACCGTTATATTTTATGGCTTTTCATGATTCATTTTTGTGAATTGTCACGCATTTGCGATTTATACCGCTTTTTGGTGTTCTGAATTCTTGAAATTCTAAGAGAACTACCACTAACTGCTGATGAGGTTAATGAGTTTTTTGTGACTCATTGTTGTTGAATTCTACAAATTCATAGCATACTTTCATTAACTGCAAATTCGATTTATGACTGTTTGGTGACTCGCTGTTGTAAATAATTGTAGCTTATAACAGAACTGTAATTGTTACAAATGAAAAGACATGTTTCTTTTAAGGAAATTCACAATGGACAATCTGTCTTTATGCTAAGTTTCAATATGGAAAGGTACTTCGCGATGGGTGCCTACACACTCTAGACGGTCTGCTCCAGTGTTTTAAAACTTGGCCGAGGCAACTCAGCCTCTGCCTGTGGGCGAGACGAGTTTTAAGGGAGTTAGTTGTACATCATATTTTGAAACTTTAAAAATAAACAATTCTATTGTATGTTCTTTTCAATAGGGTTGCTTCTTATTTTCAAATTTTAAAAAGAATGATGTCAAACTACAATACTATCATGATACAGAAGAAAAGAATAGGCCTCATGAAAGGATGGGGATAAGAAGTCTCGATAATTATCAGTGGATAGAGAAGTCTTGTGTGTTGGATTTGGTACTATCCAAAATCACCCATATTAAAAAATCTCATATTATATGGGATTAAGATATTAACATATGGGAAAAGTTTCTATGCTTCCCTTACAGCAAAGAAGTTTTATCCTCCCCCTAACATCCAGCCGTCCAATTTTGATCAAGAGAGCCACTTCCCATTTGTTCTTAAAACTGATGTCTCAAAGTATTTTATTTTTAGTTTTTTTTTATACAAATTGTATGAATATGAAATTTGGCACGTGCCATCTTCTCATTGGGACTCACCTATAAAAAATATTAAAATTAATTTTTCGATAAAATATAATGACCAAAATACCCCTTGAATCTTTCAGGGGTATTTTGGACATTTTATTTTATTGAAAATATTTTTTTATATTTTTCACTAGTGCAAGTTTAATAGAAGAATAGACATCCAAAATTTGGTGTCCAAATAGTTTATAGAAAAAAATTAAAAATAAAATAGTGTAGAGACGTGACATTGTAATTAGGGCAATCTTAGCCCTCCATTCAGAATGGGCGGTTGGATAAGCGGAAGGATTGAACTTCTATGTTGTAGGGGAAGCATAGAAAGTTTGCCCTTATCATATTATGTGGATTAAGATATTCCCATATTATGTGGGATTGAGATTGAGATTTATATTGTTAAGTTTCCTCAACGAAATAAAATTCCAAAAGGATTACGACTATTAGACATATCTCTTGGTTTTGAGATATATGTACTAATCTTATATTTATGGGATGAAAGTGCATATAATTTGTGTGTAGTATTGCGGTGTCCTCTAGAGAGAGAGGGAGACAGGGCCTCCTTGGCTTAAGACGCAATGTTCCCTCTTAGAGAGAAGATAAGGTTTCTAGAGAGAGAGGGGGGCAAGGCTTCCTTGGCATAAGATGGAAGCTTTTCTCTTAAAGAGAAGATAATATTTACTCTTATGAGAGAAAATAGCTTCATGAGAGAAACATTGAAATGGTGCCTCTTGTAGACTCTTCAAGATTAAAAGGTTGGTTTCTCGTAGAGAAGCGGTAAAGATTTTGGGTTGTTTCCTTATAATGGTTTCTTGTAGAGAAGCGGTCCCATAAAGATTTTGACCTCTTTTAGTTAGAGAGAAAGTCAGTTTCTCATTGCTCTCACGTCTCTATATGGTATTGTCAATAATGTTTACCAGAAATAAAGAGAATGGAGAGTAATCTAAAAGGGTTTGTTAGACTGGGTTTTTGTCGAGGTTTAGAGAGATAACTCTTTGTTTCAAAATCTTTAATATAACTTTAATTAATATAATGGATTTCAATTCTACGTGCCCGTGGATGTAGCCCTTCTGGGGTGAACCACGTAAATATTTTTGTTTTTGTGGTAAATGTTTCACGTTTTATTTCTCATACTTTATTTACCAATAAATAACCTATCAAGTTTAGAGCTTCCGCGCATAACACTATGACCAAGCACAACTATGAATGCACAACATGACTCCATAGCCAACAATCAATGCACAAAATAGTTTCAAATGTATTTCAAATACTCAATCATATACTCATACAGAAATAGATACATGATATGAGAAGTGTCTTGTGTCATATAATACCATCCCTCTGTTGGCTTTGGTGCTATCAAAAATCACTAATATAAGGAAATCTCGTATTATGTAAGATTAAGATATTCTTATATTATGTGAGATTAAGATATTCTCATATTATGTGAGATTGAGATATTTCCTGTGAAATTGATATTGAAATTTGATAAGTTTTCTAAATGAAATATAAATCCAAAAAGGATTAGGAATTTTGGATATATCTCTTAATCTTTTGAGATATATGTAACATCAATAGGAAGTTTTCTATTTAGTATGGATTCCTAACTTTATATATATCGGTTCCCCTTTTAGTGAGATAAAGGCTGGTTTGCTCTCAAAGTTGTTATCTTCCTAGACAATGGTCTAGTTATAGAATAGAGATGAGAGATCGGCATAGTGCCATTTGGGAGAGTAGGTTTAAAAGGGTTTGCTTGATTTGGGTTTTTGTTTAGGTTTGTTCCAAAATCTTTGTTGTAACTTTTACTGGTATAGTGGATTTTTGTTTGTCGTGCCCGTAGGTGTAGCCCTTTTAAGGTGAACCACGTAAATCTTTGTGTTCTTGCTGTATGTATTTCATGATTTATTTCTCATATTTTATTTGTCAACTATTAACCCATTGGGTTTAGAGCTTCTGCACACAACAAGTGGTATTAGAACACAACAAGTGGTATCAACGCCCTGGTTTGAGGTTTTCGATATGACAGTAAATGTTTCAAATGCAAAGTTTAAGGTAGAGAAATTTGATAGCAAACACTATTTTCAACAAGAATGATAGAGGAATTTATTTAGCAAAAGATGAAGAATTTGCGAAGTTATTTAATGGATGTTGACATAGTTAGCAAGTGATTTTGATATCAAGGTGGAGATTGTTGGATTTGGTGCTATCCAAAATCATCAATATAAGGAAATTATATATTATATGGGATTAAGAAATTCCCTTGTTATGTGGGATTGAGATATTTACTGTGAGATTATTATTGATATTTGATAAGTTATTTCTTGTGATATTAATATTGATATGTGATAAGTTTTCTAAATGAAATATAAATCAAAAAAGGATTCGGACTTTTGGATATATCTCTTAATCTTTTGAGATATATGTTACATTCAGGGTTTGAAACGAGTCGAGCCGGACTCGCCTGGTTCGACTCGGGAATTGTCTGCTACCGAGCCGCTTCCACAAAAAAACGGGAATCGCCCGTGTATAGAGAGAACCGGGCGATTCCCAATAGTGAATCGCGAGTCTCACCGAAAGAATGTGGGCATTCTAGTAATTTTTGGGTTTACACGTGGGCGCCTCACGGGAGCAACACGTGGCACCTAAATATCCTCCGACATATCTATACGTGGTAACTCACCTTACATGTATGCCCCCTCTCTTTTCTATACGCGCAATACGATATCTATTACACATGAATTTATAGAGAACAAAGCGAGGCTCATCTTTCGATGTGGGATAATTCTCACAAAAAATCATTAAAGCAAGACGATTGAATATATATTATTATAAAAGCTAATAAAATCACATTAGGCTATGGGGCGGTGTTGGTTGACAATTCCGATTTTTCAGTGGACATCTAGAGTTCGAACCTTAGCACGTGACCTCGTTTATTTTTGTTGTCAAAAAAAATAAACAAAGGTAGAAAATATTGTTGTAAAAAAATAGAAAAAAATAAAAAATAAAAGGCTTTTCAAGATAAAGATAAAAAAGATAATACAATTTTTTTTATTTTTCTTGTAAAAAAAATGCAAAGTAATATAACAAGTATTTCTTGCAAAAAAATAAAACAAAAGGCATAAAAAAATAAAATGTACTTTGGCAGCATCATTTTTTTATTTTTCTTATAAAAAAAAATAAAAATTAATACAACAAGGTAAAAAAAAAGGTAGTACAACATCTTCTTTCTTTTGTCAAAAAAAAAAAAAAAAAGATAATCAACAAGTATCATATTTTTCTTGTAAAAAAAAAAAAAAAGATACCACAATAAGTATTTCTTGTCAAAAAAATAAAAAGTATTTCTTAGTACAACCTAAGAATAAATGGTCTCATTATATTTTTTATTTTTATAACATGATAGTCTTTAACATAAATTTAGTAATATTAATTTAAAGATAGGATTCAAACGATGAGGCCATTTGAAATCTCTCTCTTTCTACTAACAATCTCTTCCACTAATTTATTTTAGAAACCTAAAAAATTAAAGAAAATTGATACGCATTCTAATAATTTCTACATTGATAACCAAATCTTTTATTTTATTTATTAATTTTTGTATTATAAATCATGTAGAGTACTATTTTTCTTACAGTTGTCAGTAATACATTTTAAATTAGATGATATTATAAAATATTTTGGATTTGTTATTATTTATATAATAAAATAATTATAAAATATTGTTGGTATATAATATTATAGTTATTTAGGTTGTAATAATTTGAGTTTTTTTAACGGATTAGGGTTTTTCGCCAATTCGAGATTTTAGTGGCCAATTTTTCATCGATTTAGTCAACTCTTTATTGTAATCTATAAATGATTATATACTTAATCCATGATAATTCTATAATTTCTTCTGAGTGATGCAAATTTAATGGTCATCATAAGTTCATACAGGGAAAGAACATATCAATATTCATAAATTGATGAAAACAATAAAAGTTAATAACGTAGTACCCACATTTGTAATTGGATTCCTAAAAAACAACATTTATAATAAATTTTAATAATTTTTTTGGATTTTTTTAAGACTTAATTCTAGAGATTCGGCCCGATTCCCGATCCGGATCGCCGATACACAGATCCGGATCGGTTTTGGGATGCCCGATCCGACGCACCGATCCATTTTTTAAACCACTGGTTACATCAATAGAAAGTTACCTATTTAGTATGGATTCCTAACTTTATATATATGGGATGAAAGTGCAGAAAATTCGTGTGCTTGTTTGAGTCACCATATGGGAATGGTGGTTCCTCTAGAGAGAGAGAGAAACGAGAGTCTTTTGTGCATAAGATGCAATTTCCTCTTAGAGAGAAACTAGCTTCATATGAACAGAAAAATTGAAGAGAAACATTGATGATGCCTCTTGAAAACTCATGCAGAGTGAGAGGTTAGTTTCTTGCCGAGAAGTGGTTCCCATGGAGATTTTGAGTTGTTTCCCTTTTTAGTGAGATAAAGGATCATTTGCTCTCAAAGTTGTTATCTTCCTAGTCAGTGGTTAATTAGAGAATAAAGATGAGATATCAGCATGGTGCCGTTTGGGAGAGCACGTTTAAAAGGGTTTTGCTGGATTTAGGTTTTTGTTTAGGTTTGTTCCAAATCTTTGTTTGTAACTATCATCGGTATAGTGGATTTTTGTTTGTCGTACTCGTAGATATAGCCCTTCTAAGGTGAACCACGTAAATCTTAAAGTTTTTGTTGTATATATTTCATTATTTATTTCTCATACTTTATTTGTCAAATATTAAATCATCGAGTTTAGAGCTTCCGACCACAACAAGTGGTATCAGAGCACAACACCCTCGACTGCTCGTTGGCGACTCAGGTTGCAATATATCTGTGCATAGAGTAAAAAATGATTGAATGCATAACAAATGAAGGAACTTTATGTTGGAGAGATTTTATATCTGACTTAAGGGGTACTTTGGTAGGATAGTCCTGAGTCCATGCTGAGAGCCCCATGTATCAAAATATAAACAAATTCAAACTATTATGCTTCCTTTCATGTAGGAACATAAAGCTCTAAATTGGAGGAAGTGATACATGTTAGCGTATGGATATCTTGTTAATATTGATATACATCATTATGAATACATATCAATATAGATATATATTTGTATGGGTATATATATCTCTTAATTAGGTGTCTTCTTGATTATGATAAGATTAATTAGTAATTATTCATAACCGTTGGTATTTATCTTCAATTGTTACTGGATGTATATTTATACGGGTCTTGAATATTATTGATTAATCAATTAATAAAGAGATAGTTCTCTACAATATTTTGAGTTTCTAATATGGTATCAGAGCTCTAGACTCTTCAACCTAAGATCTGGGCTCGCCGACCTCAGATATGAGGTCGCCAACCTTAGATCTGAAGTCGAGAAATTTTCTGATATTGTGTTTCCAAAAAGCCACCTGCTCTCATCATTGTTTTGCATCAACTTGCATTGCTTAATCTCGTCACCGTTTTGCATCAAATTGTATTGCTAGCTCTCGCCCTTGTTTGGCCCAACGCTACATTAGCAATCTAATCCCCTCCTTCCCAAAGCAACACAAGAGAGCTTGCACCATCTATATAAAAAACATTTGCTTCCGTTCAATATGCATTTTGTTCCCTTTTACTTTGAATGTGCTTTGCATAAGAAATGCATTTGATTCCCCATTGGCTTTGAGGGGTTTGAGAAGCTGCTTGAGATCATATTTTCTTGGAAACCCCGGTCTTTACTGAACCCAAGGGGCTTGGCCTTCGCGCCCTATCTTGCGCACAAATCGAAGAGATCCTTGACTCTACACGGTGCACAGTTGTCGACTCTGTCTCTAATGAATTCCTCGACTCCTATGTCCTCTCAGAGTCAAGCCTCTTTGTTTACCCCAACAAAGTCATACTCAAAACTTGTGGGACAACCAAATTTTTTCTATCTATCCCTTCGATCCTAAAGCACAAAGTCTTCGGCTCTCCTCTTCATCCAAAAACTTCAGCTCTCATCTTCGTCCATGATTGACACAATCAACACTCTCAGTTTAGTGACAGAAACTCATATACCAAGGAAGCATTGTCAAAGGCCTCCGAGTCGTATTTCAACTCTCTGTTAAATCTATTTCGACTCTCTGCCTAGTCTGTTTCGACTCTATGCAAAACAAACTTTGTCTCTGTTCTGACATGTGTTCTGGATTGCGAGTTGCTAAATATGTCTCGGACGGTGAGTTGTTGAATCTGTATCAGATTGAAGTTGCTGAATTTGTCTCGAATCCACACCAAGTTCTATTGGCTCTTCCACAGTGCCATTCTGTGCTTGTTGTTCAAGCAATAGACCACTGCTTCTATTGGTCTTGCCATGCACGTGAAGACTTAATTATGCAACTTATTGTGCAAACTCCATCTACTTTGTCAAAAAGCATCTTGAGTTTTAGGGGGGGTGTTAGCATATGGATATCTTATTAGTATTGATATACATCATTATGAACATATATCAATATGGATATATATCATCTGTATGGGTATATACCTCTTAATTAGGTGTATCTTGATTATGATAAGATTAGTTAGCAATTATCCATAACTGTTGGTATTTATCTTTAATTGTTACTGGCCATATATTTATAAGGGTCTTGTATATTTTTTATTAATCAATTAATAAATAGATAATTCTCTATAGTATTTTGAGTTTCTAATAATACATAATACCCCGATTCCCTTAGTAATTACCATTACTGCATTAGGATCTTCTAAAATAGGAAGAAAAAAACTGAAAGTTTCATGACTCGACTTTGAGGCGCCGTTCACCAAGAGAGATAAAATCGTTCGTCCAAAGGAAGGAAGAGCAAAATGAGAAGGTAGATTGAATATTCTTTTCACCTTTCAATATAAGTTTTATTCTTCCCTGTGTAGAATATAGAGAATCAAAGGTATTTCCTTTGAGATATAGCATCAAGAAGCATGTAACTCCATATCATGAATATACACTCCTAAAAGGGGAGAATTCTTTGCTTGTTTTGAATTTATTTCATCATCTTCTAAAAGGATCACAAAGTTTGCCAGTACTTACATATAACTTAATACTTTTACTTACCCTTTAACAAATTCATCAGAAAATATGCATATATTATTCCCTTTTTAGTGTCAGATTCTTTTGATGAACTTTGAATATACTCATTTGAAACCAGAATGTATACATTTGCTTCTTCCTTTGTCAAAGAGCTTTACTAAATTTTTATTAGTAATAAACATAATTCTTTAGGGAACAAATTAGAAACAAGACTGAAAAAATTAACCAACAAATCCGATCATCTTACAGCTTGTTCTGCCATCTCCTCTGCTTCCCTATACACATGCTCAAAAGACAAAGTTATTCCCTTAAGAACTGCCACCATCTTGACCTCATCAGCAGAAGCATGAACCCCATGAACTAGAATATGCCACTAAATAATTTCCTAAATGATCCATAATGATATCACCATATCTTGGATCAAAGTTTCTAAAGAACTTCCATCAAAATTCAACTTGATTTGACTAAAGGGGTTCAGTATCTCATCGGTCTTCTTCTACTAGATGCCATTCGCACCACTTAATGGATATTAATAAATAAATCAAGATTTGATATACCCCAACATCCCTTTACGTATTCTACCCAACTTATCATAGTTAGCAATGATCCACTTATTGACTGATGCAATGTATAAAGATTTTGTCCACTACCAATTTACTGTTGCTAGGCATTTTACCAATATGGAAAGACTAGCATTTCATCAATGCCATAAAACTTCATCATAGGGACTCGATCTCACACTTATTAAAAAATATTTTTAATAATACCCTTATACAAGGTCGGAAACTTCAAACAATAGGCATTACCGTAATTTACCCTTCAAGCACAAACAATAATACTTTTGTCATATGGTTGGAGTCTCTAATCAAATTATTAAGGAAAATTAGACAATGAGATTATTTTCTTTTAATACAAGGTGGTCACAATTAATCTTGACCATTGGATGTGAAATTGAGTGGCTACATGTAGTCCATTGACCAAGCTCAAAGTTCAAAAGAAATTTTCTCGAACTTTGTGACACATCTAAGCCATCCAATTTCACATCGGATGGTTATAAGTAATTGTGATCTCCTTGTACCAAAGATAAATTGACTTATTGTATATAAATCCAATTATTAAAAAGAAAAGCTTTATATGATTCCCTAAAACTTATATACTTCCCCCTATCCAACCGTCTATTCTGAATAGACAGTTGAGATGGCTCCATTCACAATGTCATGATTGTACACTACTTTATTTTTATTTTTTTATAAAATATTTTTACACGAAATTTGGGTGTCCACTCCTCTCTTAAACTCGCACCGATAAAAAACACAAAAAATATTATCAATAAATAAAATGACTAAAGTACCCCTAAGGGGTATTTCGGTCATTATATTCTATCGAAAAATTCTTTTTAATATTGTTTTTAGGTGCACCCCATTGAGATGATGACATGCACCAAATTTCACATTCATATAATTTGTAAAAAAATTAAAAATACAGTACTCTAAGATGTCGGATCTAAATCAAACAGTCCATGGCTCACTTGAACTAAATTGGATGGCTAGATGGAGACAATATATATCTTCTATGCGGCGAAGTATAGAAATACCCCATGTTTATTCACATTTTGAATATAGGTAAAGTAAGTATTCCTAAGATGGGAAAAGTTTATATAAGGTTGCAACCTTAAAATGTAGAATTATAGATGCATCTCAAAAATCCATCGGAAAAGATTGTTGTAATGTTGAAAGACCCTCTAATTGATCATCTCGACATCGAGATGTATAAATGTGTAAAAAAAAATTTTTTGAGTCCCAAAAATAGTGCATCTTGCAACACATTATCTAAACCGTCTATTTTTAAGATTTTCACATGTTTATAGATCTACATGATTTTAACTATTTTTGGAGTTTAAAATTTTATAATTAGATATGAAAATACATTTATAGATAATCCTAAGATATTTTTATGGGGTACTTAGAGTGAAATAAAAATTCAAAAACAAAGCCTCTAATGTTGATTGGGAGGTTGTTTTTCGAACCTCTTTGATGATTTTCCGGGGATTTTAACTAACTCCCTTGCCATGATGGTTCTCCCTAGAACGGGCCCAATAAAATCCCAGGATATAGCCCGAGGGTCTCTCCCGCCTCAATTTCAAAGCAATGAAGACCAGTGGCTACAATTCAAGGATTATAATGGGGTATGACCCACTTATTATCCTCTACTTTTACTCGGAGCAGGCAAGCTACTGAGAGAGAGCAAACTGGGAGCTCAAACATGGAAATTCCCCTTCTCTCTCAACGCATTTCGGCCCCCTTCGGCTCCATATCCCAACTCTCTTCTCTCTCCACTCTTCCTGGTAAAAACCCCTGATAACAAACCACCCACCATCTCTCGCACCCATGTCTTTCTGCTTTTTGATGTTTTCTACAATGAAATAAGAAACCCGTGTAATGCACAGGTAAAAGGCTTCTTCATTTGAGAAATCAGAGATTATCAGTTAGCTGTTGCGCCTCCGCCATTCCTCCACAGTTTGAGGCAGTGGATTCATCACTAAATGATAATTATGAGTTTGATGGGAGGAGACAGTTGATGGGGTTCTTTCTTGTAGCAGGTTGGTTTTCATTTTCTTAGTTTTTCAATGCATTTACTTTGATAACCACGGTGTTTTGCATTTATAAAGAAGTTTGATTATTCAATTGACTGGTTATGCACTTCCATTACCTGATGAAGTGCTATTTTCTTGGTATACATGACCATAAGATTTTATTTGGATCTATATTTGAACCCTCATAATCTAGGGCTGCAAATTACTCTGTTTCTAATTACTGTGTTTCACATGAAACTTTGTGGTGCATGCCCATATGAATTTGTATCATGTTTTTATATGAATTCATGCTTTTTTATTGTTATTAATGCTCCCTACACATCATCCTTTTAATTTTTTTTAGTAGCATTTTCATTTTTCAAGCTCCTTTATGTCTGGCCCCTCAGGTTGCCAAAAATCACTTCTTAAGATGGGAGCTGGGGTCATCTCTACTTAGGCCAGATGAGGAGCATCTTGAGCAATTTCATGGCCTAACATTTCCTTATTCAGTTTTATTTTTATTTCTGAGGATTTTATGATTTTTATGTGTTTTTGAGAGGCGGTTTGTTGTTTTGTGTTATGGCAGCTACTGCCTTTTCGCTCTCTGACATGGCCGGGGCTGTTTCAACAAGTAGAAGAGCGGCAAGTCCTATTTGAATTCGATTTGACAGGGTGTAACTTTTCTTGGAACTTTAGAAATTCACATTTGATCCTTATGAAAATATTATGGTTGGTTTTTGCAGCTTAGAGGAGCGAAGATACCTGAAAGTGAATACACGACACTTCCAAATGGACTTAAGTTAGTTTCCCAATCCTACGAAGAGGATTTTTCTTGAATGGTACTTTGAATTTGTAATTCAGGGTTTAGTGCATCAGAATTCCGCATTGACCAAGGTGTTGCTATGATTGGACTTGGCATCAACACTAATGTCATGTATATAACCAGAAGCGACATATTCTGATGTGTAAATTGTCACCATTCTAAATTGTTACAAAAGATCATATTGACTCAGCATACTCTTATAGCATTGTTCTTGTTGCTGCTCCTAGTCACATGAGTTCTTATTGGTTAATTCAGCTCGTTGGTGTAAATTGTAAATCATTTCTAAGTGGCTTCAAACAGCTAAGTTTATCACTGTTCACATTGATCTTGAGGATTTTTCTATTCAATTTCCCACCTTTTTACTTAATTTTTAAGGTCTTGTAGGAGCACTCATCATTCCCTTCTGCTTCTAGCAACCAGTTATTTACACCTTCTGCATTTCATATGTCTGCGGCATCTTCATCTTGGTCTTTATCTCTTTTTAAATGTTTTATGCATGAGCTACAAAGTTTCTAAATTGTCCGATGCACAGGTTCACTTCTTCTGCGTCAAGGTTTTCTTATCTTCGTAATAATTTGATAAAGCAAAGATCTTACTCTTGTGAATAACAAACTAGTGGTATTTTTTTTAACAAGGTACTATGATGTGAAAGTCGGAGGTGGACCTAAAGCTGTGAAGGGATCACGTGTTGCAGTCTGTTCCATCCTGTGGTTTGGGTTATTTTTTCTTGCATAGTTTCACATCAATTTCATGGTTTTTTCTGATGTTTCCTTCTGGAAGTTTTTAAGTTCCATATAATGATAATGCAAACTTGTCCTTTAGGTTCACTATGTTGCCAAATGGAAGGGCATTACCTTTATGACTAGTAGACAAGGTCTTGGTGTTAGTGGCGGAACTGTAAGTTTGTAGTGCCATTCTTATTTAATCCTTTAGTCTCTCTTGAATTCATTTATTAACCTCTGATTGTCTAGATAAGACAATCACATTTTCAGATTTTTTCGTAGTACTGGTACACCAATTGTAAGAAATCACATGCTTTTGGTTTTCTCCAAGTTTCCAAACTTGGGCAATCGAAATTCAATGTGGGCAGTGTGCTTATGCAGTGCTCAGGAAACAAGTTTTTTATTTAAAATTAACCAGCGCAAGTCAATTTTTGATAGGTTGGTAACTCTTACTTATATCTTAGCATTCAAAAAGAGGACTTGTTACTGTGATATGAATGCATATTAGTATCTTGAAGCATCTCTTTTTTTTTTTTACTGCTGCCCAGCTCAATGTAATCTTAATGGTTTCCACTGCAGCCTTATGGATTTGATGTTGGGCAATCTGTAAATGGATCTGTCCTTAAAGGATTAGATCTTGGGGTTGAAGGCATGCGAGTTGGAGGGCAGGTAAGTAATTTATCTTTTGGCTTATAACTCAATTGTGGTACACAGACAGATATCTAATAGCGTTCATTTCTATTCTTCTATAACCAATGACTGTAATGCAATCTTGTGTATTTCTTTAATTGTTACTTTCGTTCAAATAAATATGAGTCTTGTATACATATACGTCTACCATCCATTTATCTACATACACCTCTCTGTGGACTTCATGCATTCTTTTGATACAGTAACATGCATAGTGGATTGTTGAGATATATGCTACAAGGTGTGCCTTTTATATCATTATATGTACATTTGTCATTGGTTTGATCTTTGATAGGATATATGAGTTGGGCTGTTTTTCAGGTGGTGCTGGTCACATTGCACTTATGGGTGCCGTAGATATTTCATTATCAATAGTTTAGTATAGATATACTCAAATATATGACTATATATCTATTGCCGACAGATAAAGAACTAGGTATCTCTGTGTAAATTGTTCCATCTTGAATTTCCTCGAGCCATTTCTACTTTTCGTTTCTTAAAAGCGAACAGATATAAAAATATGTCAAAACCTGAAGTTATATTCAAATGTGACACCTCCGAAAATCTCATGGATTTTAAACTCAGTAACAAGAAGTGATTACGTTATGCCAGTATTTTGCATGGCTATTCTGAATTAAATTGGTATAATTTTCTTGAGGGAGTGGTGATGTATCAGAAGAACTAAAACCATAGTTCCTTTGAAATTTTTAAGTTTTTTAAAACTTTTAAGTTGTCTAGCTTAGTTTAGCCCATTGGGTTATTCCTATGTTTGCATTGCTGAATTCTGCCAGATGTTGCTTAACTTGTTTGTGCAGAGACTGCTAATTGTCCCCCCAGAGCTTGCTTATGGAAGTAAAGGAATCCAAGAAATTCCTCCGAATGCAACACTCGAGG
Source organism: Amborella trichopoda (assembly GCF_054954075.1). Classification (NCBI taxonomy): domain Eukaryota; kingdom Viridiplantae; phylum Streptophyta; class Magnoliopsida; order Amborellales; family Amborellaceae; genus Amborella; species Amborella trichopoda. Next base: position 54,790,139 of record NC_142338.1, on the reverse strand, counting down.
TAGAAGTGTATCTCATTTGCAATTTGCTTCTTTCTTCGTGTGGAATACATTCATTTGCATGTTTTTATCTTTGTAAAAAAGAACTTGTAGTATATGCACAAATGGGTAGAGGCCAACTACATGACGACGACTACAAGAAGCAAAGCTTCGTAGATTAGGATTAAGGTGACAATGGGAGAGGTGGTATGATTAGGATTAGCTTCAGCGGTATTAATATCCCATTTTTTGCATTATCTTAGTTAAAAGGAACGAGCATGTTCTGATAAACATGGTTTGCCCTATAGACACATTGTACTGAGTAGAAACGAAAAGCAATCCACGAAAAACAAGAAAGAAGAAAAAACATAAAAGAAAGAGACAACCAACCACAATGCAAAAATATATGTGGTTCGGTAACGTGCCTACGTCTACGGGAGATTAGAGCTTATTTATTGACAATGGAGAATAGGGTTACAATTATCTCTCTTCCTCACGCCTCTGTTTTTATCTAATTACAAAGAGATCTGCATTTTTCCCTTAACCCCCCTACGGGGTATATATAGTCCCCAACCCCCCTACGGGCTTTTGGCCCTTCGGACTTTTAATGGCCTTCCGGAGTCATCTTTTTGACTCCACCTTGACAGATCTATTTCCTCATAATACAAGACATCAATCCTCAACATAATGGAACTTGAGTAATTTTGTCATGCGTCAAAAAAACATTCTACTGCCGATTGTAAGAAAATTATATTATGTTACTATATATTAATCCACAAGAGTAAAACTTATGGCTTTGATGGTTCTCTATTCATCTACTGCTGTTATTTTGATGTCTGGATTCTAAATTATGTTGCTTCTATTTGTTTATATCAAGTTTTTTCTAGAAATTATGACAATACTTTTGTTGATAGTATGTTTTTACATTGAATTAAAGAATCATTTCTGCTGTTGCAATATGCAGTTGGATGTGGAACTACTTGCTATCAAACAAAATCCATTTGGGTACCTGAAGCTCTTTTGTTTTGCATTTTCATTCATTTTCACGTCTTCGATTTTCATTAGATGGAAAGTAAATAACTTCCGATTTTTTCATTCTTTTGCTGATGGTAGAGGAGATATGTTTGGGTTTGACTTTTGTTTGAATGGGCCCTTTTTGCTGCAGGTCTGCTGTGAAACTTGTAGAAGGATGAACAGTAATGTCTTACATCCAACAGATTCTAAGATAGCACAGCCTCCATCTGACATGATGAATTGTTTCATATTATTGGAGATGATTGGTTTGTCAGTTAATTTCTCCATCAAAAATTTTGAGAGTTAAAAGAGAGCTTCCTGTATTCATCTCAAGATCAGCCCCTAGAATATGCATAACAAATCACACATACAATCTATACATGGAAAACTTTATTGTGGTAATTTTGATTCCTTGCTCACCATAGACCTCATTTGGGTGCTTCCTTAAATATATTGATGAATGGAAACATAATTGTGGGAGAACGTTTTTCTGTTTTATTGTTAAACTGGCAGGGGCGCATTTTCAGTGACTTTCAAATAAGCCAGTCCATGAAACCAGCCTTGTGAATATTTATGAGTAATCATAAACAATCATGGATAGGTGGGGATTGAACTAAATTATTTACAAATAAAAGACATTATTTATGAATGACTAATTTTCCCTAAGTGACCTAAACATTTTCATTGCATACTTAATTTCATCATTTGATAGATTCCAAATTGTTATTCTCTGAATAGAGCTTGGTACTATGTTTTTGTGAGTTAATGTATGAGATGTAACTGTTATGTTAGCACCCATTGTGTTGTAGGCTTAGTTACGACTAGTTGAAAACTTAAATGAGATTTACCTGAACAGTTAACCAGACATGGGGTCGGAAGTGGTTCAACTGGCCTAACTGGCCAAGTCCCGGGCGGTCAAAAGTGTTAAAGAAAATAAAAAAAAATCTAATAAAATATAAAAATATCTTTAAAACATGATTAAATAAAACACATCCAAATGAAGTTGAAAATTAATAAAAATAAATAAATTTTAAAGAATCTATTTTTGTCGAGGGGTATTTTTGAAATTTTTCAAAAAAGATGAAAAATGTAAAAATAAGTATTGATGGCCAAAAATTACCAAAATGATGGAAAATATTAAAAAATATATGTTACAAACAAAATCCCTTATTTTTTAAAAAAATTTATATAATTTTTTTGAATTTTTTTTAAAATACTTGGGAAGTTCACCAAAACGGATTGAAATTAGAACCGGCCATGAAATTTGAACCACCCGATTTTTCCTACACTAGATTCAATAACTGTTGAGTAATTTTTCTTTTTTCTTTTTTTTTTTAGAAGTCGTAAGCTAAAATTATAGATGTACATTTGACACCATCTTATACCATCTGAAAATACAAAAAAGATATTTTTGAAAAATTTAAAATGACCAAATTATCCTAATCATGTTCCAATGATAGTCTGATCATTTTAAGTTTTAGGAAATATTTGTTTCATATTTTTTTACTCACTAATACATAGTAAATTTCGTCTTTGTCATATTTATATAAAAATATAAAATTCAAGTAAACATATGTTTTCAACCATTCGATCAAAGATTTGATAGTTAGGAGCATACCCTATATTACTTTCATTTTAGATAACCAATTTGAGTTGGTTAAGTCCACATTTGCAGCTCATTAGAACCATCCATTTCAAAGTTCATAAATTTACTTGATCTAAAATATTTTTGGAGCTTTAAATTTCAAAATTAGGAACAAAAATTGATTTTTAGGCCATTGTAAGAGTTTATAATGGAACTGCCTCTTTTAGTGGTAGGCCTTATTTTGATTGTTTCTTTTGGCAAAATTTAGTAGTAGGCCTTACTTATGATTGTTTAAGGTTGACACACCTTATACAAACCACTTTCTTTCCTCTTAACCATCTAATAATAACTCGAGAAAAGTGTTTAGATTAACTTCCGATGACCACTCATTTTCTCCGGCCATCTTAAGCTCCCTGATCCGCTTTGGCATTTCCTTGCTCTCTTCCCCACCCATCAGCCTACACACCAGCCTAGAAATTTCTCCTCTTTTTATTCATTGGCCCACTCCTAACCTTCCAATCATCTAAAATTAGCGTACCGTTGGTTTGTTGGTCAAAATACATGGGAAAGGTAAGCATTGGTACACCAGCAAATATACCTTCAATGGTAGACAATGAGTAAAGAAGCCTCCTATAGATGGATGCCTCAAAACCTTAGATTGAGAACACCAAGGAACCACTAAGCCCTTATTCATGCATACATCTCTCAAATGTGGATCAAGGTCCTTGGCCACCCAAATGAATGGTATTCTACTCTCATATAGTCCACAAGCCAGCTCCCCCATTTGTATTTTAGAGAGAGACAAGACACTGTAGAGAGTGGAGCAATCGGGTTGGATTTGAGCCATAAAGAGCAGTCTGTCTCCCGCCCGGGACTGGTCTTGAAATCTTGATCGTTGGATGTCAGAGAAGAGATTAGGGAACCAATAGGGAGTATTGGACATGAGACTGATGAAACTAGTGCATCAATGGTTGCTTGCTCAAGCTTGTAGAGGGAGTTGAGAAGAATGCAATTGGGTTTTGGGATTTGTTGGAAGCACTTCAGAAACCTGTTTGCGCCCCCCCCCCCCCCGACACATGCTTGGGAGGTCCAGAATCCGAGTTGACGAGACACCAGGGAGAGAGTAGAGTCGATGTACTCTTCCTGAAATTGAGAAACAAATAAGTTTAATCTTTTCTTCATTCACTTCAAACTCATTATTCAGTCAATGCATTTTCATTTAAGAAGAAAAATGAAAAATACAAGGCTACCCTTTCACCTTTTGGCCGTATTTCTTCTTTCCGTTTTAGTGAATAACCCAAGGTAATCAGAATTGAGTAGAAACACATCTGCTTCTTGTTAGACGTGTCGCTATTTTAGCAGCATTATTACATTCAACAGAGGCTCTACTGTGACTGGTGGCAGACATTCACGCTCCTACCTGGTGAATGGAGAGAAGATAACTAAAATATGGTCCCCCCAAATGGGGCCCTAGAGTTCAATATCTCCTAAGTCCCAACCCTTAAAATGCCGGTCTCCAGTTAAATGTCCCGGTTCTCACTCACTATCATCACAAGTCAAGTTTTTCAAGTGGCTAAGGTACAAAGTTCCTTGCTTTTATATATATATATATATATATATATATATATATATATATATATATGAGACGAAAGAAGGTTATTTTAAAAGAAGAAGTTTATATAAGGATGCAACTTTAACAATGTGATGTGGGATTAAAGATGTGTCTCAAAAATCCATTAAAAAATGTTGTTTTAATGTTAAAAACCCTCTAATTGATCATCCCAACATCGATATGTATGTTTTTGGAAAAAAAAAAAAAAAATGAGTCCCATAAATAATTTATCTTACAACATATTATCTAGACCGTCCATTTGCAAGATTTTTATATGTTTATAGATCTATTTGATTTTAACCATTTTTAGAGTTTAAAATTTTATAATTAAATATGCTCAGAATTTTTTACATACAAACCGCACCCTATTCTAAACGTCTTGCCCGTTATCATTTTTAAAAAGTTTTGAGTGACATGGGCAACGCTTTTGGATGAGTGTTGGGTGAGTTGACCGGCTCGCTATCTTTGTCCGGTCTCCCCACCAGATATCCCAAAGATGTACTTTCGATCTAAAATTTTAGAATTCAATAATCTCAACTATCACAATGATTTAAAATTGAAAATTTCCTTTTTTAAAAAATATAAATATTATTTTTTGAATTCCTTTCTTCACCGTCCATTCTAAAGATGTAACTTTTTTTACATCCTTTTTTGACATCCATCTTAGATATGGACGATAGAAAGAGAAGGGACTGCTCGGTAATAGGTGAGTCTGCTGATTCACCAAAACATGTCCAACTCTTTTTACATACACATTCAAAATTTTGAACACATTAGAACCAAAAAAGAGAGAGAAATTATCAGAAATATACCTTATTTTTTATTTAATTGAAAAACAAACCTCCAACTTTCATAAACCTTGTCTACACTTTTTTTCTTTAATTTAAACATTTTTTTTATCAAAATAGCCTTCACGGTTATCGTAATACCATAACAACTGTAATGACTAGGTTACGCATTACGGCACTTTAAAAAACATAATGCTCATTGGGTCTCTTCTCCCTCATTTGTTACATCATACTAGAAATTTGAGCATTACGATCTTTAAAGTACCGTGATGCTTAGTCTAGTTATTACGTGATGCTTAGTCTAGTTATTACGGTACCTAAAGTACCATAATGTTTAGCCTGATTATTACGGTACTTAAAGTACCATAATACAATAGTCATTATGGTAATACGACTACCGTGAAAGCTATTTTGATAAATAAAAAAATATCAAAATTGAAGAAAAAGAGTGGGAAACGAAGTTTTTAAAAGTTAAGAGGTTTTTTTCTTCTAATTAGGCAAAAATAAAAATATATATTTTACAATTTTCCAAAGAGAAAAAAAGAAACGTCAGCATCAATTATATTTTGTCAATTTCCCAAAGCAAGCAAAGGGGCATGGATACCAAAAGGCTGGTAGCTTGTCTTCTAGACTATCGAACATAATTACGCGAGAGAAAACGGAGGAATGGCCACTAAATTTATGCTCGTGTGGTCAAGGTCCCAGGCACCACATCCGAACTTTCATTCTCATCCAGCTCAACATGACATCTGAATTTTCAGTCTTATCTAGCTCTTGAGTTGTCGTCATTGTCATCAACATTATCCAAACTTTATCTCAATTATTTACAGTTAGCTGTACAAATCATGTTCCGCCACTTTACACTCTATTAAGGGTCATGCCCTCAGTCAGACTATAGTTCAGCACACATCTACTCACTACCTCTATCAAAGTCCTTTTAAGCTTTCCCCTTATGCTTTTATGCTTTAGAACCTTCCACTTGGATCCAATCGCCTTCTAAATTGGTATTGTTCTAGGTCGACGTTGCACATGACCAGACTATCAAAATCTATTTTCCCTTATCTTATCTACTATTTGAGTTACCCTTAAGTTCTCTCGAATATATTTATTCTGAATTCTATCATTTCTTGTCTTGTCACTTATCCATCTCAATATCCGTATCTCAGCTATGCTCAATCTATAAATATGTTATTTCTTGACTGCTTATTATTCCATTCGTTAAGGCATAGTTGAACTTACAACTGTCGTATAGAACTTCTTTTTTAGTTTTTTATTGGAATTGTGACAATCATATAAGGCTCTAAAAACATGTTTCTATTTCGTGCATCCAATTCTAATTCTATGTGCAGTATCATCTTCAATCTCACCATTTTCATGGATTATCAAGCCTGGACATCGAAATAATATGTTTTTGGTACTTTTAGGCCTTCAATCTTAACTCCGCAATAGTCGGTTCCAAGCTGATCATACCAATCGCAAGCCTCAAGAAAGGATGGGTGTTAGGTTGGCGTGTACGTAAATTTTTTGTCATATCTATTTCATGAATTCTAATTGAGGTCCCAAGTGCCTATTATAAAAAAAAAAACACTACCTCATAAAGTGATTAATTCAACTAAATTACCAACAAGATGGTTAAAAGTCAGTTCACTTGGGTGCCTTCGGAACTATTTTATTGGGAAACCAAAGTACTCTCATTCTGGTTTTGGACCATGTACAAGTCAGCGCATTTTGGCGATATAGACACTTAAGCTACTCGAATGTCGAGATGATCGAAACGAGATTTAGGACATGCCCACTCTTTCTAAGGGTCGGCCAACAAAAATAAGAAAAATAGTTTTGATAAACAAATTAGATAAGGGAAAAGTTTATATAGAGCCGAGGCTCTAAACAATCAAATTTGAGCCTCCCTCAAATATTTCACTAAAATTTGATGCTCAAATATCTTCAAATCGATCATCTCGACATCAAGATGCATAGACACGAGAAAAAAATGGATTGCAAGTTTTGGAAATAGTGTATTTTGTAACGCATTTTTAGACCATCAATTTTTAAGATTTTCAACTTTTCATAGATATGTGGATCTACACAATTTTTGAAGCTTTGAATTTTATAAATAAATATGAAAATATATTTTAAGGCTATCACAAAAATTTCCAATATTGAAACCACTTCGCTCAACACTATTTCAAGGTAGGCTCTAATTTGATTGATTAGAGCCTAGGCTCTATACAAATCGCACGCATTAAATAAACACCCCTACCATTTGTAAGTGAAAAAAAAGACCTATGTGATCTTTTATCCGGGAATATTTTTTTTTTTTTAATCACCCTTTTTTTTTTGGCAAAAGATCACTTACAGGTGGTCTTATTAGAACAACATATACTTCAAAATAAAATCAACATGGCAATAAAACGAAGATCTTAAAACTTGTTGTCATTGAAATAACTATACACGATGCTTGAGAATAAAAAATAAGATTGCAAGAAATAAAAAAGAAGAGTGCTGGAGATTCTATCAACTAGGCTTATTACACCCCACACCAAGTCACCACCATCCGATGGCACTAGATCGACGATCTTGCTTCAATCTCAAACCAGGAAAGCAAGTTTAGGCCAGGCCACACTAATGGAACATGAACTTCTTTGATCACAAACTCAAACCCTAAGTGAATCCTTTAGCAACCTAGTTTGAGAGAGATGTATTATCTTTTTACTAAACCCTAAAACCCTTAGCCATAAATCTATAGTAGACAGATAGAAGAGAGAAAAACTTCATAACCTAAACCCTTATGTTCTTTCACAATGTAGGAGAGCGAGAAACTCTTCTTAAGAGAGAGCGAGAGAAATTCTAAGGGGGATATGAGAGAGAAATATAGAATTAGGTACAAAAGATAAGGTGAAGATTTTTGAGTTGAGACAATCTATTTTTATAGGCTTTGAACAAGATTAGGGTTCCTTAGGGTTTTTCTTGGCTTGCCTCTTCTTATGAGATTGAACGTGGACCGTCGATCAAGTGTGACTTATGGGTGAGATCTCACACCCCATATGGCTAGATGGCTCAGATCTCTCAATACAACTAATGGCATCAAGTATCAATAGCTCTGATCCCAATTAAAGAAATACCTATGTGATATTTTTACCGGGGAATATAATATATATATATATATATATATATATATATATATATATATATATATATATATTATCACCCTTTTTAGTTTTGAAAAAATATCATTTACAGGTGGTCTTATTACAATAACATATATTTCAAAATAAAATCAACATGGCAATAAAACCAAGATCTTAAAACTTGATGTCAATGAAATAACTATGCACTATGCTTGAGAATAAAAAATAAGATTGCAATAAATAAAATAAAAGAGTGACGGAGATTACCTCAACCGGACTTATTACACCTTACACCGAGTCACTACCATCCGATGGCGGGGGATCGACGATCTTGCTTCAATCTCAAACCGGGAAAGCAAGGTTAGATCAAGTCTTACCAATGAAATATGAACCCCTTTGAACTCAAACCCCGTCGATCAAGAGTGACTTATGTGGTGAGATCTCTCACCCCATATAGCTGGATGGCTCAGATCTCTCACCCCATAAGTCACTCTTGATCGACAGTCTATGTTCAAACTCACATGAAAAGGCAAGCTAAAGAAACTCTAAGAAACCATAATCTTGTTCAAAGCCTATAAAAAGATATTGTCTCTACCCAAAAATCTCTATACCTTATCTCTTGTACCTAATTTCATATTTCTCTCTCATATCCCACTTAGAATTTCTCTCTCTTTCTCTTTCAAGAAAAGTTTCTCTCTCTCTCACATTGTGAAATAATCTAAGGATTTAGGTTATGGAGTTCTTCTCTCTCCAATCTCTCAACTATGGATTTATGGCTAAGGGTTTAGTAAAAAGATAATTCATCTCTCTCAAACTAGGTTTCTAAGGGAATCACCTAGAGTTTGAGTTTGTGATCAAAGGGGTTCATGTTTTATTGCTGTGGCTTGACCTAACCTTGCTTTCCCGGTTTGAGATTGAAGCAAGATCGTCGATCCCGCGCCATCGGATGGTGGTGACTCTATGTAGAGTGTAATAAGCTCGGTTGGGGTAATCTCCGGCACTCTTTTCTTTTATTTCTTGCAATCTTATTTTTTATTCTCAAGCATAATCCATAGTTATTTCAATGACATCAACTTTTAAGATCTTGGTTTTATTGCCATGTTGATTTTACTTTGAAATATATGTTATTGTAATAAGACCACATGTAAGTGATCTTTTACCAAAATAAAAAGAGTGATATATATATATATATATATATATATATATATATATATATATTATTCCCCGATAAAAATATCACATAAGTCTTTCTTTCATTAGTATCAGAGCTATTGATACTTGATGTCATTAGTTGTGGTCAAGTAATACACCCCAGTTAAATAATTGTTAGCATATTCAAATTCTGAAAAGGCACTCTGCACAATGAGTATTCTAGGCTATTTTGGACAATGATATGAAGAAGATAATGATGTATCTTTCTTTTCATACTTTAGTGATATTGTGTGTATTTGAGATTAGGATCTACCTACAAAATTTCAGTGGGAGATCCTAAGGGAATTGAGAGTTATGGAATCATCAATGAAGGGTGTCAGTTTTGACTTTGCAAAATCTAAGAACTGTCGATTGAGTTCCGTAGATTTTCCCACCAAACATATAATTTTATTTCTTGCTGAAATTTTATTGTTATTAACAAAATTGAGTCTACTTTCAAATAAAAAATGTTTCATCAAGAAATTCATTATGCTTTGAAAGATATAATCAATTTATTGAAGGGTGTACAAGTGTTGTTTTCTGCAACGAAAACTAGTTGCATGACTTGGAAGTCAAGATTTTATTTACATTCTTAACATAATGTTTTATGGCTCACACTAAGTTTTTAGACTTCCATTATGAGTCTATTTTATAATAAAATTTATTTGAGAGAGAAATTCTAAGTTGGATGTAAGAGAGAAACATGGAATTAAGTACAAGAGATAAGGTGTAGAGATTTTTGTTAGAGACAAATCTTTTTTATAGGCTTTGAACAATATTAGGGTTTCTTAGTGTTTTCCTTACCTTGCATCTTCTTGTGATATTGAACATGGACCGTTGATCAAGAGTGATTTATAGAGTGAGAGATCTGAACCATCAATTCCATAGCTTGGCCATCAACATTATGGAATGTGTATGAACCCTTATTCCCATTTCCTAAACTATTTTCCCATCAATAGAAAATAAGTTAAATTAATTTTAATTAAATATTATGCATTTCATAAAATAGCACATCTCTACACATATCTTCCATAAAATCTATCAAAGATATATTAAGTCAATATCTACTTTCATATTAAATCAATATATGGTCAATCATACTCAATCCATAATTTGACTATATGTCACAATTTAAAAGTTACCAAAACATAAGGTCACATGGAACACAAAACAAAACTTTTCGTAAAATAGAAAGTAATAAGAGGTGGGGCCTCCACCCATGGGAGGCACATGTGGGCCCCACCTTCTAGAAACATGGTGAGCTCATGTGCACAATGAGCCCTCATGATTATTTTTTTATGTATTTAAAATTAACAAAATAATTTCTAGTGAATATTAAAACATTGTAAAATTAATATCTTTAATTTTATAAATCTAAAAGTTATAAATAAAATATGCAGAGGTTCATAAAAATTTAAATAATAATTCTAAAATAATCAATTTCATAAAACAAACACAAGAAATTAATTTTATGGGAAATTGATCTATATAGTTTAGTAATTGAATCAACAAATCATGGGACACTTCACCTTTAACTGTGGACTATGGACCATACTTGCTTTATCAGACCGACCCAGTGTTTTCCATGACCCATAGTCTAAGCAGGGGCTCATTAGTGGATCACCAAAGTATGGCTGATGATCCAAGGGGTTGCAATTCCAATCTGTGGATTACAGGTCCTCTCCTAAAGACGAGTCTGGGTCACCAATACCAGATGCGACCACAGCTCTATGGCGCATGAGAGGATATCTCACATATGCATACGCTCACCCTAAAAGGTGGATTTCTGGCTTTTTCGTTCGATCTATCGGTATGCATGTCGTGTTATGGCACATGGATGAGGTTTTGTTCCCCGTCTCTGTAGGTCACCATCACATATAAGGGTCATACAGTCCATCGGCTCACTCATCCGTGCATGTTCTTTGACCTCATTAAGGGCTAACCCATAAACCCTCATCGGTTTATTCTTCATGCCTAGGTAACATGGGTTTTTCCCAACCGATTGGCCTAGATCGTCAAGCACAGTCCGGTATCTGCAAACATCGTTTGTATGGTATGGTCTACGAGGGACCACACGCCCAATGAGTTCATGTTGCACTATATTATTTCATTTTAAAAGCACTCATAAAGCCTTTAAAGGCCACATAAACCCAACAGTAGAGACATTTTGGTTATTTTTCATTATCAAAATATTTTTTCTTATTTTTATTGGGGATGCCACAATGAAAAAATGGGACAACCAAAATTTTATTTGAAAATGATTAGTAAGAAAGTGACTAAAAATTAAACACCTTGAGTGGCCTGATTAAGATCTAATAAGGTGATTAACATTAATTATATCTCAGTTGTCCATCCATATCAGATAGCTGATAATAGTTGCACATATTTTATTTCTCCATAGAGCCACATTAAAGGATTTCTCATTACTCAAATAATCTTGATTGTTCTTGTCTCCAAATTCTGACTCTGGGCATGAGTATTTGGGTCAAATTACCAAAATACTGTTGTTGTCAATTGTTATATTAGTTGGTGTGTTGTAATAAAACTCGTTAAGAAGCACGGAAAGGAAATTATTTCTTAGATACTAACCATTTTCATTGGTGAAATTGTTAATTTAAGGACATTATTGGTTTTTTAAAATATTGTTCTCCAAGTTAAAACATGAAAATTTGTGAGCTAATTGGGCTCAATTCTTATGGGAAGAATTTTATATAGAGCCGAGGCTCTAAACAATCAAATTAGAGCCCACCTTGAAAAATATCATCAAATTGATCATCAAGATTGATCATGAAAAATATCATCAAGATGCATAGATATGAGAAAAAAAAAATGGATTTCAAGTTTTGGAAATAGTGCATTTTGTAACGTATTTTTAGACTGTCAATTTTCATGTTTTCATAGATCTGTTCGATCTACACTGTTTTTTAAGCTTTAAATTTTATAACTAAAAATAAAAATATATTTTAAAGCTATTTCAAAATTATATTTCTTGACACTATTTGAAGAAGCGCATTATTTTGCTATTGTAAAGCCTTGGCTCTATACAAACCGCACCCAATCTTATGTGGCCCATTCTCGCCATTACTTTTACCATTCAAAAAGAGGGTCTTGGAGAAGAGGAAGTGTATCTATGTGGCCCATTCTCACCTGAGAAGTTGGGAGGCAAATGTAGCCAAGAAACCAAGTCATCAAAGTGATAGAAGATAGAAAACACAGCCGATGCCATCGGATACAGCAAACCCACCGGAAGACCCCTCCTCTCGGCCACATCAGCCGCCCAAGGAAGCTACAAATCAGCAATAAGCCCTGAAATGGTGGCTCAAGGGAGCCAATGAGCCAGTCAACTGGTTCCGCCATCTTCGTGTGCACGGCTTCCATGAAGCCAGTCAAGTCGGCTCCATGTCTTAGCTCGGATGGTAAAACATTGGGTATCGAGAATAGCCGCAAGTTAGGCGATGGCTCCTGACCGGAAGTTATGAAGCCAAGCCACTCTTCAGTCACTACGATGCTCATCAATAACCCTTTTGATGCGAGTCTCGTGCAAAGGCGCATCATGGGGTTGATGTGGCCTTGTCCTGGGTATGGGACCACAGCTAAGTGGCGGATGAATGGCTGTGTCTTGCCGGAATCATGTTTTCCGATGGCGGGGATCTCTTCATGCTCCGCCATGAGAGGAGAGGACTGGGATAGGAGTATGATGCCCCAATGTTAGCTATGTGTACTTAGTCAAGTAGAGCGGCAAGTTTAATTTGGGAAGTTGGATTTGTGTATACATCGGAGGGTTGCATTCGACACGTTGCATAAAGGACTCTCACAAAGTCTACATGTTGCTATTAAGGTTTTTATCTTGATCCTATGGCTTGAAATATTTTATTTTTAATTTTCCATTGTAGATCATTAAACAGCGTGTTTGGAGCGTGCACATATCTAATAGAGGCACCATGGTAAAAAAAAATAACAAAAAGATATTTTACTAAAATATCTTTGAAACTTGTAAGGGCTTTTTGGTTATTTATTTTTATAAAAATATTTTTTATCTTTTGCTAAGGCAAGACAATGCTCCAAATTTTGCTTTGAAAATAGTTTGTGGTAAAAAATTAGAAATTAAAGAGATTTTGATGTGACATTACAACCGGAGCAATCTCAATAGTTATTTCTAATCAGATGGCTTAAAAGTGGCACCACATGTGATGTTTAATATGTGGGTAGCGCCACATGCAACGTTATGCCATTTGAAGACAAGTATCACTTACTGGTATCATGTTATAGTTACTCTTATAATGTCACATAGTAGTTACCTATAGCTCATTTGATGGTGATTCCCTGAATAAGACTTATATTATTGGGAGTAAAAATATCCTCGAAGCATAGGTGGTCAAGATGGTAAAATACTACAACATAATGTCTATAATATTTTATCTCTAATAGATCTGGTTAGGATGGTGGGATGTTACAATATGATGTCTACAATTTTTTATCTCTAGTGGACATCTCAGTAACATTCGACTCTAGATAAAGTTTTGACCATCTTAAAAAAAAACAAAAAAAAAGGAATTGATCTTTGTAGGACCTATTCTCACTAATCTTCCTAACAAAGAAAAGATTCTCCTTAAAAAGGGTAGGTATCATGTTTTATGCACTTGCAAAATTTAACCATTTTTAAAATCAACTATAAATGCTCGAAGGAAAATTGTTTCATACCTGATCGACATTTCTAAATATGCGGTCCAAAAAGGGTAAAGCATCTAGTTTAAAGATGGATGCAATTAGGTGTTTTATCTAAAAACAATAGAAACTAACGGTCCATATGTTTTCTTACTAGAATTATTATTTTTAATTTTTAAATTTTATTTATTTTTCTTACTAGAATTATTATTTTTAGTTAGAGATTACATGTCCTAAAAAATTACTTACTAATCTATCTCAAAAATAAATTTATTAAGAGGCCTGCATTTCTCCATATACGGGTTTGGCCAACCGGGTCCATAGAAGAATCTCAAAAATAGATAGGTCTCAAAAAATAGATATTTAATCGTAGGACAAAAGGATTCTTTTAAAAGACAAAAACAAACATCCCAAATAAAGGAAAAGAAACAAGATAAAGTGGGAACTTTATACCACGCACTCCACAATTTCCTAGAGATTCAACACATGCAAAAAACTAGCGGGGGCTTCTCATATCTATGTGAGGCCTACAGTGATCAAAAGATAAATTAAAGCGTTGTGTCTCCCTTGCCCTATTTCTTTCTCTAAATTATCTTCTCTCTCATGCACTTTCGTGACAAAATAATTTATGATGGTTTTCTCTCGCTTGAGAAGCAACAAAATAAGACCTGCAAGTCTACAAAATCAGTAAGTTTGTCCTATGATTTTGTTCCTTTTTTGTATTTAAAATACTATTTGATGTTGGGAAAGTTGCATGAACAAGGAGATAGACGATCATTCCCAGTTGTTTAGCATGATTTAAGATGGGCTTTTAGTTAAAGAAAAAAGTTCACATAAGGTTGAGGTCATAAACAATCAAATTAAATCACACCTTACAAATTCACTAGAAGAGATTCTTTGGATGCCAAAAAAAACCCTTAAATCGAATCATTTAAACCTTGAATGCATAGCGGTGAAAAAAATTTGGATTTCAAGAATGGGAAATAGCATATGTAATATCTGGGCAATCAATTTTCAGTATTTTCAAATGGCCGTAGATATTCTCAATCTACATTATTTATGAAACTTTCAATTTTATAGTTAGAGATGAAAATAAATTTTTAAGCTATCACAAAGATTTTTGCTATTGAAAAATCATCTTTTGACACTATTTAAGGGGTACGTCACTGCGTCTTACTTAGATTGTTTGGGGCCTCAACCTTAAACAAACCTCACCCTTTAATTAAATATGCTTGCTGTAAATTTGTATGGGGCGATTAGAACTCTTGGATGACGTTCACAATAATCATACTCTACTTTGGGTTTTGATTCTATTTTGCATGACAAAATTTTAAACTTTATGCGTGATTTTTATAGTGTTGATGAGATTTTCGGCAAACCATAGTAACTGATAATTCGATATAAATGAAGGATTAAAGATGACACTTGCATGCCAACTATTTGATGATTTTTCTGGTTATATGCTAATAAGCCTAATATAGCCCTGCTTATTCGAATTGGTCATTGTTCCTAAGTCCTACTCCTACTCCTAATTGGTAATGCTAATAAGCCTACCTCCTACTCCTAAGTCCTAACAAAAGAGCAAATGACAAACAAAATACTCCCAAATTCATTCAAATTGGTCACTGCTCGATCGCTTCCCTTTCCAAAGCTTGACAACGCAGTCACACTGGTATATGTCTTCATGTAACACTACGAAACATCCGGACAAACTGTCAAACAAAATACACTGATTTTTAAAGCAAATCGATCGATATCAACAATCTAATGACTCGAGGAAAGCATTTAAGCTAATGTCTGATGATCCGCCCCTTTCAAAGGTCTTTAGACCAGCCTCCTTAAGCTTCTCAATCCTCCTCCTCATTTCTTTGCTTTCTTCTCCGTCAAAGAGCCTTCTCACAAGGCTAGCAATTTCTCCTCTACCGACCAATTCATTTTCACCCATTGGTCCACTTCTAACCCTCAGCCCAACCTTCCAATCATCTGTAACTAGCTTACTATTCATTGGTTGGTCGAAATTAATCGGGAAAGTTAGCATTGGTACACCAGCCAGTACAGCTTCCATGGTAGAATTCCACCCACAATGTGTTAAGAAACCCCCTATGGATGGATGCCTCAAGACCTTAGATTGAGAACACCAAGTAACTACTAGGCCATTGTCCTTGCACATGTCTCTTAAATTCCTCGTAGGATCTCGAGCTACCCAAATGAATCGGATTTCGCTCTCAATAAGTCCGAAGGCCAGCTCCATCATTTGTCTATCCGGGACAGTCACGAGACTACCTAGTGAAACATAGAGAGTGGAGCCATGAGGTTGTGAGTCTAGCCATGAGGAGCAGTCAACCTCTGGTCTAGCATTCGTCTTGAATTCATTTTCTTGGGGTAAGGGGATCAAGGGACCGACAGGAAAAATGTGGCCACGTGGGAGTAATGCATGTAAGGCATCGATCGTTGGACTCTCGAGCTCATAGAAGGAGTAGATCAGGATGAAGTTGACTTGCTGAAATTGTTGGAAGAACTGCAGACACCTTGCTCTTTGTTGTGCCTCCTCTCTCCCACCCACGTGCGGAAGATCAAGTATGCGTGTCAAAGAAACGCCGGGTAGGTAGTCGACATGTTCTTCTTGGCTTACTTGAAAATTGAAATTAACATGTCAATTTGTTTTGGCGAAAGATTACATTTTGTTGTGCACATAAGCTTTAAATCCAATGGGTTGACTTTTGGCAAATAAAATACGAGAAAAGCAGAACCAGCAACAAACAACCAACAAGTAGTATCAGAGCCTAGTTTAGGGCTATCAGTAGAGCGGAATTTGGTGTCAAATACTATTTTTCAGCAAAAATGAAAATGAAAAGAAAAAATGTACTCCCTCCTCCACCAACCCTCTTTCCCTCTCCACCAAAAGCAACTCTAATTATTATTTAGTTCTCAAAAACCTAGTGGGGCACTAGCCAGGTGGCTCCGCCCGATGCGGCTCAATCAACCTGCCTCTAATAAGTTAGGGTTTAGGCTAAAAAATATAGCCCAAGGGCTGCGCCACTACAACCCGAGGGCCGGGTTGGGTTGGAATTGGGCTAGGGCTGCTTTAGTCTGGCCTAGACCGTGCCCGGCCTGGGCAGCACTAGGAGGATCATGGTTGCGCTAGGGCCAGGCAAAGCCCAGCCCGGCAACAATTGGTTTTTCTTTTTGACTTCCGAAGGTATTTTGATTAGATAACTTCTAAGTTGCGGTGGACTCATCCAAATGTGGCTTGTTTTTTTTTGTGAGGAGGAAGCAGCGGAGGTGGGATTGAGAGAGGATGAACCTTGTGGGTGAGCTGGGGTAGAAACGAGAGAGGGGGGACTTGGGGCCGTTGCAGGGGGAGTTGGTGGGGTTGGGTAGATCAAATTCAACATGGTAGTGGGGTTGGGCTGAGAATTCAACATTCTTGTTCGGGGACTCCGAAAGAGCGAGATATATTTGAAGGGACTTCTTTTCAACTATTGGACTCATTTGTTTTTTTTGTGAAAAAGAAAATGAGTTTTGTATGAGACCGGTCTGGTAGAGTTTTGTATGAGACCGGCACAAACCGGTCCAATGTACTGAAAAAATTACTTTCTACACCAGAGTAGTTGTAAAAATAAGGTTAATAGTATGGTATCAAAAATGTTGGAGAGGTCTAAAACGGTAATTTGGTCCCAAAACATTAATTTTTTGACTTGGGGGAGTAGTTGCGAAAATGGGATCAACATTGTAGCTTCAAAACTGTTGCAAGAAAGACCGAGGAAGTACAAATTGCGACTATCTCTATAAGGACCCGGTTCTATGGGTTCAAGGCTGCATATGTAGAAATGTGGGCCTAGTAATAAATATATTTTTGGGATGGATTTTTGGACTTAATTTTTAAAGACATGTAATCTCTAACATGCAGATCATGAATATGATAAAATAAGTAAATTTTAAAAGCTAGAAATAATAATTTTAGTAAGAAAACATTTGAACCGTTAGTTTCCATTGTTTTTAAATGGAACACCTACTTGCATCTATCTTTAAGATGGATGCTTTACATTTTTTGGACCACATATGTAGTCTTGTGGTCCAGCCCACATGAAACAATTTTCCTTTCTATAATTTTTTGTTTTAAAACTAGTGGTATGCTTAGGAGCCCAATGGTTTGTTTGGGTCTAAAGGTGTCGAAAACGGGCCCATGTGAAACAAAAGAAAATTATATGTACTCCCTAAAATCAACTTTATAGGTATCTTGACGCTCAAAATTCTTTCTATCCCTAAACTCTAATATTGTTTTTCTTTGTATTTATCCCCAAACTAAAAATTCAATAAATTTGGGATGAAAACACCTTTATTGTTTTTACACAAACAAAAATATTACATGTTAGTTTTTTGTATTCTCTCTACACTTTTTCTTTCTCTCTCTA
Source organism: Amborella trichopoda (assembly GCF_054954075.1). Taxonomy (NCBI): domain Eukaryota; kingdom Viridiplantae; phylum Streptophyta; class Magnoliopsida; order Amborellales; family Amborellaceae; genus Amborella; species Amborella trichopoda. Next base: position 54,771,765 of record NC_142338.1, on the reverse strand, counting down.
TCCACCGTCTCTCCCCGTTTCTCCATCCTCCATCTCTTTCAACTCTCTCTCTACTTGCCCAATGTTCCGGACCAGAATTTTTTTTGTAGTCCGACACGAAATTGTGCCAAACCACAAAAAAAAGCTTATGAAAATTCGTGTCCACAGATAGAGAGAAAGAAAGAGAAGGCAGGCAAAGAGAGAGAGAAAGAGAGCAAGAGAGGGAGAGAGAGCAGGTAGAGAGAGAAAGAGAGCGGGGAGAGATGGCCAATAGAGGAAAGAGAGAGTGATTGGATAGAGAGAGAGAATGAGATAATACAAAAGGTGACATATATCATATTTTTGTTTGTGTAGAGAGAGTAAGAGTATTTTCATCTTAAATTGATTGATGTTTTTATTCAGGGGATAAATACAAAAAAAACAATATTGCAATTTAAGGTATAGTAGAAAAATTTTTGGAGATAAGATGTCTGGAAGTTGATGTTGAGTATCTATAATTTTCCCAAGAAACGAAGGAAAAACTCTTCAATGGGCCTTCTATCCAACTGCCGAAGGACGAGGGGATCACGGCAAGCATCCCACTCCTCCTTCTTCACCGTCCAACTCATTCACTCATCGTTACAACCCATCTGACCATATTTTCCTCACCCTTATGACCATATTATAACATTTGTTACATAGTAACTTTCCACAGAAGGGCTCTTATAACTTACCAGTGGAGCTGCCGGAAAAATGGCCTTTTGAAAAGAGGAGATCAAAGTGGTAGTAGATGGAGAAGATCGCTGACGCCATAGGGAAAAGCACAGCCACCGGAATACCCCTTCTTTCTGCCACATCAGCCGCCCACGGCATGAAGACGTCAACAATAACAACGGAAACCGGCCGTTCCTCCGTCTCTAACAATCCAACTAGAAGCCGCTCGAATGGCTCCTCCATCTTTGTGCTCACGGCTTCAATGAATCCGGTCCAATCTGCGCTTCGATTCAGCTCTGAGGGTATAACATTTGGTATTGGGCAAAGTCGAACATTTGGTGGAATCGGCTGACCCGACATGAACCCAACCCATTCTTTTGTGACCACAAAGCTTATGGCTGCACCTTTGGATGCAAGTCGCTTGCAGAGGTGCATCATGGGGTTGATGTGGCCCTGGCCCGGGAACGGTACCGCCACCACGTGACGGACTCCGGAGCAAAGTGACTCGAAATTTCTGGTATCCGATTTCCCTATCCCCAGCATATTTTCTACCTCCCTGGATAGAGGCATGTAGATTATGGGGTTTTGTTCATGATATGGTATGAATTATGTAATTTATGAGGAATATATAGATAAATATATTTGGAATTTTATTGTTGTTATTTACAAGCTTAAATCCGATGTACATTTAGTAATATGACTTATGCGTGTTAAAAAATTATTGTTTTGCATTATTGTTGTATTAAATACCAAATCGGTCTCTGGTGTAGAAAAATTTATTTTAATAATTGTTTAGAGACTACCTCAGTTGATAAAAGTTTTTAATAAGAATGATGAAAGGTATTTTATAATTTTAATTGTTTATAACGATTATTTTAATAATTGTTTAGAGAAAAAATTATTTTAATAGGAATGGTAAAAGTTTTTCTCATCGGTGCTTGAGGTGCGATGCCGAAACAAATCATACATTTTGAGGTGCCAATAAAGACAAAAGTAAATATGATTAAACTAAAAGTACATTATGCCCTCGCGGGAGCCACTCCCTCGGTTGGAACATTTAGATTTTTTCAGTATGAAATTTAGAGGCTACCTAAGAATTACTGATTACTCTCAAAAAACAAAAAAAAATTAAAAATTTGAGTTTTCTGACACGCAGATCTGGCCATTTAAAACTTGGATCGTCTCCATTCAATATCGAGAAATTATTTTTTAAATATATAAAAGGTGCAATTTCATTACTCTTAAAGAAATATTTTTACTTTTTAGATTGGAGAAGTTATATACCAAAATGTGTGGTTCCTAAAGTTAAATTCTAGGTACGGTTTTACCTTAGGGAGCAAATAGACAATATACTCCCACAGGAGTATTTTATTTTTTGGCTTAAAGTATATAATTGTTTACTGTAATATATGGAGAAAACGTCAAAACCATACACTGTAGAAGTAAGTAAGGTGTACATAGAAGTTTAGTAGACCTAAAACCTTAGTAGAAAAGGGTGTTTTGAAATTGGAAAACTTTCCGAATTGATCATTTGAGCAAAATTTATGTGATAAAAAACTCCAATCTTGTAACAGGTTATTAAAATTTATGTCCTAAAAAACTCCAATCTTGTAACAAGTTTTTAAGTTATTGTACGGTTTTCGACTCTGAAACTCTTATCTTTCAGTTAAATTTAGAAGTGTGACTCACCAATACAGTATAAAGTGGGCAGTTGTACAAACCTCAGTCAATAGAGAGTGGGTACATTTTTCCATTAGAAAACTTCACTTTAGACCGTTGTCCACTACGTAACATAGAGAAATCAACCTGCCGTGAAAGACACGATTCTTTAATAACGCCTGTGGCGTCCATCAAGTAAATAAGACGTGATTCTTTGACAACTCATGTGGTGCCTATCCTGATGAATCCTTATTCTTTGTAATTTTATCGCGCCTTCAAATAGGGTCGAGAAATGTGTGGTTTCAACTGTAAATCTTTGTGATAGCCTTAAAATTTATTTTTATATTTAATTATAAAATTTAAAGCTTTAAAAATAATGTAGATCGATTAGATCTATTAAAACTTGAAAAACTTATAGTCCAAAAATGCATCACAAGATGCACTATTTCCAAAATTCAAAATCATGCATCTTTATGTCGAGACGATCAATTTAAAGATATTTGGACGTCAAAACAACCTCATTTAGTGAAATTATGTCGAGATGATCAATTTAAAGATTTTTTGCCATCAAAACGACCTCTTTTAGTGAAATTATATCGAGATGATCAATTTAAGGATATTTGGGCATCAAAACAACCTCTTTCAGTGAAATTTTTGAGATGAGATCTAATTGTATTGTTTAGAGCCTCAGTTCTATACAAACTTTTTCCTTGAGATATTCTTTTGGAAATTTATGATTAAATATTACGGAATTACCTTTTTATTCGCATTGTAAAATATTTCACAATGAGGTATTCGTTTTATTTTTGGGTGTGGTACGTTAAACAATTCAATTAAGGTTCACATCTAAATTTTATCATAAATGTAATTTTGATAAAAAAAATTTCTTAAGATAGCTTGAGAATCTATTTTCATTTCTAAATATAAAATTTTAAACTATAAAAATGATTTAAATCAAGCAAATATATAAACACATGAAAAACTTGAAAATTGATAGTGCAGATAATGTGTTGCAAGATACACTATTTCGCGGACTCAAAATCCTTTTTTCTTTTCATATTCATACATCTCGATGTTGGGATGATTAATTAGAGGGTTTTCCAACATCCAAACAACTTTTTATGATGGATTTTTTAGATGCACCTTTAATTCTACATTTTAAGGTTGCAACTTTATCTTAACTTTTTCCCTTATTTTTTGAATACGGTTAACATGTGGGCAAGCCCGCAAAATGTGGAAATGTGCGCTTGGCAGTAAATATATTTTTAAAATATAATTTGATCTTTAATTTTATAGAATATATAATCTTTAACCTGGAGATCATGACTATGAAAAAATAAATAAATTTTAAAAATTAAAAAAAAATAATTATATTAACAAAACATTTGGACAGTTAGTTACATTTTTTTTAAAATGGACCACCTATTTATATCTGTCTTTAAGATGGATGCTTTATGCATTTGGAACACATATTATACCAAGGAAAAGTATAGAATGAGACCGTTTACCTTTTATACAAAGTGGTCACATTAATCTTGACCATTGAATGTAAAATTAGGTGGTTGTAATTACTCCATTGACCAAACTCAAACTTCAAAAAAAAAAATTTCTCAAACTTCGTAACGCATCCAAGCTATCAAATTCACATCAAATGGTTTTAAGGAATTGTGACCACCTTATATCAAAGGTAAATGGTCTCATTGTATACAATCCCTTATACAAATGTGGTCCTGCCCGCATGAAACAATTGTTTATGTTTGTCCGTTTCCCCCAATGTCTATTTTTTTATATAGAAAAGTTTATTATAGAGCCTAAGCTTTAAACAATCAAATTAGAGCCTACATCCAAAATTTCACTAGAAGAGGTTCTTTTGATGCCCAAATATCCTCGAACTGATCATATCGACACCAAGATGGATGGATATGAGAAAAAATGGATTTCAAGTTTTGGAAATAGTATATCTTATAATTTTGGAAAAAAATGGACCGTTAATTTTTAAGATTTTCAAGTTTTCATAGATCTGCTCGATCTATACTATTTTCGAAGCTTTAAATTTTATAATTAAATATGAAAATATATTTTAAGGCTATCACAGAGATTGTCAATATTAAAACCATATTTTTCGACCCTAATTGAAGGTGGGCTCTACTTTGATTGTTTAGAGCCTCGGCTCTATACAAACCGCGCCCTTTTTTAAAAAAATTTATTTTCTGCCATTTATAGCGTGGTACGCTAGGCAAAATATGGAACTGCCTCCTTGTGGGATGACGTTAGCAACATAGGACGGTTCAAAATTTTCTGTTTTCAATTGTTTTAAAAACGATTTAATACAAGTACCCAATTCAAAGTCACCATATGATAAGATACGTTGGTTCGGTGTATCTGATTTCTTTTTTATGCGGATTCTCCAATGAGATACATATTTGTTAAAAGGAACAAGACCAAGAAGCAAGCCTAACTGTATGTAGATTGCCTATTTTTATGAGGATTCTCTAATGAGATACATTTTTGGTGTAGACTTGTCACTTTCATTTTTTCCGATACAAAATTTTCTATATTAAGGGTGGAGGGATAATATACTTATTTGATAAGGATAAATTGTCAATTCGAGCAAAAGAGATAATTGATGATAGATGCATCGACTCAGAGAGGGTAAGCGAGAGTTTTAGAGCATTTCGGTGTATAAGAAAGAGTGTAGACTATGGGCTAGTCATGGTTGATATGGATGATATGAAAGGTATGTATCATATGGATGGTATGGATGAGTGGTAGATGACATGGAGTGGGAGAATTTGCAAGATATGGAGAGTATTATGGATGAGTATTATGGAGAGTATTATGGATGAGTGGTAGATGACATGGAGTGGGAGAATTTGCAAGATATGGAGAGTATTTGGATTTTTTAGACAACGTCTCTTAATTAATTTTTTATTATAATTAAATAAATTTTTTTAACAGATACCTCCAATCAAAAAGTTATAGTTTTTATAACCAAAATGTCCTATCTCTCTTCTAACACACGCCACTTAATTTTTTTCCCATAACACACATAAAAAAGGCAGTCTGACAGTATAAACGAGTGGTCCATCGATAACCCAAAAGCGGTCCGGGAATAGGTCCATGCAGTCCGGCAATAGGCCCAAAGCATGGTCCGACAATGTCCCCATTCAGCCCGGCAATCATTGTGTGACAACATGCACTTAGTTCAACATGCGCACTCGGTCTGTCATATTGTGGACTTAGTTCGGGGATTGGACGTCATCATGTATGGATAAATGTATTTTTGTTAAAAAAAAAAAAAACAACTACCTTTTTACTTGAGCATATTTGATAGAAAAATTTGTTTTGAGATAAAAATTATGATAAAACAATTTGTTAGCGACATTATCTAGAAAGCCCCATATCAAAGGTATCAGCAATTTTCCCAAGCTCTTTAATGCAGTGAGTGGCGTGAAGATAAAAAGCAAGGGGAAAATAAAGACTAACTTTTACCGATGAAAAAAAGTGTTCACGTAATCTCCCTTCGAATTTTCCCTCTTTTGACTGTGCTTTATGGATTACATCACAAGCAATAATGACTCTAATATCATAAAGAATTTTAGAAGGAGAAATTTCTCAAAAAAATTGTGCTCCACACTCCTATAGTGGCGAACTCTTGTATATACAATTTATTGTGTAAGATACTCGTGTAATATACAATTTTTTATGTTGTTGCATGCTCTTAGTTTCTATGCATATGTTGTGCATGATTGCTTTAAATATATATATATATATATATATATATGAAAAATACTACAAAATGTTTATAGGAGAAAATGAATTGTGATTTCGTCTACTCTCATCGTCGTTCAAAGTTCATCGTATGGTCACGATTGTCCAGTAGTGTTTCATTTTTCATTTTTTTTTCTACTAATCAGAATGACTTGAAATTTGGGGCATATGTTCATAAAAAATAGATGAATCTACGAGAAATGTCAAAACAATATTTTACATGAATTGACCAAAATAACCCCAAAATATTTTTTGGGGGCATTTTGGTCAATTTATTTTTCACGGATTATTTGTTTTATATTTTTCTTAGGTCCGTCTCAATAAGATGTACGTACGTTCTAAATTTCAGATCATTTTGATTTGTAGAAAAAAATAACAAATAAAAAACTATTAGACAATCCTGACAGTGCAATGAACTTTAGACGGTGATGAGAGTAAACGAAATCAATGTTCATTTTCACCTATAGGCGTTGAGAAGTCAATGTTCATTAAATTTGGCACAGATCTCTAGAAAAATCAAGTCCCACACCCATGTGATAACTTTTGTAGAGATCTGTACCAAATTTAATGGTGATCCGTTGAAGTCCTACACACATGAGTGTAAGAGGGTCTCACAAGGTCATTTCCATATATATATATATATATATATATAATATTTCCACCCTTTGACCTTTCCAAAAACTAAGAGTGGTAGATTGTATTTCTAGTAAGGATGCCTGAGCAAGTCAATACCTTGAACTCTTGAAATATGCCCTAAAAACACCACAAAGCTGGACTGCCTCCTTTTCCTATGGTAGATGGTAGACAATGGGGACATCCATTCTTCATTCCCAAAGTTCGACCGGCAGTGGAGATTAACCATATTCCTCAACTCTCAAAACGACTTAATCTGCCTTATATCATTGGGAATTAGGGTTGGATATCCAATGTGTACCACACACCATAAACCAGGGGCATATCTGTTTTTTGTTCTCTAAAATCCTAACCCTCCATTTTCAATCTTTTTCCCGTTTCTTTATCAAAAATCTTGAATTAATTCCAAAATTTTAGTTATAAAGCCCTCTTTCATCCCCAAACATTCACCTAAGTAATTCAAATTTGTCTTTATGGATGCTGAAAAAAAAAAACTAATAGACCATCACCGCACTTTAAGTGTAAAAGCTAGAAAAATGGACTCCCACATGGTCATTTTGGTTGCAATGACCATAGGGATCGTATTAGATTTATATCTCAATGAAGATTCATTGTATTGTTTTCTAGTTCTACAATGGTTAGTGGCTACCCACCGTAAACACTTTGGGTGAAGACAAGGGGACTCGCTCTTTCCACTCTTCTTTAGGGCTGGCAATGGCCTGAGCTGCCTGACACGAGGGATGAGGCCTGATGTCGGCAAGATACAGGCCCGTATAATAGGGCCATGAAGTAGGCTCGGGGAGCCCGATGGCATAGGCCAAGGCCAGGCCTCTGATTCCAATGTTCCTCACAAATGTCTTATCCATTTTAAAGCTTCCTTTGGTCACGTTAATAGTCATATCAAATAAATAGCCCTTCTTATGTTATAGGCAATTCATAAAATTTCTTTACATTGTAAGAAGGGCGAGATACTAAGGTACACACCTTATGCTATGTAAGTAAGGCGCAACACTAAAATTTGGTGGAAGATATGGTTCTGGTGTCTGAAATCTTGTAGTGGCTTGAAAATATCTATAGTCAACTTTAACTATGAAATTTAAAATCCAAAAAATGTGAAATTTAAAATTAAAAAATACTGCAAATTGAGAAAATCTACAAACATTTGAAAATCTTGAGACAATCCAAATAATTTATTACGAGATGTGCCATTTTTAAAAGTTGAATTTTTTTTTCCCTTTAAATCCATTGCTCTTGAGGTTTGAGATGATCCTCTGGAATATTTTCCAGCTTAAGAACACTTTTTTTTACTGGATTTTTGAAAGACAAATCAAACATTTTAATATACCATTAAGGATAAAAAATAACTATGAACAGAATAAATCATTTTCTGTTTGAGAGAATTTTCCAGTTAAAACTTGTCTTTTGTAAAGTAAGTATTCAAAATTCATTGTGGTCCTCTCCTTGAGAAGGGAAAATCTTCCTAATGTGCTAGACACTCTTCTGTCTGATTTTGTGACTATCAATTTCTGATTCTCTATTAACATATATAGTTAATAAAAGGAACATAACTAAGGGGACCACCCATTCAATAAACAACTTTCCATGTAAACTAGAATCAAACATCATTAACTAGTTAATGACTTTAGAAAATCATTCATGTTGGAATATGATGACCCTCCTTCTTCAAGTGCTTTCTCCCCAGCCTCCCTGAGCTCCTCAATCCTGCTTCTCATTTCCTTGCTCTCTTTTCCCTCCATTAACCTTCTCACAACATTAGCAAATTCTCTTCTATCAACCACTGCCATTTCATCCAATGGCCCACACCTAACCCTCTTCCAATCATCTACAATCAGCTTACTATTTGTCTGTTGGTCGAAATTAGTCGGGAAAGTTAACATTGGTACACCAGTCGATACACCTTCCAATGTAGAGCCACCCACAATGGGTAAGGAAACCTCCCACAGAGGGATGCCTCAAAACTTTAGATTGAGAGCACCAAGGCACTACTAAGCCCCTGTCTGTGCATATATCCCTTAAATTGGTTGAAGGATCACGAGCCACCCAGATAAACCTGGTTTTGCTCTCAATGAGTCCATGTGCCAGTTCCTCCATTTGTTTGGCAGGGACCAACATTACACTGCCTAGTGAAGCATAGAGAGTGAAGCCACGAGGCTGTAAGTCTAGCCATGAAGAGCAATCGAGCTCAGGTCTAGCATTGGTCTTGAATTCATGGTCTTTGGGTGGGGGGAAAGGCATCAAAGGGCCAACATGGAAAATTGGTCGGGGAACTAGTGAACTTAAGGCATCGATTTCTGAGGATTCAAGCTCGTAGAACGAGGAAACGATGATGGATTTCGCATTCTGGACTTGATGGAAGACGTTCAGAGACTCAGCTATTTCGTGGGGGCTCCCCTCCCTTGAACACGTTTGGAAGTTCCAATATCCTAGTCGGAGAGACACCAGGAATGTAGTCGACGTATTCTTCTTTATTTGCTGCAAATTGAGATATAATCGAAACATGGTTTTTCTTTGAGAATCTGGTGGAGAAGACAGGACCCTACGGGTTTTTTTTTTTTTTTTTTTCAATTAGTTTTGGAAGTAGTTCTTAAAAGTGTTAGTGGGGTGGTGTCATTTTGGGAGTGAAAACCACAACATGGTGAGTGCGGTATTGGGGTGCTTCCACCACAACTTTAGTCCCTTTCCCAATCTTTAGTATGTTCACTACGACAGAGATAAGTATAGAGCTTGATTTGGCGACCTCATTTCAGAGTCTCCATTTATCTTTGACAAAGATAAAAAGTAAAGGAGATTGATAGGGTACAAAAACCCCCTCCCACTATTTCTTGTGAGGTTCCACATCCTCGGGATTCTATAAACTTTTGAACAAATTACGTATGGATGCTATGGGAGGGGGTCAATTACCAAATGAATTCGTATTTGGCTGAAATTAAGAGCACCCCCCAGCATTTTTTTGTCCAAGTTACTTTCTTGTTCGACTACACAAATATTGGACAGGGGGGCTAATATCTCACAACGTAAAACTGATGTCCGGTATTTGTGTTACCAGACAGCTCCAGTCCTTTAAATTTTATAGTCATTTATTGTCCGATGTTTGAAATACCATATAAAACCCATGTCTGGCAATTCAAATATGGGACAAGTGGCTAATATCTTTCGTATTAAAAACGCTATCCGTTGTTCTTGTTACCGGTAAGCTATTTAGGTGATGAGCACTACAGTGTACCTTTTCAAAAGATAAAGGAGAAAAGGCCACTGAACTTACCTGAAGAATTAGCCGGAAAATGGCCCTTAGAAAGCAAGATATCGAAGTGATAAAACACCGAAAACACCGTAGTGGCCATCGGAAAGAGCCAAGTCACCGGAATGCCCCTCCTCTTGGCCACATCAGCAACCCACGGCATGAACACATCAGCAAGGATCACCGAAACCATGGGCTCAATTGAATCTATAAGCCTATCAACTGGCTCGTCCATCATCGAGTAAACGGCTTCGACAAATCCGCTCCAATCAGCCGCTCGGCTCAGCTCAGAAGGAATAACATTCGGTATAGAGCGTAGCTGAACATTAGGCAGCGGCTCCTGAGCCGAAGTCATGAAACCGAGCCATTCTTCAGTGACCACAATTATAATGAGCGCGCCTTGTGACGCCAGTCTCAAGCAAAGGCCCATCATGGGTTTGATGTGGCCCTGGCCCTGGCATGGGATCACCACAATGATAGGCTGTGCATGGCCAGTATCTGGTTCTTGGAGGGCCGGGATCTTCTGTTCTGCCGCGGGCAGGCGGGCGGGCAACAAAGTTCAGTTTACTGATCAGAAGTGGGGACCTCACAGGGACGCGTTGAGGTCCAAATGACATCCTGTGGCCTTCAAATTTTAGAGCTCTTTATGTAGGAAGATTTTTTCTGAATTGCCAATAACAATACCGGACCGGGGATAACCCACACGCTCCTAAGATGCACTGCAGTTAAATTAAAGAAGGGATATGCAATAATCTCGATACAATAATTTTTTTCAAATGTGTAGAGGATATAATTTGTAATTTTTTCAAATAGATTAATCTATATAGGTTGAAGAGACTATATCCCAAAATTTCTGTTTCTTAAATTAACCCTAAGTGTGGTTTTACATGAGGGGGCAAAAGAATGATATATTCTCGGAAGACTATAAATTTCTTTGGTAATTTTAAAAAAAAAAAAGCACCCCAGCACACTTTTGTCTTTACTCTCTAGCAGCCTTCCTTATTAAATGGCCCTGCGTTGTGGTTTCTTTGGCTTTAAAAGACTTATCAAAAGATATTATACTCCTTTGGGAGTATACTATTTATTTACTTCCTCAAGTAATAAGGCATCTAAGATTAATTTAAGGAACCCAAATTTTAGAGATATAACATCTTCAATCACAGATTAACCTCAATAAAAAATAGTTTCTAATCACACCCTCTACACACTTAAAAAAAATATTATCTCAAGATTAAATAGAGACCATCTAATTTTTAGAAGGTGAGATCTTAGTATTAGAAAACTCAAATTTCGGATTTTAACTTTTGTAAATAAGCATCTAGGTTCTCAATTTTTTAAATTAAAAAAAAACCCTCCCAAGTAAATCTTTATATCGAGGAAGTAAACTTAGACTATTCTCCCCCAGGAATATGTCTCTATTTTGTATTTAATCACAATGCATTTAAGGAGATGTAGGGTTCATTATCCATCGGATGCTGTTATTACAGGATAGGAGGGCAATTTAAAATAAATAAATAGAAAAATACATAAAAAGCGCTCTATTTTAATTTGCTTGGCTTAAGAGAGAGATCGCAATGTTTTCTCTCCATTTGTCTTTGAGAATGCTATGTAACTAAGAAGCTTAGGTTCTTGTCGAGAAATTTTTATCTCGGGTATTTAAGAATGTAACTAAGAAGCTTAGCATCCTACCATCTCTCTGTCTCTCATTGAGGAAGGTCCAAATACTACAAATTGAGCAAAATTACAAACATTTGAAAATCTTGAAAATAGACGGTCAAAATAATTTGTTACAAGATATACCATTTTTAAGACTTGAATTATTTTTTTCTTTCAAAATCATAACTCAACGTTGAGATGATCCTCAGGAAGATTTTCCAACTTAAAAACGCTCTTTTCTATTGGATTTTTGACATGCACATGTATAAAGTTGCAACCTTATACTTTTGGGTGCGGTTTGTATAGAGCCTAGGCTCTAAACAATCAAATTAGATCCTACCTTCAAAACGTGTCAAAGAAAAGTGGTTTCAATACCGAAAATCCTTGTAATAGCTTTCAAATATATTTTCATCTTTATTTATAAAGTTAAAAGCTTCAAAAATAGTGTAGATCGACAAATCTATGACAACTTGAAAATCTTGAAAATTAACGGTCCAAAAATGCATTACAAAATACTCTATTTTCACAACTTGAAATCAATTTTTTTCTTATGTCCATACATCTTAATGTCGAGATGATCAATATGAGGATATTTAGGCATCAAAACAACCTCTTCTAGTGAACTAATGGAGGTAGGCTCTCATTTGATTGTTTAGAGCCTCGGCTCTCCATAAACTTTTCCCTATACTTTTTCTTTTAAAGAAAGACTAAACAAATCAAACATTTTAATACCTGCTTTGAGAGACATTAAAATAATTATCCAGTTAAAACCTGTCTTTTGAAAATTAGGTATTCAAAATTCCATTGTGGTCCTCTCCTAGAGAAGGGAAAATCTTCCAAACGTGCAAGACGTCTCTTGAACAAGGCTCATTGATTTGGTGACTGTAAATTTTTTATTCTCTATTCACACATATACTTGATAAAAGGAACAGGGACACCCATTCAATAAACAAACTTCCATTTAAACTACAATCGAACATTATTAACTTCTTAATGACTTTAAAAAATCATTCATGTTGGCATCTGATGACCCTCCTTTTTCAAGTGCTTTCTCCCCAGCCTCCCTGAGCTCCTCAATCCTTCTTCTCATTTCCTTGCTCTCTTCTCCCTCCATTAATCTTCTCACAACATTAGCAATTTCTCTTCTATCAACCACTTCCATTTCATCCATTGGCCCACTCCTAACCCTCAACCCCACCTTCCAATCATCTACAATCAGCTTACTGTTTGTTTGTTGGTCGAAATAAATCGGGAATGTTAACATTGGTACACCAGTCAATACACCTTCCACAGTGGAGTTCCACCCACAATGGGTAAGGAAACCTCCCACAGAGGGATGCCTCAAAACTTTAGATTGAGAGCACCAAGGCACTACTAAGCCCCTGTCTGTGCACATATCTCTTAAATTGATTGAAGGTTCGCGAGCCACCCAGATAAACCGGGTTACGCTCTCAATGAGTCCATGTGCCAGTTCCTCCATTTGTTTAGCAGGGACCAACATTACACTGCCTAGTGAAACATAGAGAGTGGAGCCATGAGGCTGTGAGTCTAACCATGAAGAGCAATCAAGCTCAGGTCTAGCATTGGTCTTTAATTCATGGTCTTTGGGTGCCGGGAAAGGGATCAAGGGGCCAACAGGGAAAATTGGTCGGGGGACTAGTGAACTTAAGGCATCGATTGCTGAGGGTTCAAGCTCATAGAACGAGTTAAAGAGGATGGATTTCGCATTCTGGATTTGATGGAAGAACTTTAGCGACTCGGCTATTTCGCGGGACTCCCCTCCTTTGAATAGGTTTGGAAGCTCCAGTATCCTCGTTGGAGAGACACCGGGAATGTAGTCGACGTATTCTTCTTTATTTGCTGCAAATTGAGATACAAGCGAAACTTTATTTTTTAATCTTTGGTATGGTTGTTTTTTTGGTAATTCAGCGGGGAAGACAGGCTTTTTACTTTTCTTTTCTTTTTTTCAAATAATTTAGGTGTTAATTTTTTGAAAGTGTTAGTGGAGTGGTATCATCGGTAATGAAAACCACAACGTGGTGATTATGATGTGGGGTGCTACCACCACAACCCCGCCCTTTTTCCAATATTACGGTACTTTAAAGACCGTAACACTCATATGTGGCAAATGATGGAGAAAGAGACTCAGTGAGCTTTATGGTCTTTTAAGTACCGTAATATTTAGCTTGGTCATTACGATACGTAAAGTACCGTAATGCTTAGATTACGGTAATACGACTACTATGAATGTTATTTTGGTCAAAAAATGTCAAAATTGAAAAAAATAGATGTGGACCAGGTTTATGAAAGTTGAGAGTTTTTTTCTAATTAAATGAAAATTACAGTATATTTTTTATAATTTCCCTAAAAAGTAAACGAGACTGATAGTGTACAAAAATTCCCTCCCAGTATATGTTGTGAGAGTTTACACCCTTTGGATTCTATAAATTTTTTGGTGCTTTGGTAGTTTATGAGCTGAATATTTATCATGTAATAGTGTTTAGTATTATTTATAGGTGCATGTGGCCTAGTCTCGCAAGACCAAATTGTACACGATGCCGGGCAAAACACCTACTTACAATTTTATTTTTACATGTAATACATATGAGATTCGACAGATGAACAACACCAGAAGAAAATGTTTCTTATCGTCTTAATAATCTAGATTTGATCACAAATAAAAAGTTGCTTTCACGGTTGGAGCACGTATCTACGTCAACTATTTTTGGGGCCTGAAATATTATTTTGAAATAAAGATGATTTGAAAGTTCAAATAGATTTCGTCTGCCAGTTATTTCGCATGTTGGACCAAGTGGACAATTTTCTCCTGTGAGAGCACCAAAGGTCTTTCATTGTAAAGGGCATTTTGTGCAAGCGCTTATTGAAGAATATCCTCAAGTGAGATAGAGAACCACATGGGATTTGGTCACATGTATCACCCCCCTCCAATCAGCAAGTTGGGCAATAATAGAAAGAGAACTCAAAAGAATGAAGACCCACCTAGCATCCAGATCCAGATCCCTCTGTTTATCACCAACCAACCGTAACATGAACGGTGATGACCTTTAGGGGTGGCAATGGACCCAATCAGACTCGGAACCCAACGGGTATACCCGACCGCGGGTAGGATATGGGTCTAAATTTTGGACCCGACTACTTTTTGGATCTAGGTTTGGGTCTGAGTATGGGTTCGGGTCCAAGTCCGTATCTAGCCGGACCCAACCTAACGCGTACCGGTAGTCGTAGGGTATATGATGGCAATCGTGTGTCTTTAGGCGCGTGCTAGATGTTCATATTGTCATAATATTGACAACATTATCAATATTATTGGAAAAAAAAACTTATAGTCATAAGGTATATGATGGTAAAAAAAAAAGCAAAAAAAGTAAAATAAATAAGCTCATTGTGACAATGGATGCGACTCGACCCAGGACCCAACTGGTTTAGATATACGTTACTATTCGGATCTGGATCCGAGTCCATTCAGATCTGACCCGTACACGAACCCCCATCACCTCTAATGACCTTCACAACCACATATCTCATAAGTTCATGAGCATCACAGTATAGCTTTCGCAAAGACAGGAGAAAAAGGTCCTCAATAAAAATAGACACTGAATTTACCTGAAGAATTAGCCGGAAAATGGCCCTTCGAAAGCAAGACTTCGCAGTGATAGAACACGGAAAACACCGTGGCGGCCATCGGAAAGAGCCAAGTCACCGGAATGCCCCTCCGCTTTGCCATATCAGCAACCCACGGCATGTACACATCAGCAACGATCACCGAAACCATGGGCTCAATGGAATCTATAAGCCTATCAACTGGCTCCTCCATCGTCGAGTTCACAGCTTGGACGAAGCCAACCCAATCAGCCGCTCGGCTCAGCTCAGACGGAATAACATTCGGTATAGAGAGTAGCCGAACGTTAGGCGGCGGCTCCTGAGCCGAAGTCATGAAACTGAGCCATTCTTCAGTGACCACAATTCTTATGAGCGCACCTTTTGACGCCAGTCTCATACAAAGGCGCATCATAGGGTTGATGTGCCCTTGGCCCGGATATGGGATCGCCACAATCATAGGCTCTGCGTGGCCGGGATCTGGTTCTTGGACGACCGGGATCTTTTGTTCTGCCATGGGCGGGCGGGCGGATGAATGTGGAAGATAGGTTGTCAATGGTATTGAATGCAGAAGAGGTGAAGCAAGTTCAGTTTCGTGATCAGAAACGGAAGTCGGGTCGGGACCACACTGGGACGCGTTGCTATCCAAATGGCAGCCTTAGTGGCCTTTAAATTTTAGAGCTTTTTCTGGTGAGGTTTGTACATATCCTAGGCTCTAAACAATCAAATTAGAGCCTACCTTTAAATAGTAAGGAGAAATGTGATTTCAATATTGAAAATTCTTGTAATAACTTTAAAATATATTTTAATTTTTATTTACAAAATTTAAAATTTCAAAAATAATATAGATCGACAGATCTATAAATACTTGAAATCTTGAAAATTGATTGGTCCAAAAATGCTTTACAAAATACACTATTTTCAAAACTTGAAATCCATTTTTTTTTTCTCATGTCCGATATCGAAATAGTCAATTTGAGCATATTTGGACATCAAAACAACCTCTTCTAAAGGAATTTTTATAGTAGGTTCAATTTGATTGTTTAGAGCCTCACCTATATATAAAGTTATGTTACGGACGTTTTTTTACCATGATGCCGGTGCAGTATCAATGCCGGACGCTCCTTGGATTCATTGCGGGTAAATTAAAAAAAAAAAAAATCCTACTCCGGGGTAATTTAGCATAAGTTTATGGAAAAGCTTTTATGTTCCCCACAACATCGAAGTTTTATCCTCTTTTTATCCAACCATCTATTTTTTCTCCACACTATTTTATTTTCAATTTTTTTTTATAAAATATTTTGAGAGCAAATTTTGGACGTTCATTCCTCTATTAAACTTGCACTAACGAAATATATAAAATAAAATATTTTGAATAAAATAAAATGACCAAAATACTCCTAAAAGTTTTAAGGGTATTTTCGTTATTATACTTTATCAAAAAATTATTGTTAATATTTTTTATAGGTGCGCCCCCAAAGAGAAGATCGTATGTACAAATTTCATATTAAAAAAATTTGTATTAAAAAAACTAAAAATAAAATACTTTGAGACGTCGGATCTAAGATCAAACGGTGAGTGGCTCTTTGATAAAAAATGGAAGGCTGGATGGTAGGGGGAGGATATAACTTCTATGTTGTAGGGGAATATAGAAATATTTTCCTAAACTTAGGGAAAGCTTTCTATGTTCCCCTACAATATAGAAGATCTATCCTCTCCTTATCCAACCGTCTATTTTTTAATGGAGGGCTAAGATTGCACCAATCACAATGTCACATCTCTAACTATTTTATTGTTATCTTTTTTTCTATAAACTATTTTGACGCTAAATTTTGGACGTTCATTCTTCTATTAAACTCACACTAACAAAAAATATAAAAGGAAAATATTTTCAATAAAATAAAATGACCAAAATACTCCTGAAAATATTCAAAGGGTATTTTGGTCATTATATTTTATTGAAAAATTATTGTTAAAATTTTTTATAGGTGTGCCCCAATGAGAAGATGGCACACTGAATTTCATACTCAAAAAAATTGTCTTAAAAAACTAAAAATAAAATACTTTGAAACGTCGGGTCTAAAATCAAAAGACATGTGGTGTTTTTTTTAATTTAAAATTTCACAACTACTTAATAAACACTAGATCTCACCCTCGAAAAAATTTAATTATTTTCAAAAGTTAAAATTTAAATTTTGAGTTTTCTAACCTTTAGATCTCACCATCTAAAAATTAGACGCTCTCTGTTCAATGTTGAGATATTATTTTTTCAAATATGTAGAGATGCAATTAGTCATTTTTTTCATGGGCGCCATTTCTATAAGGTTGAAACCTTAAACAATCCAATTAAGGCGCACCTTAAAATTTTATCATGACATATAATTTTGTTGTAAAAAATCTTAGTACTACCTTAAAATTTATTTTCATACCTAATTAGAGAATTTTAAAATCCAAAAATGGTTAAAATAAAGTAGATCTATAAATATATGAAAATCTTGAAAATAAACGGTTTAGATAATATGTTGCAAGATGCGCTATTTTCGGGGCTCAAAACTTCTTTTTTTCATATTCATACATCTCAATGGATTAGAGAGTTTTTTCAACATTAAAACAATATTTTCCATAGATTTTTGAGGTGTATTTGTGATTCTACATTTTAAGGTTGCAACCCTATTAAAACTTTTCCCTTTTTTCATTGACGTTAATTTGTGCTACAAGAGGTTCTCTTCCCAAAAGTTGGGTTCCTTAAATTAATACTAAGTGCGGTTTTACGTGAGGGGATAAAGGAACAATTCTTCTCAAAGGAGTATAAATTCTTTTGGGAATTAAAAAAACAAAAAAATGCAACCCTACACTTTGTTTTTAGCACTCTTCTTTTTATGCCTTGCCATCTTTGGCTTTAAGCACCAACGTGCAGCTTTATCAAAAGATACTATAGTATCAAGTAAATTGTACCTAAAATTAATTCAAGGAAAATTGTTTCACGCGGGCTCGACCGCATTTCTACATATGCAGTTTAAAAATTGTAAAGCATCCATCTTTGAGATGGATGCAAGTAGGCGTTCTATCTAAAGACGATAGAAAGTAACATTCCAAACGTTTTCTTACTAGAATTATCATTTCTAGTTTTTAAAATTTATTTATTTATTCACATTCATGTTTTCTATTTTAGAGATTACATGTCCTTAAAAACTATCCATCTCAAAAATAGATTTATTAAGAGGCTCGCATTTCTACACATGCGGGCTTGGCTGTATAGAAACCGGGTCCTTTATTCAAAGAACCCAAATTTTGGGGATATATAACATCTTCAACCTGCAGATTGATCTCAATAAAACAGAATTTCTTAGCATGCCCTCTACAGACCTAAAAAATATATATTATCTCAATATTGAATAGAGAACATCTAATTTTTAAACGATTGAGATCTAAGTATTAGAAACGAAAATTACATAAATATCTGTTTTAGTTTTTTTATTATTAAAATATCGAATATCTATTGTTATTACTACTATGTCCATTTTTCGATTTCAAAACAAATTTTTTTAAAAAATATATGTAACTACCAATTTTGGGTTTTTCAAAAACTAAAATCACTGAAAATTTTAAATTTTTGGTTCTTCAATAACCGAAATTTTTTTCTCTCTTGTGGATCCTCTGTATATTCTCTCTCTACCTCTCTCTCTTTTTAAAACCCCTTTTCTATCTCTACGAAACACTCTCTCTATCAACCGCCCTCTCTCAATTAGAGACCCCCTCTCTACCTGAAACCTTTCTTTCTCTCTCTGAAACCATCTTAGCTAATCGGATAGCCCTTCTCTATCTCTTTGAAACCCTCTCTCTCAATCAGAGATCCCTTCTTTTCCTTAAACCTCTCTCTCTCTGAAACCATCTTTGCTAATAAGAAATGCTATGGTTGTGGGGTTTTGAAGAGCAGACATACCAAAGTGGGCATCTGGTTTTTGGCCTGAAACTTGTCGATTTTGGGAGAGAAAATTATTTTAGGTTATTGAAGAACCGACAATTGTGAATTTTCGGTTTGTCAAAAAAAATTGACGTGATTTCGATTTTTGAAAACCCGAAAATGGATCATTTCTTTTTTAAAAAAAAAATTATTATGAAGTTAAAAAAAAACGGATATATCGGTAATAACAGAAAATATTTGGCATTTTGGTAATAACAAAACCTAAAAAAGATATTTACGTAATTATTCTTATTAGAAAACTCAAATTTTGAATTTTAACTTTTGAAAATAATCATCTAGTGATTATTAAATGGCTCTCAAAGTTTTAAATTTAAAAAAATCCTCCGGCCTTTTTATTAAGGAAGTAAACTTATACTATGCTCCCTAAGACTATGCCCCCTAAGAATATGTCCCTTTCTTTGATTTAGCCCTACCCCAATGCATTTAAGGAAGCACCTGTCTAGTGTTGTTTTTGCAGGATAGGAGGGCAACTTTGAAAAAAAAAAAAAATGCGCTAACAGAAAGGTGCTCCGTGTAATTTTCTAGGGGCAACTTTGAGAAAAAAAAAAAAAAAAAACCTAGGGAAGGGTGCACGTATAATTTTCGAGAGGTAATTTTGAAAAAAAAAGAAAAGAAAGTGCCAAGGAAAGAGTGCTCCATGTAATTTTTGAGAAAAATAACATCAAATAATAATAAAAATAAACAAAAGGTATCCGCACATAAAAAGCTCTACATTTTAATTTTTGGCATATGGAGAGAGAGAGAGAGAGAGAGCAATTTTTTCTCTCCATTGTCTTTAAGAATGATATGTAACTAAGAAGCCTAGGATCCTATCGAGTAATTTTTTATCTCCAGTCTTTAAGAATGTAACTAAGAAGCTTAGCATCCTACGGAGTTAGCTATTATGCTCTCAAATACCTAACCACCATTTCACTGTGTTCTCCAATAACCCAACTACCAAGCCAAGTGCCCAAGCAAATTTAGATTTTTAAGTGCTTTCCAAATCTTGATACAAACACAAGGGTACATAGTGCCAAACGCACCATGGGCTAGATGCATAAATATACAAAAGGTAACAAATAATAATGCATATGCCCCTCCCATTCAACTGAATTGGCATCAATTCTAACAAAAGATTTGATCATTGGGCTCTAGCATATTTTTTCACAGTAGCAGGATCGCTATAATTTACTCCATTGAGTCCACCACCATAGAACTCATCAGTTACACCTACTTTGTTCAATATTGTATTTTGATTCTGCACTGCTAAAAGGAACATCAGGTCTCACAATTCCGTCACCATCTAGGAAAACTACCGCAAATGTTTCACAAAAAGTATTAAACATTTACGACACATTTGTCTGTCTGCCAGAAGTTCTGGCTTCCGAAGCAAAAACATCTGCCAAACAAACACAAAGTTAATGACTCACTTGACTAGCCATTAATTGCATCAATAAGGGCATTGAGGTTGGCCTCTGATGATCCACCTCTTTCAAGAGCTTTCTCAGCAGCTTCCTTGAGCTCTCTTACCTCCTCCTCATCTCCTTACTTTATTCTCCCGCCCATTAACCTTCTCACAATCTTAGCAATTTCATCTCTACCAACCACTTCCATTTCATCCATTGGCCCCCTTCTAGTCCTCAAACCCACCTTCCAATCCTCTGCAACAAGCTTGCTATTTGTTTGTTGGTCGAAATTAATCGGGAACGCTAGCATTTGTACACCTGCCAGTACGCCTTCCATCGTAGAATTCCACATGCAGGGAGTCAAGAAACCTCCAACAGAGGGATGCCTCAAAACCTTAATTTGCGAGCACCATGGAACTATCAGACCCTTGTTTGTGCAAATATCTCTCAAGTTAACTGCAATGTTTCAAACAACCCACACGAATTGCACTCTGCTCTCGACCAGACCATAGGCTAGCTCCTCTTGTTGTCTAGAAGAGGGCATCATTATACTTCCTAGTGAAACATAGAGAGTGGAGCCATGAGGTTGGGAATCAAGCCATGAGGAGCAATCGACCTACGGTCTGGAGCCAGTCTTGAATTCATGGGCATAGGATAATTGAGAAGGGAATAAGGGGCCAATAGGGAGAATTTGACATGGAAGTGAGGTGCGTAATGCATCAATGGTCGTGCATTCGAGCTCGTAGAAGGAGTTGATGAGGATGGATTTTGCTTGCTTCACTTGTTGATAGCACTTCCGAAAGCGCATTGTGGCGCGGCTGTCCCCACCTTTAGAATTACCTGGGAGGTCTAATACACCGATTGATTAGAGAGACACCAGGGATGTAGTCGACTTACTCCTCTTTGCTCACTGAAATTCACGTTGGTATAATTTATTTACTTATTTATTACTTATTTATGAATTTATTGGCGACGCACCTGGGAAAAAGAAACTCACTCATGAAAAAGAAGGCTTAAAGAACAAAGAAAAATCAATTTAGTAAGAGTTTGGGATGGCCCCTTGTAACTTTCTTTCAAGAAATCCTATGGAGCTACAGTAAGAAAAACTTCCTAAACTCTCATCTGCCTTAATTTCCCGACTTATCTTTGTAACGGACATCTTGAATTGTTTAGGTGGGGGCAAAAAAACGTGTTATGAGGATTTTATTTTATTGTTTCTAAAAGTTTTTCAAATCGTCATTGGTTGATCTTGTGGATGGACTCAAAAAAAGGGGGAAAAACAGAGTTCTACAAACTCTAGATCGAGCTGTCCATTGAGATGGGCCAAAGTTAGTTTAGGAAGGGGAAATGTAAAGATAAAATGAGAAAAAAAATTGTAAACATTTTTGTATATAAATAACTTTTTGTTCTAGACCATCCTTGGAGATGAACAAAATGATTTGATAGTTTTGGAGTTTAACCGATCCCCTAACGCGATTTCTAGGCGGTGTTAAATATATATACACTTTGATACAACAGCACTAAGAAATCTTTTCCGTTAAGAATATTCATAAAAAATAAAAATAAAAAGTACATGTACGGTAGATACAAGGGTCACACATCCACCATCCCTTAAAAAAAGGGCCAACCATCCCTTAAAAAAAGGGCCAACGTAGATGAAAGGCCGTAAGAGTACTGTAATATTTGGAACAGTTACATGGGCGTCAATTTATATTTTTCTTTGGTAAAAAAAAAAAATTGTGTATATTTCGACCACGATCTGTACAATGTGTACACCAGCGTTTTAAAAAACGCGTCGGAAATCGTGAAAGGGGACCGGATCGCCTAAAAAATCGGAAATCGTCCGGTTCTAGAGAGAACCGGACGATTTTGTACAGTGAATCGCCGATTCACTGTACGGAATCGGCGAGTCCGAACAGTAAATCGACGAGTCCGTACGGTTTTTTTTTTTTTTTTTTTTTTTTTTTTTTTTTTTTTTTTTTTTTTTTTTTTTTTTTTTTTTTTTTGTAATCCATGATAGATTTTTTTGTAATACTTGATCGATTTTTTTGTAATCCATGATCGAATTGTTTTTGTTTTTTTGTAATCCATGATCGAATTTTTTGGTTTTTTGTAACCCATAATAGAATTTTTTGTAATCCATGATCGAAATGTTTGTTCTCTTTTCTTGTAATCCATGATCGATTTTTTTGTTTTTTTTTTTTTTTTTGTAACCCATGATAGAATTTTTTGTAATCCATGATCGAATGTTTTGTAATACATGATCGAAATGTTTGTTTTTTTTTTGTAATCCATGATCGCAATGTTTGTTTTTTTTTTGTAATCCATGATTGAATTTTTTGTTTTTTGCTTTTTTTTGTAACCCATGATAGAGTTTTTTGTAATCCATGATTGAATTTTTTGTAATCCATGATCGAACTGTTTTTTTCTTTTTTTGTAATCCAAGATTGAATTTTTTGTTTTTTTTTGTTTGTTTTTTTTTGTTTATTTTTTTTGTAATCCATGATCGAATTTTATGTAATCCATGATCGAATTTTATGTAATCCATGATCGAATTTTATGTAATCCATGATCGAATTTTATGTAATCCATGATTGAATTTTTTGAAAATTTGTGATTTTTTTTTTTTAATCCATGATCGAATTTTTTTTTGTAATCCATGATAGAATTTTTTGAAAATTTGTGATTTTTTTTTTAATCCATGATCGATTTTTTTGAAAATTTGTTTTTTTTTTTTTAATCCATATTATTCAAAGAGAAAATGAGAGAGATGATGATTCTGAGGCCACCTTATCCCAGCCATATTATTCACATATCGAGTCCCAACAGCAACAGTGTAGGGATGAGCACGAAATACTGTAAATTAAATGCTGAATGGCGGTTCATGCAGGGAAAAAACATATCAATATTCGCATATTCATTCAAAAACATGAAAATTCTTAATGGAGTACCCTCATTTTTTATTGAATTCCTAAAAAACAATATTTATAAGGAATATTAATAATTTTTTCGAATTTTTTTTAAGCTTTATTCTGACCGATTCACCCGATTCCCGATCCGAATCGCCGATTCGCCGATCCGGATCGGTTTTTTGGAAACCCGATCCGGGTCACCGATCCGTTTTTTAAACCATTGGTGTACACTAAACGGGCCATGGTTAATCACCCAAAAAAACGGGCCATGGTTAATTACGCACATCCGTTCTCCATTCCGAAAAGGACCATCAAACAGGATAATCCAAAGCATGGAAATAATGGAGTTTGGGGGAGTAATAAATAGCGAATTGCATAGGATCTTTCCCCACTTATTGTGTACTCGTATCCAACGAGCACGATCCATACCACCTATCCTCGGGCTAATAAGGTGATGGGATTAAGTCTGCCACTTAAACACAGGAGTTACGTGACTTTAGATTGGGACACCAACTCAACTCAACTCAACTTCAACACCCATGGAAAAGCAAGGGGTCAATTGGTTGTTGAGACTGAACACCCAACACCATACTCTTCTTACAAAGTACAATATATTTTCAAAAAAATTATAGATGCCTCTTTAAAATAAACTACATCCGCTTCTTAATATTTTTAGTATCAACCAAAGCTTTTTTTTGAAATGTTTTTCCCTTCTCTCACTCTCTCTATCGTACCCTCTCTCTTTTTTTTTCTCTCTCTAACCGCCCTCTCTCTCTCACTCTCTCTATCTGCCCTCTCTTTACCCGCCCTCTCTCTTTACCTGTCTTATCCCTCCCTTTCTCTCTCTACCTGAATCTCTTTCTGTTGTGCTTTTGTAGTTCCATTATCAATGCCACTTTCTCACATCTATACTTGTTTTCCTCTCTCTCTTCTTTTGTCTTTATCATCATTGGGAAATCCAATGCACAGAGATTATCAAACCACCAGCACGGGACCATCATTTTTACATATTGTTCCTATGGCATTTATGGGCATGGTTTTTCATGCTTCCAAAACGTGCTCTTATTCCCCTTCATAAATGACCCCCTCTCCTAGAAACCTTTTTGGGACCATTTTCTCTTATTCCCGTTTCTTCAATGACCCCCTCTCCTAGATACCTTTTTGGGCCCATTTTCTCTTATTGCCCTTTCGTCAATGCCCCCTCTCCTAAAGAGAGAGATGGTGGGTAGAGAGAGAAAAAGAGAAAGGAAAAGAGTAAAAAGGAAGGTGGGTAAAGAGAGAAAAAGAGAGAGAGGGTGGGTGAGTGACAGACGGTGGGTAAAGAAAGAGTCAGTAACAAGAGAGAACCATAGAGAGAAAGCTGGTTGAGAGAGAGTAAGAGAGAGCGGGTAGAGAGAGTGGGTGGCTAGAGATGGGTAGAGAGAGGGCGGATAGAAAAAAAAAGAACAATATTTGGGTCTCTATGGAGTGATTTTTAAAGTATTGGGAGAAGATGTATACGAATAAGGGAAATGACCTTACCCTCCGACACAAATGTACGTAAGACCTCAAGGATCATTATTGAATTTGATATATATATTTAAGAAAGTCAAGTCTCACATTCAAGTAATAACTTTTTTAGATATCTGTGTCAAATTTAATGGTGATTATTTGGGGCTCTACACATAGATGTGAAAACATCTCGTAGGATCATTACTCTACAAAAATCGGTATCTATAATTTTCCCTATATTTTCTTTCTAGATTGCGCTCATATAGGACCGGCAATGGCTTTTAAAATAGCACTCATATAGGGCAAACAATGGGCGAAGCCAGCCTTGGCATGTTCCCCATAAGGCCGGCCCAAGCCTGGCCAAACTTGGTCGGGCCAAAGAGGCCTTGAGCTTTTCAGGGTCGGGCTGAGCCAAATTGGACTATTTAAAACTAAAAATAAAAAGATCAAAAAAGATTAAAGGCTGGCTCAGCCGAACCAGGCCAGCCCTATTCTGACTCTAGCCCAGGCCCGGCCCAATGCAGCTCAACCCTCGAACCACGTTCTGTAGCCCAAGTCCTAACTTTTTCAGGCCGGACCATCCGGACCATTGCCACCCGTACTCATACACAAGTATCATACTTCTTCCCACTAACTAGCATTGGACTCCATGAAGCGGAGATGATGCCCCAACACGCACCTCATTAACTCAGAAGTGTACCTACAACTCTCACGCCATTACCGTCCAAAACGTTATTAAACGACAATACCCATGAACCTGTCCATCGATTGGAGAGGGCACCATAAACCGGTGACCAGTCAACTCAATAATGGAAGAGAAAGCAGCTAGGTACAAGGAATTCAAATGGATGACTACGAAGCTTTCACCTGTCATGTGACAAGCGATCCTTGACTCTTTAATCTACTTAGTCTTAGAGTAGTTTATTTTAATTTTTTTCCACACAACATCAATTTTTATGGGTGTAATCATCTCAATCGGGTGCACCTCAAAAAATATTTTTAATACAAATAAAATAACCTGCCTATCCCTAAAACTTTCAAGAGATTTGATTATTTTATTTTAGAAAAAGTAATTTTTATTAGTTTTTTAGGTGCGAGCCTACGAGAGAATTGGATGTCAAAATTTTAGTGGTAATATGTTGTATAGAAAATTTTAAAAAAATAATAATGTTTAGGGGTGAAATTATGACTGGGGCCAACTCAGATCCATTTAAATAAGCTGGCTATGAGAATGAGAAGCATATATATGTTTCCCATACCAAGTGACATATAAAAAGCTTTCCCTAAATTGAAAGGTCACAGACTAATAACCAGTATGTACACAAAACATGATGCAGCAAACAAAGTCGAGTCATGGTCTACCTGAGTTAACCATGGCCTACCTAAGCTAGGGGGAGAATGTCCCTTACAAACCAAGAGGTCGAATGGCAAGAGCAAGAGAATACAGTCGCGGCCATCGGATATAGCAGAGCCACCGGAATACCCCTCCTCCAGGCCACATCAGCTGCCCAACTTATGAACATGTCTGCAATGATCAATGACACTGTCTCGATTGAGCTGAGCAGTCGGTGGTCTGCGGGCTCCTCCATGTTGGTATGCACGGCTTCCATGAAGCCGGTTACGTCGGCTGCACGGCTCACTTCAGAGGGTAAAACATTGGGAATAGACAAGAGCCGAACATTGGGCGGTGGCTCCTGAGCCGAAGTCAAGAAACCAAGCCACTCCTTTGTGACCACCAAGCTAATGAGGACGCCTTTTGATGCGAGTCTCGTGCAAAGGAGCATCATGGAGTTTATGTGGCCTTGGCCCGGGTATGGAATCGCCCCCACATGCCGAAGTTTTGGCTCTGGATGGCCAGGATCAGTTTTTCGACGGTCGGGATTTTGCGCTCGGCCATGAGCAGCGACTGAGCGTGGTGGATGATGTGGTGTGTGTGTATGCGGTGTTTAGTGATACGAATGAGGAGCTCGGCGAAGATGGGTCCAACTTCTATTTGGGAAAAGTAGTGACGGTTCAGTGCTCATTTGGCACGTGTCGCTGTGATTAGGATCTGCGGTTCGTGTAAGAAGACAGAACGGGAAAGTTTAGTACGGGCGGCGATCGGGTCGTGTCGTCCAGATCTGGCTCTATGTTTTGGACTCTGGGGTCTTAATGATATGGATCCGACTTGGGTTGGATCTGGGTCCAGGTTCGGATCCCGTATAGAAACTATTATGTCGGGTCCGGTCAGGTCCAGGTTGAGGTTGGTATGCAACGTAATTTCGGTGTGTTCAGCGCATGAGGTAACGTAGCTCTTGTACTTTCTTTACTGAAGTGTAAACAACCCTAAACTGGTGGTCCAAAACAGGGCAAATTATAAATAACCCCCAAAAAGACTTCTCATGCAACTAACCACCTCAAAAAAAAAAAGTTCACTTTTTACTCTAAAATACTCTTTATGAGCAAATACCCTCAAGTAAAAACAGACATATTTTTTTGATAAAAATACCCTTTTTCGTACATAAAAAATTAATTTTGGCTAAACAATCACATAGAATTACACACAATACCAAAAGTTACACGGGCTGCCTACCATGTACCAATTGTCGGACCTTGTTAAACTAAAAAAAGCGTTGGACTGCTTTCCTTATCTATTAGACCACCTTTTGAATCTGTCAGACTGCCATATAGATCTGCCTGACCACATGTGCCGAACCGCCATATATTTCTGTCGGACCGCATGTGCCGGACCACAATGTGCTGGACCACCATATAGATCTGTCGGACCGCATGTTTGTTCATGAACAGAAGTGTCGGACCGCTTTAGGGATATGTCGTACCGCATTTTGTTTAGGAAAAGAGGGGAGAGAGGCGTGGGTAAAAGTCAATGAGAGTAGTTTCATCTTTTTTTTATTATTTTTTTGTGGTTAGGGGGTATTTGCTAGGAAAGTATATTTTGGGGTAAAAAGTGAGAAAATAAAGTTTTGTTGGGGGGTAAGTTGCAGAGAAAGTTTATTTTTAGGGGTTATTTATAATTTCCCCAGTAAAATATGGAAGAAGAGATTGATGCTTTGCATAAGAATGACACATGATAGTTGGTGGAACTCCCACATGAGAAAAAAAACATTGAAGAATATGTGGGTATATGTATTTAAATGGAAGGTAAATGGTCTTTTGCAATATAAGGCCAAACTTATAGTGACAGGTTATGGAAAAAAACCAAATTTTGATTTTAATAAAATTTTGCTCTTCTTGTCAAGCATAGCTCTATTAAATTTGTTTTACCTTTGGTTGCTAATTTGAATTTGGAGCTAGAATAACTTGATATTAAACTACCTTCTTGCATGGCGATCTTTTATGTGTCAACCTGAAGGTTTTGATAACAAAATCAATCCTAACTTGGTTTACAAGTTGAAAAAGAGAATGTATGGTTTGAAACAAACATCTAGGCAATGGTATAAGAAATTTTATAGTTTTATGTTGTGTGAAGGTTATCCTAGATGCAAATTTGATCATTGTGTATACTTCAAGTGTTTAGCATATGATTATTTTGCAGTTTTGTTGCTTGATGTTGATGATATGTTTGTTGCTAGCAATGATCTGAATGAAATCAAGTGTCTGATGCTTGATATATCCAAACATTTTGCCACCAAGGATCTTGGACAAGCCAATAAAATATTGGGCATATACATCCATAGAGATAGAAAGCAATATAAGCTTTGGTTAAGTCAATTTGAGTATATTTTTAAAGTTCATGCGCGCTTTAATATGATTAACTGTAAATATGTTTCTACGCCATTAACTGCACATTTTAAGTTGTCTAAAAAAGATTGTCCAATGAATGAAGTAGATAAAAGTAAGATGAACAATGTTTCATATAGTTTGATGTATGTAATGGTTTGTCCTAGACATGATATTGCCTATGCAGTGGGAGTTGTTTCCATATTTATATCTAATCCAGGTTGGGAACATTGGCAGCAGTTACGTGAAACCTTCGGCATTTGAAATAGACATAAAAATTATGCTTGTGTTTTGGGAACTCATCATTGGAATTTGTTGGTTATGTAGATGTAGATTATGCAAAATGTCGTAATATTAGAAGGTCTACCACTAGGTATATTTTTAATGATGGTGATAGTGCAATCAGTTGGATGTAAAAGTTGCAAGGTATTGTTGTCTTATCATCAACTGAAGCAGCAAAAGAAATGATTTGGTTGAGAAGGTTACTTGACCAGTTTGGGGTAAACTATGACAAATATATTGTGCATTGTGAAAACAGAGTGCTATTTCGGAGTTGTTTTGGGAAAATTGTTAGGTTTCATTATCAGTCAAAGGGGTATTGAGGTAGACCCGTTAAAAATTAGGGCTATTACCAATATGCCACCTCCCAAGAACATAAGAGAAATTTGAAGCCTACAAGGAAAAATACAAGCCATAAGGTGCTTCATCTCGCAATTAGCGGACAAGTGTGAACCCTTCAACCGGCTATTGAAAAACGATACGCCATTTGTGTGGGACTAAATATGTCAAGAAGTGTTCGACCAAATCAAGCAGTACTAATCGAACCCACCGCTTCTAAGCCCAACTGTTCTTCACAAACCCCTGTTCTTGTACCTCTCGATAAAAGAAAATACCATGGGAGCTATGTTGGGAAAGTATGACAACCAAGGGAGAGAACGAACCATGTACTATCTTAGTAAGACCATGGTCGACTACGAAACCCAATATACGAATCTTGAAAAACACTACCTGGTGCTAGTATTGGTGACTAAAACACTACGGCACTATGTTTTGTCATATTCTATTAAGCTCATCTCAAAGATGGACCCACTAAAATACATTATAGGAAAGCCAATACTCAATAGACGACTAGCTAAATGGTGTATGCTCCTAAGTTAATTCGAGATCAACTATGTCACCCAAAAATCAGTCAAGGGCCAAGCAATTGCATATCACCTAACAGAACATGCGATCTTCGACGACACACCGGTCAACATTGACTTGCCCAATGAAGACGTCTTCAATGTGGAAGATCCAACTTGGGAACTCCATTTCTAAGAATGAATATGTGGCAGGTGTAGGTATCATCCTATGCTCCCTTGAAAGGGTTTTAATGCCCACCGCTGTGAGGCTCAATTTTGAATGCACAAACAAAATTGTGGAATAAGAAGCCATGATAACGAGACTCAAAATGCCATTGAACTTCGAATCGAAGTATTATGAGTCATTGGTGATTCCCTACTTGTGATAAAGTCAGATCCAAGGGGCATGGAAAGTGAGAGAAGAAAAATTGATTCCCTATCACAAAAAGGTGGGGCGCTTAATAAGAAACTTTAAGGAAATGACTTTTTAGCACATGGCTAGGGTAAACAATAGATTTACAGATACCCTAGCTACTCTGGCTTCAATAGTTAGCATCCCGTTTGAAATGAATGTCAAACCCTTCTACATTCGGCACAAACATGACCCCTCTCTCAAAATGAATAAAGAAACAGAAGAAATTGATGAAGAAAGAGAAGAAGTGGGAAGGGAATTTTCTATAAACACACAAGGCCAAGTAGAAGTAAGGCCGTGGTACAGTGATGTGTTGGCATTATTAAAAAAATTGATGAGATAAAAAGAAAGGACAAAGCAATGGAACCAAGAAGGAAAGAAATGCAAAGCAAAGCATTTACCGAAAAACGAAAAGACAAGCAAAGCAAAGCATGGGAAAAGAAGTAAGGGATCATTCTGGTGTAAAAAGCGTTGCAATAACTCTTTCCTCCCAACCACGTCTTCTAAACTTCGAACCCAATTTTTAAATCCAAAACCAAAAATCTCGGCTAAATAAACTCTCTTCTCGGTGGCACACTGTTTAGATTATCTCTCCCTCTTACAAAGACACAGTTTAGACTCTCTCTCTCTCTCTCTCTGAGTTTAGACTCTCCCCTCTCACACAGACAGTTTAGACTCTCCCCCCCTCTCATACAGGCAAAGTTTAAACACACACACACACACTCTCTCTCTCTCTCTCTCTCTCTCTCTCTCTTGTGAGACCAGAAAACTAATGGAGATAGAGAGATGAAGCTCATCATCCCTATCAAAGCAATCACTGGAATTGCTGCCGCTCTCTCACTCTTACCTTTCATTTGCAACAGGATTCAAAGAACAATCTCGCACCATGGCCATGAGCTTTCAGTAGAAAATGTAGAGGGCAACAGCGATCTAGAGGCCTCCTCTTCCTCTGACTGCAATGAACAGGACTCCTCACCAGAATCTGACCTGCAACCAGAATGCTCACTGGAAACCGAACGACAACCTGAGAACTCGTTGGAAATCTCTCTAGATACCAGTAACCTTGAGACACAACCACAAAACTCACTGGAATATGAAATACAACCTGAGAACTCATTGCAAATCTCTCTAGATAACAGTCTGGAGCAGGAAATAGTTGACCTTCAGATTCTCGTAACTTCACTTAGAGAGAGAGAAGATGAACTAGAGGTGGAGTTGGGCGACTACCGTGCCATCAAAGATCAGGACTCAAGCACCATTGAAGAGCTTATGGAGCTCTTGGAAGCCAAGACTCAGGAAATTGCAACTTCGTGTTTAAATATCGAGGCTTTGCAAGCTGATAACCTTCGACTCAAGGCTCTCATTAAAGAATACCAGATGCTTGAACCTGAGCTTGAATCAGCCAGGACAAAGATTGAAGTTCTCGAGCATGAGTTGCAGAGACGATCTCGAAAGAACAGAGAAGAGGTGCTCAAGCTTGAGGAAAGAATGGCAGTTCTTCAAGCCAGAGAAGATGGGAGCTCAAGAAAAGAAGAAGAGTCAAGGAAGATTTCTGAGAGGGTGAAGGAGTTGAAGGATGAAATACTTGTTCAGCGAAGAATAAACCAACAATTGCAGAAGGAGAGAGCCGAACTAGCAATTGAACTGAGCTTGGCTCAAGGTTCCACTTCTCCATCAAACAAAAGAAAAGACGAGGACGCGGAGGCAATAGTGGTTGCAGAGAAGCAATTGTTAGAGTCACTGGAAAAGATTCAGACCAAAGAGTGCTTTGAGGTTGAAGAACTGATCTACTTAAGGCAGGTTGATGCCTGCTTGAGATCTGAACAGAGTAAGGAAAGAGTAATGGGAGAACCCAACAGGGATTGGGGTTTGAATATAAATAGAGAGAATAATTTTGGAGAGAGAAAGCATACACGCATGAATCTAGAGGAGAGCGACACCAGGTGTGAAGAGCAAAAGTATGGTGAGTATGAATTAGAATGTCGTCCTGTCACAGAAATGGGGAATTGTAATGAGTTTTACATGGATTTTGGGTCCTATGAAGGGCAAAAGAGTGGTTTGAGAAAGGGAAGGTTGATTGACAAGGTGAAGAGATGGGTAAAGGGTAGGAATGGTTGTAAAAGAAGGTTCGGTGCAAGGGAAAGGGTGACAGAAAGAGAGGAGGGCTGCCCAAGGAGGTGGTCTTTCTCTGAAGGGGAGCATCTGAGGGAGGCAGAGTTTATGGCAGCGAGGAATTCTAGTGCAACGTCTATCTGTACGGAGATTTCAGTAACAGCAAGACTCTAATGCCCACCACACTCTCTCTCTCTCTCTCTCTCTCTCTCTCATACAATTCAAGAAAAATCATCTCTCTGACATACAATGTAAGAAAAACAAGTGTATAAGCAAAAGGAAAACATTCTTTGTCATTTGAGTAAAACTCATTAGTCATTACCAACTGAGTGTTCCATAGGACCATGTTCAACCTTGTTCAAGTCATTTCAAGATGACCACAAAACAGGGTTCAAACCCATGAGTCTCATGTAGGAAGAGAAAAAGTAAATGATAAAAATTTCACTACCCAAAAGCGAATTTTTTAACATACTTAAATTTCGCTGTAAAATCATACTATCAGTGAGCATGCAGCCATCAATATTCTTGGAAAGGTCACAACTCAATACAAAAAGACATGCAAAATTGCTGCCGTTGGGGACCTGGAACAATTTCCTTACAATACTCATGAGGATAACCATACCCAAATAGAACACCACTACTACTAATATATATATTAGTAGAACCTGTTGGAATCTTGCAAAGTCATAGAAGCATTATCACATCAGTCCCTCCACCTGTGTCCACAATTCGGATTGCAGCAAACGAAAAAGAGAGTCATACCTTCCTCTCCCCTAGCTGCTGCCTGCATATGTACCAAAATGATTTAACACCAAGGGTCACATTACCAGGAAAGATGAAGGACCTCTAATATTATGGATTTATAAACAACTTTTTGAGAATTGTCAAAAAGAAAAGTGTTTGCCAACAAGGTCAATGAATACAAACAATTTTTAACTACCTGTCTAGGCAGAAACGGTGGGTTGTGTAAAAAGCAGTAAAGACCATTAAAATGGTTATGGAATGCATCTTGCACAGTAATATGTTCCTTTTGTGTGTGTGTGTGTGCGTGCGTGTGTGTGCATGTGTATTCAAGAAATACAAGTTTATTTTCTAATTAGGTTGACTGAAGAAGAATGAAGTACTTGAAAACTTCTTGAGTAACACCTTAACCAAGAGAAAAACTAATAAAAAGATTACACAAATATTCTATATTTCTACAGTATTGGTCTTTGCTGCCATGTTATTTTCGCTACTCCCACCAGAAATATGGGGTGATGGAACGTCAAGAACATCACTTGGCTAGAAGTTCCACTGATGTACATAGGTTCACATTCCAAAAACACTGGAGCAAATAGAAAAGAAAGCAAGCCTTCATTTTAAATTCGCTATAACTCCTGAACCTTGTGAAGTCTATGTAGGAGTGTACCTCGTATTCATTTGCTTTCAACAAAATTAGCAGCTGGTGGAACCAGGAGTGAAGTGGCAGCAAAAAACTCAACACTGCCTCACCATGGGTGCTCGTTTAAACACATGCGCATGTTTGTAGAGTGGTCTATGAGTGCATGTTTTTTTTAAGCAGTTAGTGTCCTTGGATTCAGATGTGAACATGCATGATGCTAACCAGTACTGCCTGGTAATATATGAATGTTCATGTGTAATGCATGTCCTATAAATTTTTGCACACTAATATGCAACTATAAATATGTATGAAATATGTACGATGCACATATCAGTTTTTTAAACCATGGACTTGCTCCAGGAACTAGGCATGGCCTGGTAAGATCGACGCAGCGAAATCCAAAATGATAAAGAAAATTTCCCAAAAAAGGAAAAGAAAGGAAAATTTAGAAAAAAAAAATTCATCAAGCAAGCATAACAATCATATACAAGATTAAAAAAAATGATGAAATGCATATAAACATGTTAAGGAAAAAAAAATCCAACAAGTAATTCCCACATCTATACAAATGTAAAAATCTCATATGGGTATATAGACACACAAACACACATTATTTATTACTGATTTTTTGAAAGATTGCTACAAAAATACATGATTAAAGAAATACAACTGCATTTAGTGATATTTTCCAAAATAAATCAATTTATATGAATTTAAAATGAAAAAAAATATCGTTTTCGAAGTCAATCTTTCCAAAGATGTGTCCAGTTTGAATTAGGGCCTCCAATCTTCATGAATAGATCCTCATATGCCCCAAACCATAATTCATAAAGAATATTTAATACTGGACTTCAGATCTGGGCTCAGCGAGTTTTAATCTGCATTATACAACTGAAAACAAATAATTTTGACACCCCAGAATAAAACCCGTATTAAACCCTTTTTGCATATGCTCATCGTATGTCGTTGATATCATTGTACCACATTCCCTCCCAACCCTCCTCCATCCATTAAACAGTCTCCAACTATTCTTCAACTCTGTTTTTTTATCTTCATCCATTTGGCCAAGACCAATCTCTTCAATTTACTTCCCTCCTTCCAGTCTACCACTGCCTAGTTTATTCGTAAATTGTACATTAAGGATTCCCTAGTATTCTACGAGATAATCTTCTCAAGTATGGAGATAGAAACCAATATGCAGAGGCCAATGTTTAAAAAAACAGATTCGGGTGCCTAGGCCGTTTGGGTGCCTGGCCGCCTAGGCTGGCGCCCAGGGACGGGGTGCCCTCACCAAAATCAAACTCCCCCCCCTCCCACCCCCCCTCCCCACCTCCCCCCACCCCAAACATAAGACACTAACTACTACTTTACAATAAGACTTAAATGAATAACTGAATATATAAGACTTTAGTTTCACTTTCACATAAGACTTAACCCATTAAGATATTACATAATCGATTATTTATCAAATAAACTAAAACAAAAGAAATAGAATATCAAAATAAGACACATTGTACAAAAAAGGAATCAAGTATACAAAAAAGAATAAGATATATGCTCAATTTCATCGTCCAAGTGAGAAAAAATCAATAAATCTTTTGATAAATCACAAAAGAGTGGTTTTTGGGAGATTTTTCTCACCCTAAAGGCTACGGATTTTCTATTGGGGGCTCAGAATACCCCCTAAAACTTTTTGCCCCTTTTTAGGGGGAAAATTACATATTTGCCCTCACTCGAGGGTTTTTTTCTGCCGCCAACAAGTTGTCACGCGGCGGCACCTAAGACACCCAGAGAATAGAGCCTAGGAGGCGCCTTGACCGCCTATGCGGGCGCCCAAAAGCAAAAACGCATAATGCCCGCTACCAGACTATGCCTAGGCGATTTTTAAATTTTTTTCGCCTAGGCGGTTGGGCGGCCAAATTTTCGAACATTAGCAGAGGCAAATCCCTCATGATACACATTTAAAACCAAATGCATGTAAAGACATGCACAAAAATCAAGGTTCCATTGAAATATTATAAAGGGATGATGGACCCATGCATCCCTCCTTTTTCACATCAAAATTATTTAACAAGCCTAATATGCTAAAAGGATTCTCTCTGCCTTCAGCTGAAAAACTAAGATAAGTGGATCCACCTTCCAAATTGGAGACAACTGCCAATGGACTGCACCCATAAATATCGTTTCTCCTTGTGTCACCAACACCAATCAAACTTGTGCTCACGAAGACCTCTCAGAAAGCATAATTAATTGGCAAAATTTTCATAACTGAATGGGTCATCTACCTTATGTCCTTCCCTTTGACCCTCACATTCAAAGCCTCACAGGAATCACCACCCAATCAATGATATTTACTAGCCTTTTACAGAGCACTCCCAAGTCCATGACTCATGGTTACAGAATGCCTTTTTAATGCTTGGACACAAAATCTTAGCATGACCTTGTAATGGAATCCAACAGGTTTAATGGATTTGAAATACTTCAATCATTTTTAGAGTAAACAGAGAAAAAATGGTAACAACAATATTAAAAATGACTACCATCAATGATTCCAGGAGAAAGAGCAAAGTTCACTTAATCCACATGCACACAAGTGTGGATGTTCAAATCTGTGTCTTTAATTCAGACGTGAAAACCTAGCTTTATCATCATATATTTTGCAAAATGATTATCAGAGTAAAGTACCACATGATGAGGTAAAAAGATAATAATATCTAGGAGATAGATGACTAACAAATAATTTCAATGGAAATAGAGGCCATTCATCCTAACAAATTGCTTCTTCCACAAAGGAGCAGGCAAGAAAGGTTGTTTTGATGCACCAAGAACCAAATCAACACCCGAAATATAGAACACCAAGATTTCATGTGTCAATGACCCCCCGATTAACATTTACATAAGGAATCATAATGAAAGGATGCACTGGCAATAATAGGATATTCGTTAGAGCTACCACCCCTCATATACTAAGGATTCTCTTAAATGTGACGAATATAAGCAAGAAGGAATGTACACAAACTGACAGAGAAATATACCACACAACTACACAAGTATGATTGACAGATAAATTCCAACAAAACTGTTGGTATATAAGACTAGGAAGAGGGTCACCTTGATATTGAAATAAAAAGATTGACCTCGTTAGGGAATGGGGGTGAGGCATCAATGGTCAACATAACTACCCACCCTCCATTCCCACAATTAACAAATAAAAATAATAAATAAATAGCTTGAGCTTGTTGGAGTGATGCTGGTTCATTTTCAACTGTATTGGATAAATTCAATCACATGGTGCTAGTTTTAACACAAACAATAGGATACTCATAATTTGGTGGCTAATACAAATTCATGTCTGCAGATATATCTCTCCCAATAAAAACATTGAGAAGTGAGGACCTTGTTATCATCCAACACTGGGAGCTAGAAGGAAGCGAGAGAGTCCAAACCACAAAAGTAGTTGAGGTAACTCAGAGATGGGTGTGAATCCATGCTTCTAAATTGGGATGTGGAAGGTAGGGACCAGGGTCCTCAGCCTTAGAGGAATTAAAATTTCGTTACGCGACAACTTGGAAAAGAATATCACTCAACTTGGAATACCACTAGTTAAGTTCAATTGAGAAGCTATTAATCAATGTTCTTTTTTTTTTCTTTTTTTTTTCTTTTATTGGTAAGCCTTTGTTCCATCTTCAATCTCTGGATATAAGCATGATCACTACGAAAGAGGGCTTCCTATCAGAAGAGGGAAAACACCAAGGTTGTTCTGCAATGGCACCTTACATATATCTAATGAAACATGAGCACAATAATATGGAAAATCTTTTAAAAAGCGAAATGCAATCTTAACTTTGATGGAGATGTATTAGCCCTTAAAGGAAGTAGAAGGAATAGAAACATCACAGCAAGCCATGTTAACAAGGGACTATTTTCTTTTGTGTGAAAGGCACAAAAATAAAGAAATGCCAAAGAAGAAATTTTTCTCCCTCTTAAATCGATAGGCATTCATCTTATGATATCCTTATATACATTTTGTAATTTACCATACAAAAGCAGAACACAAGCCACACATAAAGCAAAAATAATCCTTTTATTTGACATTAAAATCTAACCAGGGAAAAAACCATATAGATTAGCTCAAACAACCATCGCATGCCAAACATCTAGAAAGGAAAAGTGAACATGAAACCACTGCATTTATAAAATTCATAGAAATTGTATTAGATTAGATTGAAATAGCTGTGAATTGATGGGTCTTCTTTTGTAGGTGCCCCAATTTAACAATTTTGGTAAAACATTCCTGACCTGAAAAAATACAGCCTCCCCATGGTTGCAAACTGTACATCGAACAGTTTTAGTGCGAGGCAGAGTAGGATCAGCAGCTACATCTTGCAACACTTGTGTCCGCTCACCAACTGAGTGATGAATCTCATTCCTATACACACAATAATTATCTGCAACCTCCTGAAATGGGTCATACATATATCTCATCAAAATTTAAACAGCTTTTGGGATTAGGGTAAATGGCTCTCAAATAGGAAGAAAAAATTAAACAAATCGAGGGTAAGGGAAAATGATTATTCACTCTGTGATAAACTAGTAAAAATAAATAAAAGGAAGAAATAACAATTAAATAAAAGAAAAGGAGAAGAATGGAGAGAGAAAGGGAAAAATGTAGGAGAGAGAAAATGAAAAGAATGAAGGAGAGAAAAAATGGATGGATGACTTGATGAGTTCTGCATACAAACACTAATTCCAAGTACAGGCAATTTTTGGATTAAGGAAATGGATTTTGAATAGACAAGAATAACGAATGAGAGAAGACGAGGAAAAGGGAAATAATTGATCAATCTTCATAACCTAGCTGAAAAAATAGAAGGGAAGGAAAGAAGAGAAAGAGACCTGATGATCGCAGTTGCGGCAAGCATAGAGGAGCTGCTTATGCTCCTGGTCTTCCTTAGGATAGAGGATGTTGTTGCTGCAAAAACCATGGGAAGAACATAGCTCACTGTTAAGAAATGGACAATGAGAATGCAGGGGAAAGAGAGAGAGATACCATTCGCGGCAGAACTTCATGGTACTCATGGCTGGAATGCTCCGAGGCTGCTACCTCCTTCACTAAGGAAAAAGAAGTATGCTTGCCCCTGCTCCTCCCTCACTAAAGAAAAACAAGTATGCTTGCCAAACGAAACCCTGCTCCTACAGAGACTTCGAGAACGACGAGAAGAGTGTTTTCCCGCTACTTAGTAGCACCAAAAAATGCTTAGAGAGAGAGAGAGATCCCCGCTACTTGGCGCCTACTCCTTGACAGAGAGAGACTTCGAGAACGAGGAGCAGAGTGTTTACCCGCTACTTGGTAGCAGCAAAAAAAATTGATTTTAGAGAGAGAGAGAGAGAGAGAGAGAGAGATTCCCGCTGCTTGGTTCCGGTCTTAGCAAAATCGATCAGGAACTGTTAACCGGGCATCGGCACCGAAGCTGTATAATTGGTAAACCGGTCGATTGAGCCCTTCTAATCGAACAAGACGCGTGCAGTTAGAAAATCACTAAAAAAAACAAAAAAGTATATAAAAAAATATCTATTAAAATATAAAAAACATATAAATAATGATTAAAAAAAAAAAATGACACTACGAGACTCTTCCACACCCACGTGAGTAAGATCCAAAAAAATCATTATTAAATTTTAAAACAAATCTCTAAAAAAATTATAATATGGGTACGAGACTTGGGTGAAAGGATTTTCTAAAGACCTGTATCAAAATTTAATTATGATTCTTTAAGGTCCTACTCACATGGACATTTGAGGGTCTCATATCATTGCTCTCAAACAAAACACATTCGAAAATTAATGAAAAAATGGATTTTAAATAATCCATTCGTATCTAAGGGTATATTTAAATTTTTTTTAAAAATATAAAAACAAGTTTTAATGACCGAAACAATTTCTAATCCTTACCGTGATGTAACCAATGTTAAAAAACGTATTACAAACCAAATTCATTATTTTTGGGATTTTATATACACTTTTTTTATTTTTTTATTTTTAAATACCATTGATCACCAAAACCGCTCAAACCGGTTCTAATCTAACCGGGCTGTTACTGGTTAGATCACCTGTTTTTTCCAACATGGGTTGGCACTAAACCGAATTCAATTTCCATTAGGGTTAGCAATAGGCGAGGCTCAAACCTATCTATAATTGAGCAACGTTAGGCCTGAGCTTGGGGCATGGGCTCATGCATTTGCTTAGGCCAACCGTGTAGGTAAGGGTGGCAACGGGCTGGTTGGCCTTTCCGGTCATCCCGACCCTCAAAAACTAGGGCTTGGGCCACAAAATGTGTTTTTAAGGGCCTGGCCATGGCTAGGCAACAGGGTATTACTGGGCTTGCCTATACAAAGGTTCGGGCCTGGTCCGGGCTTCGGCCAGGGCCTTTTTGGCCCAATTAGGGCTGCCCATTGGCAACTAGACCCCGGTGCTGCCTCCAAGTCCGGCCTATTGCACCTCTATGTATAGGGAGTGCTGACAATGGGTCGGGTCGGGTTGGCCCTGGCTCGGTCCTAATCCCTTTAGAGCCGGCACAGGCCCCACCTTGAGCACCCTAATCTCTCAAAGCTCGGCCAGGCTAGAAAAAATGGAAAAAAAAAATGAAAGGAAAATTAAAGAAAAATGAAGGCCAGGCCGGCCTAGTTATGGCCTTGACCTTACTCTCTAGCCACATTTTGTGGCCCAGGCCCTAGACTTTTAGGGTCAGACCAACTTGGCCAGTCCAGGCCACCCTTATACATGGGACAGTTCTGCCCACGTAGAATTGTCATTAGGCTAGATTAAGGCCATGCCATGTATGTCTCGGTGCAGCCCGAGCTTTTTTAGCTAGGCCCAAACCCGAACCCAGCATAATGGGCCTCTTTTGAATGGCCATGCCCGGCCACCAAACTAGTTCATTATTTCTGATTTTTTATGTCTGCAATTTACACACTGGCGTGGGAACTGTTCCTTGATACATTGTTAACGTCCATTTTCTCATAGTATATAATAATCCCAAAGTATAAACAAAAAAATAAGAAATAATGAGCTAGATTGGTGGCCGGGCACGGCCTCTTTTGAAGAGGCCCATTATACCGGGTTCGGGGAGTTGAGAAAATGGACATTCACGCCAATGTGTTATTTTAATTGTTTCGGCTCTTTATAAACTTTTTTCTTACTTAAAATCATTCAGCATGAAATTTGATAGCTTGGGTATATCATAAGGTTTGAAAAAATTGCTTTTGAACTTTAAGCTTGGTTAATAGAATAAATACAGCCACCCAATTTCATATCCAATGGTCAAGATAATTATAATGGCCTTGTACAAAAGGTAATTGGTCTCAATATATACTTTTCCTTATAATTTAGGCATGATATCCTTAACATATTTGTTAATGTCCATTTTCTAAAGGGTGTGGTTTATATAATGTTGAGGCTCCAAACAGCCAAAGTGAGGTTTACCATTAAATAGTGTCAAAAAATGTTGTTTCATTACAAGATGCATTATTTCAAAATTTGAAAATTGACGGTCTAAAAAATAAATTACAAGATACACTATTTTCAAGACTTGAAATCCATATTTTTTCGTGTCCTTGTATCATGAGATCGAGATGATCGATTTGACAATTTTTTAGCATCGGAACAACCTCTTATGGGGAATTTTTAAGGTGTGCGGCCTCACCCTTGTATAATAAACCTTTCCCCAACCCCACTTGTTTTGCTTCGAGAAATGATCACTTCATGCCAGAATGACAATTTAGGGGCGCGTTTATTTGCACGAACGTTTTGAGTTAAAAAAGATAACATTCCCGAATATTGTAGCACTTCCGTGTTTGACTGCACAACAACTGTTACAATAAAAAGAACCCAAATGTTACAACAAAGTTCCATTTCTCTTTTAAAATGGGAATGTTGAAATTTTATTGGAGCCTAAGAACCTAAACTCTCCAAACTTTTTTTGTCCATTAGTGATCACTATTCGCTATTATTAGTAATATTATATAAATAACATTTTATAGAAATAATATATTATTTTCTATTTTGTATTATACTATATTATATAACATTAGATAATATATATTAGTAACTATTATATTATACTAGTTGAAATACGTGTGTTGCATATATACAATTACTTGTAACTTATTAACTAAATATTTCAAAGAGATCTATTAATAACAAAATTTGATTAATCATGCATCACCCCTTAATAATAAGAAATTCTTAACTACAATAATATAGAGAAGTAGTTATAACTAAAAAGAAAAAGTAACAAAAATTTATAATTTGTTACAATTTTCTTTTGGAAAAAATACGTGAGAAAAATTTGTATAGAACAACAATGATTTTAAGTTTGTACCATCGTCATTGTCCATATTACATGAGGATCTCTTCTCTTTGAGTGGAAAATTTTTTTGTCATTGGAGAATTGGTTTGATGGTGAAGGAATAGTATTTGTTATTGGTGTATAAACGTCTTGTGAAGTATTAGTTTCTGAATTTTGAGACTGTTTATATTGCATATGTTGATAAGCCTTTTCCATCACTCTTAGATGAGAATACGTGACTCTCTACGTTCATCTTTTTGTTCAAAGAATTCTTACGAATTGAGTGGTTCTAGGGTTACGACCCATTTCCTATTATTATATAGTTACCATAAATTTTTGAATATGTATCGAAAACTAATTTAGCAATTCATACAACAAATAAGATGGGAGTAGTTTTTAGAGTTATGATCTATTTCTTATCATGTAATATCACTACAAATTTTAAACATATACTGAGTGTATGTGACAAATATGGCAATTATTATCGCACATAAATATTACACTACATAAAAATGAATATATGGTTGCATGCATGGACTATTATAGATTAGTAATTGGTTCTCGTGATCAAGAAGATATAGAGCAAGGGCTTTGGAGATAATATGTTGGGCTTCTTGATTTCCTCCAATTGGGAAGATGTTCAAAACAAAATGACATCGTCTGGAAGTAATTCCTTCATAGTATAAGGTAGACACATCATACAATTTTAGAAGATATGGCCCCTTCATAGTGAATCTAACAACCAATCCCTTCATAGTCCATTAAAAAAATAGAAATGAAATGAGATATCTCTGCAAATTCTCACAATGAATACAAAGAGAAACAATTGACTGATCGTGGATCAAGTTTGACCTGTGAATGCCAAGATGCATCACGGC
This sequence comes from Amborella trichopoda, assembly GCF_054954075.1. Lineage (NCBI taxonomy): Eukaryota > Viridiplantae > Streptophyta > Magnoliopsida > Amborellales > Amborellaceae > Amborella > Amborella trichopoda. The sequence continues at coordinate 54,728,753 of NC_142338.1, read as the reverse complement.
TTTGCGTAACTATTGAGCCCTTCAAGGAATCTTTGAGCTGTCAATCTCTCTATCTGTCTCAAAACAAGCTCATTACATACTTAAACGTAGTAGCAGTAGTGGTAGAGAACAATTACTAATCATGAATCAAGTTTAACCCGTTATTGCCAAGATGCACCTCAGTTTTGCATAACCATTGAGCCCCTTAAGGAATCTTGAAGTTGCCAATCTCTCTCTCACTCTCTCTCTCTCTCTCTCAAAAGAAGCTCATTGCATACTGGAAAGCACCAATAGTAGTGGTAGAATACAATTTCTTAAATCTCTCTCCTTCTCTCAAAAATGAAGCTTATTGCATTCTTGAAAGCAGCAACACTAGTGGTAGAGGACAATTTCTTAGCAGCGGTAGGGTAAACAATTGATCGATTGTATTTCATTTTTTATTTTTATTGTAGAAATTTTTTTTTCAAATTTTGTATTTGTGTGTGCTTTTTTATGTTGTGGACATGTTGTTGCAACAAATGGAATATGGTTTATGAAATATGAGAGTTTCCCCAAGAATTCTCTCTCTACTTCCCAATTATGTAGAGGCGTTGGGTTCTAAGGTGGACCACTTCCCAATTATGTATCTTGGTATGCCTATTTCAGATGGTTAATTACCTGTGGCAGTGTGGGATAAAGTGATCCAGCAGATTCAAATTAAACTTGATCTGTGGAAATACAAATATCTTTTTTTGGGTAGTAGGATCACTTTGATTAAAGCATGTATTGCTAATCTCTCAATTATCAGATGTCAATTCTTCAAGTTCCCTCTTCGGTGGCTAGAAAGATTGAATTGCTTATAAGGAACTTCCTTTGGGGTTATTTAAGGGACTCAAAAAATTTTCATCTTTTTAGATAGGATAGGGTGTGTACACCAAAAGGGGACGGGGTTTGGGGATTAGGAAAATCAAGTTGGTTATTCAAACTTTACTCTGTAAATGATGGTGGAGAAGTTTAAATTTTAAAGACCAGCTTTGGTATAAACTGATAAGCTCGAAGTATGGTGATGATAGGTTCAAGTATGTGGGTTGGAGGCAAGCTTGGTAGCAAAAGGATGTCACATTGCTGAAGATCTATTTACTCAGGTAAGACATATCAAATGGACAATTGGTAATTAAAGTACTATCTCCTTTTGGCACCATAAGTGGTTAGATAACTCTCCGTTAAAATATGAGTTTCCTTTGATTTTCAATAGGGCGGGTAATCCCAATGTGTTGATTTTGGATCTCTTTGAGAGGAAGGGGGATCAGATTGAGTGGAAGATCAGTTTACCTTATAATAGAATTCCCGATGAGCTTATCCCGGAGTTTGGTGGTTTGTTATCAGCACTAAATGAGGTGTATTTACCCCTTAATGAGGAAGATGAGGTGGTCTGGGATATTGCAAAAGATTGTGTCTATTTGGTCAAATCTACGTACCATCTATTATTTCATGATCGATGGAGATGGTCAATGCCTGAAATTGCTGCTATTTGGAAGTGACCGCTTCCTCTTAAGATCCAAGCTTTTTTGTGGTTGGCGGTTCAAAACAAGGTATTTACTATAGATAATCTCATTAAAAGAGGGAAAATTCTGCCTAATATATGTTTGTTATTTAAAAAGGATGTTGAATCAGGTGCTCATCTTTATCTATATTGCCCTTTTACTAGTAGTATATGGAGTTGGTTTTTTGCTCAGGTTAAAGCAGTGTTGATCTTACCTCAAGATGTTATAGGAATTATTGGAGCATTATCTCTCTCTTCTTTACCTTAAACTGGTACGGTGATTTCACAAATAGCAAGAGGTGTAATTTTATGGGAGGTGTGGAAGAACATAAATAAAATAATGTTTGACGGTAATTGTTTACCGATAAATAGAATTTTGGATTGTATTCTCCATTTTATTTGGATGTTTTTGTCTATCACAAAGCTGGGGAGAGATATTATGAAAGTTGATGTTATGAGAAATCTATACAATCTTTTCCAACTGGGTTATTGGAAATGTAGGCCCAAAGATAGATGGACCGCTCTATTAAGAGGTGTTTTGAAACTTAATTTTGATGGGAGCTCGCTTGGTAATCCAGGTTCTAGAGGAGTTTTGAGGGATTGGGAAGGACATATTTTTTTTCTTATTCAGGTCCTTTGGGTTAGAAAACTGTAAATCACGGTGAATTTCTGGCTCTTCTTCAGCCTAGAATTACTTAGCGACCGGTTTTTAGGTTCTACTTGTATTATTGAAAGAGAATCCCTCAATGTTATCAATTGGTGCAAGGGGGAGATGAAGGTACCTTCGGAATTGCGTTCTATTTTGTTCCAGATTTTGGACTTGTCCCAATCTTTTTTTTCTTTCCTTCGTCCACGTTTATCGGGAGGCTAATGTTTTGCTTATAGTCTAGCTAAAACGATACTTCTCTTTCTGAGATTTTAGTCTCTAATGATGTAATTTATGTTTAGCTCTTGAATAAAATTATATGAATTTTATCAAAAAATAAAAAACAACCCATAGAGTTTCTTAAAATAAATAAATAAATAACAACAATGCCATAAATGAAATATGGGTCATGAAATATGAAAGTTTCCCTAAATACTCTCTGTATGGGTTATGGAATATGAAAGTTTCCTTAAATACTCTCTCTCTCTCCAAGCCATAAAGTTTATCTAAAACAAAAACAACAAACGCAAAAAAGAAGCACTTCTTTCTAATGACTTTGCATATTGGAAATTTAAAATCAAGTAAAAACATGACGAAACTGTACAATGAAAACACCAAATTTAATGAAATTAAACTAATATAACAAAACCATAAAGCATGACAGGGAACCATTATCTGAAAGAAATCCAAAATCAGGTAAAGCATGACAAAACTATATAATGCAAACACAAAATTAGTAAAAAATAAAAATATAACAAAGCTATACAAACTAAACCCATCCATATATGTTCCACAAATCAATCCATTGAAAAAAACACCTTATTTATGTTGTAATAGAATCACAGCCTAATAAAGCTAGTCAAAACAAATTTCCATAGAGATTGAAATAAGAAATTTTACATTAAATAACATTCTATAGAGGCTGCTATGTGTCACTATTGCGATTGAAAAGCATTGACTATCTAATGAAAACACACTTTTTTTTAGATAGAAAAACATAAAAAATAATTTTTTTTATAACAAAAAATAATATTTTATGTGGAAAACTCACTAATATTGTGAAGTAGAATAAAAATTTGTAATTATTTTCATTGCTTGTAATTTTTGTCTATTATTGTTTACTTTAAATAGAACGTCTGTAAAATAGTCTTATTTATTATAGAAATTTTGTTTGCAAATTTTGTCTTTGTATGTATTTTGTGATGTTATGGACATGTTGTTGTGTTGAATGGAATATGGGTTCTGAAATATGAGAGTTTTCCCAAGTATTCTCTCTCTACAACCCACAAAGTTTCTCAAAAAAAAAAAAAAAAACACAACAATGCCATGAATGGAATATGGGTTATGAAATATGAAAGTAAGTACTCTCTTTATAGATTTTGGAATGTGACAGTTTCTTTAAGTACCTTCTCTCTCTCCCACAACCCATGTGATAACTTTTCTAGAGATCTATGTCAAATTTAATGGTGATCATTTGGGGTCTTACACACATAGGTGTAGGAGGATCTCATAGGATAATTACTCAAGTCTCACACTTATGTAATAACTTTCTAGAGATCTGTATCAAATTTAATGGTGATCATGTGTGTTGGACCCCAAGGATCACCATTAAATTTGACATAGATCTTTAGAAAAGTCAAGTCCCACACCCATGTGATAACTTTTCTAGAGATCTGTGTTAAATTTAATGGTGATCATTTGAGATCCTACACATATGGGTGTGGGAAGGTCTCATAAGATCATTACTCATTTAATATATAAATATAATATATATTTAATCACTTCAACCTAGCAACTAACTTCCAATAAAAGTAAAAATAAAAAATAAATTGATAGCACACTAAGTAAATGCTTGAAAAAACATGTTTTAAGATTGTACGGACACCGTCTAAATTTTGGATAGTCAAATCCAAGCATCAAAAACTCAATCTGATCACAATGCAAAGTGGTGAGTAGAGTTTGGGGTGCTACCCCAGCCCTACTTAACACTAAACACAGCTTAGTTTTGTTTTGTTTGAGATTCTTAACACTTCTTAGTTACACATCTTTTACTTCATCAAAGCACCACTCTGATCACGATGCAATCAACAAACCCTCTCTCTCTCTCTCTCTCTCTCTCTCTCTCTCTCTCTGAAATTCAGCTCTTTTTTCAGGTGATGTTCCCGAACCACCACACGCTTTTAGGTCATGAGAACGGTTTCGACCCGAAGCCCTAAACTTTTAAGAGGTGCAGAACACGTTGTTTAGCTGAAAATTTGCAGGTTTCAAGGGCCATCAGTCTCCACAGTTATGGAGCCTTTAACCGCATAGAAACCCCAACTCTCGTCCTTAAATGCACCCCCATCTGCCCCCGCCCAGAGCACACCTCCACCTTCCAACACCTAGCCATCTAGAGAGAGAGAGGTGGTACTTATTCACACTTGTTAATTATCAGAAGCCAGTCTTGAGAGTTAGTTTTAGAGAGAGATGGAGTGGTTCATAGGACTGGTGGGTTTCATATTTTGGGGGCTCTCTTTGGGGCATGGCCAGCCATTGGTGCCAGCTATGATGATATTTGGAGACTCAACTGCTGATTGTGGGAATAACAATGGTCTCTACACTCTCGTGAAGGCCAATTTCCCCCCTTATGGCCGCGACTTTGTCGACCATTCTCCTACTGGGAGGTTCTGTAATGGCAAGCTCGCCACAGATATCACTGGTCTCTCTCTCTCTATATATATATATATATATTTGAGTGTTTATAGGGTAAACGTATGAGTTGTGATTATGGGCTTATTTTCTTGCTGTTTACAGCCGATACATTGGGTTTTACTTCATACCCACCTCCATATCTTGGTTCTCAACCTGCTCCAAAAAACTTCCTCATCGGTGCGAACTTCGCCTCTGCTGCTTCCGGTTACTACGACAGGACTGCACAGCTCTATGTAAGTACTCTTAAAAACATGCTCTCTCTCTCCCTCTCATGGAAGTTGATGTCCTACTCTCTCTCTCTCTAAAGTTGATGTTTTAATCTCTCTCTATCTCTAAAGTTGATGTTCTAATTCTAATCTGTCTCTCTACATGTTATTGTGGTTAATAGTCTACTGCAAATGTGTTACTGTTTTTTGATATTCTACTCTCTCTCACTAAACATGTTAGTTTTGTTGATATTTTAATCTCTCACTCTCTATTATGTAGCATGCAATTCCATTATCAAAGCAAATGCAGTATTACAAGGAGTACCAGTCAAAGGTGATTAAGATGGTGGGGAAGGCAAAGGCTGAAACCATATTCTCAGATGCTCTCTATGTTCTTAGCACAGGCAGCAGCGACTTTGTGCAAAATTACTATATTAATCCTGTAGTCAACCGAGCCTACAACCCAGATCAGTTCTCCGATATTCTCATTCAGTCCTTCACAAATTTTGTACAGGTCCATCCAATCTCTAGCATATTTCACTCAACATACGTCTTTTAGCTAAACCTTTTATTTGGCCTTTTTATATTTCCCTCAACATACATCTTTTAGCTTTGCCCTTTTTTTCGGAATTCACAAGTATAAAGCAATCTTCTTCACGATGCATGCAAATAAGCGGTCCATCTGAAAACAATTGTAAGTTTGTAACTAGCTGCTCCAAATGTTTTTTTAATATAATCATTATATCTGATTTTCAACTATATGATCTCCATATTAAATATTATATATTCTCTAAAAATTAAGATCAAATTATATTTAAAAAATATATTTATTGCCAAGCTCGCATTTTAACAATATGCGGGCTGCCCGCATTGAAACCGTTTTTTTCTTAATGCAACATAGTATTTGGGGCCTTATATACTATTAAAAAATATTTTGTGACCCTCCTGACCTGATCTCGTTGAATTCTCTGGCTAGCATTCATTATATATGACATTTTGTTTATGGCTTCAATCATATTATAATTTTCTACAGTTCCTTGGTCAAGTACACATATCCTAAAAGTTTTAGGTCTATTTATAAACAAACAAACAAGAACACCAAACGTCCAATTAGTTTCGAATTCAATCTAAGTTAACCAGGTTACAGCTTATATTATCTTTTCCCCATACTATTTAAATAGGAGCCTAGTTTTTCACACAAGTTTCTTTCGGTTTCAAAATTCTTGCACCCAAAACTAAAAATAATGGCTATACAATATATTGTTATAAAATTTATTAGAACAGATTTATATAAGGTTCAACCTTGTAGTATTGAAGTAAGGTACACCTCAAAAACATTGAAAAAGGGTGTTTCGATGCTAGAAAACCATCAAATTGACCGTCTTGACCTCAACATGTATCGATATAGAACACAGGTCATAAAAAAAGTATATATTGTAATGCCTAATCCAGACCACCTATTTTCAAAAAAATTATTAATTAAAAATCTATTCGATCTATACAATTTGTGGAGCTTTAAATTTGATAATTAGTGTAAACTATAAATTTGTTTGCCATTGCAAGGCTTCTCAACACCTGAACCACATCTTTCAGCCAGACTTTAGAGGCACACCTTATTTTGATCGATTAAAGTTGATGAATTATGCAAACTTCACTCAAATTTATTTCCACTATGTTGCATAAATAAAAAAATTAGATCACTTTCACAAATTTCATTGAGGTTGGTCTAGTCAATAGTATCTTCTCATAAACTCATTACGAATAGGGGCCTCATGTGCCACTCTCTTGGCCAAACACCTAACACTTTTGGCTTCAATAAATTTCAATAGGGCCCATATAGTAGATTATATTCTTAATAGAATTATCAGAACACAAATCCTATCTTATGTTTTCTAATTAAGCAACATAACTTTTGTGGACCCCGTCATGTTATGTTAAATTTATGGCAGGAAATATACAGCTTAGGGGCGAAGAGAATAGGGACTACATCTCTGCCCCCAGTAGGGTGCCTGCCTGCCTCAATAACCCTATTTGGCATGGGGAGCAATCAATGCGTTGGAAGGCTCAACACTGATGCACTTGCTTTCAATAGGAAGCTTAATTCAGCTGCCCAAGCTTTGTTAAAGAAGCTCCCTGGCCTTAAGATGGTCATTTTCGACATTTACAAGCCTCTTTATGATCTTGCCAAGAATCCTACCAATAGTGGTAAGTTTTTTTGCATTTCCTATTCAAAAACTTTTGTGAAAATTCACAAACCTTCAATGAGATCTCTTAAGAACCCTTGTATTAAATTTTTTACATTTTGATTTGAAAAGCAAGGATTGAAGTCTAGCTTGAACATCTATTTTGATTACCTGTTCGTCTAACAGGTGAGACATGATTTTTTTAAAAAAATTTAAAATAATAATTTAAAATATAAATTTGTTTAACCGATCAAAATAAGTCAAAATCAAGCTGTCCGACCTATCAAAGGTAGACAAGTAATAGACTTTGCTTAATTTTTCACCAAACTAGATTTTTTACTTCAGACCAAACTGGCCTAAGGTCTCACTGGTCGAACCCGCTAAGTAGGATCCGTTCTTGATAGCTAAGCTATGGTTTTGCATTTGGCACATCTATTTCTGTCATTGCATATTATTACTTTAGGTACATTGCGTTTAAGGAAACATTTGTGCTATTTGGTCAAGGCAGGCATTTATTCCTCATTTATAAGGGTGGAAGGTGCAGCGACATATCCTCGATCCCTGAGGAGAAATGTTTTTGTTTTCGTAGAAATCCTTTTCCAGGGGTAATAAACAACTTTGGGGTAGTGTTGCTTCTTGAATGGACAAGACTAGGAACTGGTTCCAACGTTGGATCCAGGGGGGAAGGTCCCTTTCCTCATCATTTATGATAGTCTTTCCAAATTAATGGATGGTGGAGATCTCTCTACAACCAGAGATAAGTAATATAAATTCCAAAAATGGAAATTCTTAATCTTCTATTCTCTTTTAGTGTCTAGTGCCTGCTTTTAATCATTCCAAAAAGATTAGAGAAAAGGAGATTTGGATTTTAAACATCTCAAGTCAAACCCCATATCATAATTCCATTAAAAAAAAAAAAGAGAAACTGACCATGAACAAATTCGAAGTTCTAAATATTTCCAACTTCTCTATAATCTATCCATTTTAAAGAAAAATAAAAAAAATTAAAAAAAAAATGAAATGTTTCATCTTCTCAGGATTCTTCGAGGCAAGGAGGGCATGTTGTGGAACAGGGACCATAGAGACATCTTTACTATGCAATGCAAGATCACCAGGCACCTGTTCAAATGCCACTGGATATGTGTTTTGGGATAGTTTCCACCCCTCTGAGGCAGCTAACCAAGTCTTAGCTGATAGTATCATGGCGCAAGGGATCTCTCTTATCTCCTAAAACCCTATTTCTCCTCCTTTACAATTGTGGCTTAATGATATTTACAAACACCTAGTATCTTTTATCCCGTCCTCTCGTTTCTTTTGTTTTTTCTGTGTTCCATAGGGAAACTATAGAGTTTTAGTAATGGGGTATGATTAATAGCTTTGCCGTTTTGTGAGTGGACCATTTTGGTGGCAATGATAAGAGGTAGTAGCATCATGAAATTCAATAAACATTATTTGTGCATTGGCATCGAGGGATCATTTTGAGAGTGGCAATGGGTGTTTCAGCTCTCTTACGAGAGAGAGAGAGAGAGAGAGAGAGAGCATTTTAACTAAAAGGTGAGGCTTTGACAGTGACGCAGCATGGAGATGAGATGCACTTGCGACCGTCCATCTCCCATGCAAACGTACCTACATGGACCCACCCCATAATCACCAGAGCCTCCACAATCTAGATGCAAGTTGCATGTAGAATGGACAGCCACAGATGCATATTACAAGATTTATGCCGTCCCAACAACATTATGATGTACGCCTGAACAATAAAAGTGGGGTGGTTGGTAGGAAATGCGTATGAGGAGGCAGGTCCGAGTGCTTTTAATGTTTAAAAAGCCCAACAAAATGAGGCATTCATGACTCATGATTACTATCAAGCCTGCAAAAGGAGCACACACACAGCTTTTCCAGACACTTTATTATTGCGTGCTCCCTTTTCGGGGAAATTTGGCCAACAATTTGCGAGCTTAGTTTGACCTCAAGCTTAGTAGCATGGAGCTCTTTGGTAATAGAGTCGCGCCACATGATAAAAAACCCTTTGATTTATCATCTTGACAACGAGATGTATGACCACGAAAATAAAAAGATTTTAATTCTCAAAATAATGTATTTTACAACTTATTATCTACACCGTCCATTTTCAAGATTTTCATATGTTTATAGATCTACTTGATTTTAACCATTTTTTAAATTTAAAATTTTATAATTAGATATAAAAATAGATTTTGAGATAATTCTAATAACATTTTACATCAAAATTATATTACCTTACCTCTACAGCTACGGATGCATCCGTATGCCAACTGCATCCGTATGATATTTATCAAAAAATCAACGTGCACCTAAAAGATGATTTTTTAAAAACATTTTGCCCTTTTCTGCTGGTTGAATTTCAGAAAAGCCCACCAAAAGACACATAACCATGTTTTCAAATAGTTGAAATTGATAAAATGTTAAATAGTGGATCTTTTAAATGTGTTCTTCATAAATTTCCCAAAAAGGAGGAGGTCCGTGTGAAGCACTTCATGCAAGGGCAATGTGATCTATAGATCTCCATTTAAAAACCAAAAAGGCCACTTATGGACCGTCTAATAAAAATGCTCACTGAAAGCTTCTTTGGAGATTTGAGAAGTGAGAAAAAAGAGATCCCTAATTTCTATAGGAGAGGAAATAGGAGGAAGAAAACATGGTAAAACCTAACTTCTCAAATTCAGCTTTTCCAATCCAAGGAAATGCAATGAAACACAAAAATTGGTACCCAATCTCAAAAATTTAGGGCCATGGATGTTATGACACCTTAGATTCAGAAAATAATATTTCAATGAATTGAAAAATCCCATTCATTATAATACGATAATATTAGAACCGGTATGTCCATGCGAGACATGACAGCATGGCATGAAAGATAATCGAATCCATCGATTGACTGTAAGCACAATAGGAATATAGGATAAAAGTTGTAGGCAGCTTCAATCAGCATATAGATCGTGCTCAAAACCCAATGTGCATAGAAATATGATCCTTCCAAACACACTGCAAGCTCCCAAGGAAATACATATCACTCCTACGCAATTTCATCGTGTTCTTCAAAGGATGAATCATGTTTGAAACATAGGCCACTTTGTGATTTAAAAATACATACCATGGTTACAAGGACACTGTTGTTTTATTATGAGTTTTTAAGGCATGTTACAAATGTAAGATACGAGCATAGTTATCAAGATACGATTAAGACAGTGAACTAGTGCCTTAGCCAGACCAAGTTGAAACCAAAACAATGGGTGACTGAAAACCAATTAAAAACAATGTTTAACTATTTTGGCCTGTCGGACATTTTTTAAAAACTCAGATCCAATTGGTTCAATTGGCAATCAGACTGGTTTTGACTAGACTAGATCCCTCATTAGTTACACAACACGCTTAATTCAACTGATAATACTAATTACAAGCATGCGATTCTCAATGTCAATATACATTCTTACATTTCACTTTACAAGAAGAAAGCATTTCCGTGTGTTCTTGAGCACAATATCATGGGAAACAGTAAATTGCAGAAAATACATGTATAATGAAAAATCATATACAGACATTCAAGATATTTCGAACCCTGCATTCGAACTGATGGCATAAATTAGCTTGCTACGCAAAGTAGTAGAAATCATATACAGACATTCAAGATAGTTCGAACCCTGCGTTCGAACTAATGGCATAAATTAGCTTGTTACGCAAAGTAGCGGAACGTTTGTATGTTGGAAGCTGCCGAGAATAAAATGCAATGCACAAGTTATAAGCTATATGCCTATACATATTTTTGTGTATATGTGTGTGTGTGTGAAAGGGCGAAACAGACGAGAAAGGGCAGCCTAGAATTTAGTGTTTGTGCATTCGTGTATTAAGTGAAAACCAGATAAGTAGCAGTATGGCCTAGAGAAAGCAGAATATAATCCAATGGATAAACAGAAAAACAATAGTCCACTAGTTCATCACCATCCATTAGAAAGATGGAGTGGTGTGGGAGAGGGACCAATCAGAACAGAAAATGAACCCAACAATGGGTCCCACTTGCCATCACATGCATCATTTTCCTTGATGGTGATGACCCTATAGGCAATGGTTTTCCCAAATCCCATTGAATTGCATTCTCGGCTTTCAAATTGTAGAAGACTTGAGAGAATAATTTATAATATGGCATGCAAGAAAATTGATGACATGGAACAATAGAAACCTTGAGTGTGTTGTAGCAAGTAGAGGCCGATGGAAGGCGATCCACATCCTGTCCTCCAATCATGGCCCAAACAGGAACATCACATGCCACCTATAAAAGCACACCAAATGTGAAATAGAATCTAATGATACATATATCAATTGAAAAAAGTTTATACAAGGTGTCAACCTTAACTATAGAAGTAAGTTGCATCTCAAAAATCTAAAGGTCAAGACAAAAAAAAAGGAATTCCAAGTCCTAAAACTAGATTTTTGTAACACATTCTCTAGACCATTCATTTTCAAAAACATTAAGTGCTTGTAGATCTTGTGCGGTCAACACTATCTTTGTAGCTTTATTTTTCATAATTAGGGGGGAAATGGATTTTTAGGCCATCGGAAGGGTTTCCGCGGCCAGAAATACATCTTTTAATAAGATTTAGAGGTGTGCCCTTACTTTCATTGTTTAAAGTTGACGGCTTATAGAAATCTCACCCCTATCTATTTTCATTGGTTTATTTGATCATATTATATCAGGAAAAAGGAATAACAAAACTGTGGTTGTCCTTGTTGAAATTACGAGTAGTGCTCTTTCTTAGTGGTCTTAGTGGGTGGTGAATAGAAGGAAAACCACCAATTTCGAGATGTGCAGAACCAGGAACATGAAGAAAGAAATGACAAAAGATAAAAAAAAAAGTTGAAATCTGGCTCTCTGCTTTCTTTACTTGCCTAGTTCCCTGTCTCGTAAATCGTCATCCATTAAGAGTGAAATACTTGGAACTTAAATCAAATTATCAAATCGAGGAAAACTACTGGGGACCACCTAAATACCAGAATGTACAGTGGCGTAGTTGATGCATTACAGCCATGTACTTAGCAAATAACAACATACAATATATGTTTGGCACAATATGGGCCTTTGATAGCATCGATCATTAAAGCTAGTGATGCAGGGTTGACCCTAGAGCGAATAAAATCATGCACACTGTCCACTTAAAAAATTACATGGACTACGTGTTGAAAGTGGGAACCATGCCTATTTCTAACGTTTAAACTTATTTCCAAATATTCTTCAGCTCCTCTAACTAGCAGAGGGTTGTGATGGCACAAATCTTAAGTGTTACTAAACCCGATACGTACTTTTTATTCCCTTGTCTCTAATGGAATTGCTATAAATGTTATTTTCCAAAATAAAATTAGCACAAAAAAAAATGCACCTTCCTCAAATGCATTTTCAGGACATGCTTGTCATATAGAATTTTTAATAATATTCTATTTGTGTCTATAATAATATTTTATTTGTGTACTATTTTTCTTGGGTAAGGAAAGATTGTACAAAAAAAATTAGTAATGTAGATAGTCTAAGTTTCCACTCAAATTGATAGTAGGATCACACTATAGTAATAATGCCTCTCATTTTCTTACTCATACTATTAAAACTAGTCAAAACCCCATAAATTCTCATTTTCCTTCTTGGTTGATTGCTTAGAAGCACATATCTCTCTATAGATTTCTGACTAGCTTATTATGCTCTTTATCTCTCTAGGCTTCATAGAAACAATCTATCCTTCTCTCTAGAATTCTTAGAAGTCAATCTGATTGCTCTTTAGATATTGCATCCAATTTGTTTTTCTTGTTAGGTCATATGCCAAGGATAAGCCTTCAAGCCTTGCGTCTGATGTTTCTCGATATAGCTGTCATTTGATACTTGGAAAACCACCAAAATGATGACTTTCGAGCAAAACAAATACAAGATAGATAATAGAGAGAAGTTCCATGTAAGGAAATAAAACTTTAATATGCAAAACAAATGCACAAAACTTTCATTTAAATTGTTCATCATTTCTTTTTTGAATTCGTTGGCTACAAATTGTTCATCTTTTATTGATAAAATTTGATAAATTTACCATCTAGGTGAAATTACTGGGAATTATATTCCAAAAAAAATCATTTATCAAAATTTTATTATTCTCATAATTTCTTCTTTTTTTTTTGCTGTTTACTGTCATAATTTTCAACTTTGATCTTTTTCTTTTTTCAAAAAGCCAAACCAGCCAAAATTTTGCCGGATTTTAGGTTTAGCTTTACCCTCAATTATAGCTATCATGTATTTGTTTTCTTCGGAAGTAATATTTTGATGGTTCTCCAGGTGTCTGATGGCAACTATATCAAGGAACATCGGATGCAAAACCCGAATGCCATATGACCTAATGACAAAAACAAAGGCAGCTAAATCTAAAGAGAACCAGATTAACTTCTAAGAAATCCAGAAAAAAAGATAGATTGTTTTATGAAACCTAAAGAAGAATAAACTGGTCAGAAATCTACATACAAATATGAACTTCTAAGCGATAAGGAAAATGAGAATGTATTGGGTTTTGGCTAGTTTTGATAGTATATGTAAGAAAATGAGAGGCATTATTAGTTAAAGTATGAGCCTAGTATCAGTTTGACTGGAAACTTAGAACATGTACATTACTATTTTTTTTGGTACAATCTTTCCTTACCCAAGAAAAATAAGGAGCACGTTTAAGCCTAAATTTTGGAAATCTCAATTCCACCAAAATAGGTGGAATTGACTTTTCATGGAAATGATCCATTTTGCTGCTGAAGAGCAAAAAAAATATTAAAATTTTAGTGAGAGAAACTATATCAAATATTAAAGAGAGAAAACACATTAAAATTTTAGAGAGGGAAACTATATCAAATTTAGAGAGAAAAAGTATACAAAATTTTTTAGAGAGAAAATATATAAATTTTTTTAGTAAGAGAAACTATCTCAAAGTTTTAGAGAGAAACTATCTCAAATTTAAAGTTTTAAGGAGACCATATTAAAATTTTAGAGAGAGAAACTGCATCATATCTTAAATTTTAAAGAATATACTACATTAAATTTTAGAGAGATGAACTAGTTAAAATTTTTTAGAGAGAGAAATTACCTCAAATTTTAAGTTTTAGAGAGAGCATATCAAATTTTAGCGATTAGAAACTATATCAAATGTTAGATAGAGAGAGAATCTATCTCAAATTTTAAGTTTTAGAGAGATAAAATATCTTAAAACTTTAGAGAGATAAACTATATCAAATTTTAGATAGAGAAAGGACTTGAAATATTTAGAGAGGAAAACTATTTAAATAATTTTAGATAAAAGAAACTATCTCAATTTTAAGTTTTAGAGAGAAAAAGTATATTAAAATTTTAGAAAAAGAAACTACTTGAAAATGTTAGAGAGAGAAACTATCTCAAATTTTAAGTTTTAGAAAGAGAAAATATCTTAAAACTTTAGAGAGAAACCATATCAAATTTTAGATAGAGAAAGTACCTAAAATTTTTAGAGAGAGAAACTATTTAAAAAATTTTAGATAGAAAAATTATCTCAAATTTAAGTTTTAGAGAGAGAGAAAGTATCTTAAAATTTTAGAGAGAAACTATCTCAAAATTTAAGTTTTAGAGAGAGAAAATCTTAAAACTTTAGAGAGAGTAACTATATCAAATTTTAGAGTGAGATAATACCTAAAATTTCTTAGAGAGAAATTATCTTAAAATTTTTCGAAAGAAACTATCTCAAATTTTAAGTTTCAGATAGAGAAAGTACGTTAAAATTTTAGAGAGAGAAACTATATCATATTTTAAAAAAGGAAAAAGCTGGTGCAGGCCCACTAGCCTACAACTACATATGAGCCCAACGGCTCAAATTAAATCTGAGCCGATCTGACGGTCACAATATCATTTCGTATTTTAATTTTAATGTTTTTTCTAGAAATCCAAATCACATGATATTTTAGACGTTTATTCTTCTCATCAAGGTGCATCTAATAAAATTATTAAAAAACTAATTCGTAAAATATAAATTGATCAAAATACCTTGATAAGTTTTGAAATATTTTTGTTAATATATTTTTTACAAATTATGTTTTTGATATTTTTATTAGATTCTCTTATTTTTAAAAAACACACGCTCAAAATTTCAAGTGATTTGGATTTATAGAAAAAAAATTTAAATTCAAATATGAAATGCAATCATGATCATTGGATCGGCCCAAATTGAATCTGGACTGTTTGGCTCATATGTAGCTGTAGGCTAGTGGGCCTACGCTAACTTTTTCCTTTAGAAAAAGAAACTATCTGAAATTGTTTAGAAAGAAAAAATATATGAAATTGTTTAGAAAAAAACTATCTCAATATTTTTATAGAGAGAAACTACTCAAATTTTAAGTTTCAGAGAGAGAAATTATCTCAAAATATTAGAGAGAGGAACTATATCAAATTTTAGAGAAAGAGTGTATACAATTTTTAGAGAGAGAAACTACTTCAAATTTTAAAGTTTTTGAAAGAGAGTATCACAATTTTAGCAAGAAACTATATCAAAATTTTAAGAGAGAGAGAATTTGCATTTCCAAGAAAAAGATATTCCAGACAATCCAAACAAGGAATTTGCATTTTCTTGATTTCTACCAAACGCGATCCAAAAAGAGACTCGACATTTCCAGAAAATCTCAATTCCAGGATTGACTTTTCCCAAGATTGAAAAATCTAGGGATCCAAACGGGCCCTTAAAGCATCAGCACTCAGTGACACTAATCCTACTAATAATGTCCCCTTAACCATTAAGGACGAATTTTAAGGAAATCGCTCGCCATCCATTGATTTCCCTCAACCACTAAAGCTGAAGTTGGAAAAGAATTGGACAAATAAGGTACTATATCATTTTAAAATAGTCAAGTTGAAAAAACTCACAAAGGAGACTCCTCTCGCAGGGAGCAACAGTGTGAAACGGGGAAATTTTGCTTCCTTTTTAATGGTTTCATAAAATGAATTTTTAATTTATAAACAACCAAAGATAGTTTGTTGGAAGTTCAAAGCTATGTACGATAACAAATATTTTTTTAATCACTAGAAGGGATGAACTTCATCCATTCTTGTGCCTTGGCGGTATTCACAGAATTAACCACAGGACACATGCCATTGAGCTCTACTAACTGATGATAACACATCAGACATTGCATGAGTATTGCTTATTCCACACACACACGGCGCGCAAGTGCACACAGAGACACACATACATACACACACGCGTGCAGATTTCATCAGGATTATTAGAACTGAGATATAGAGCTGAATGCAACTAATAACCAATAAATATTAAGTGAATAACGAATTAACCACATACTTTATGAATAGTGAAAGCTGGCTTCAAGTGCTTGAATCCTAGCAATGGAGCACGCGAGCAACTTGTAACAAACTTAAGCAACAGGCACCGCTCTCTAGGCTCAAATTCTCTCACAACCTGCAACTCTAATATTTGGTAACAGCATAAAAACCGAAAAAAATATGCAAAAGATAATGTGATCAAGCCAGATTTATGGAGTTTGGGACCATCAAGATTGACCATAGAAAAAAATTCTCAGAAGGAAGGTGCAAGTGTTGTATCAAATAATGGTCTACATGCTGTGGATTTTTTTTAAGGCTAACTTCAGGTACAGGGTACATTTTTTCTGAGAATGTTAAACTGTTCAGGTACAGAGTACTTAATGTTGACATTTCACATACACACATTGGTGTCTATTATAAATGGGAGAAAGGTATACTTCCCCTACTGCATAAAAAATATATGCTTCTCCCCCTATCCAGCCGTCTAATTAGATCAAGTGAGCCACTGACCTTTTGATCTAGATCAAACACCTCATAGTAATTTTATTTTTAGTTTTTTTCTACAAATTATATGAATATGAAATTTCGTACGTGCCATCATCTCAATGGGGCACACCTAAACAAAATATTAAAAACAATTTTTCGATAAAATATAATTACCAAAATACCCCTTGAAACTTTCAGGGGTATTTTGGTCATTTTATTTTATTGAGAATATTTTTTACAGGGACTTTAAGAGAGGAGTAGACGCCCAAAATTTGGTAAAATGGTTTGTAAAAGAAATTAAAAATAAAATAATTTATAGATGTGACAATCTGATTGGGGCTATCTCAGCCGTCCAGTCAGAATGGACAGTTGGATAGGGGAAAGCATATAAGTTTTCCATATGTTGCTTTTGATTCGACTAGCTTGTAATTGTGTGTGTGGGGTGCGTTGTGTGTGCGTGAGTCTCTGTGTGTTGGGTGGGGAGGGTGGGGCAGGGGGCTAGGTTGTGGCAAGTGAGGATCTGGAGGAGCACATGGGGTGTAGCATTTCAAACCCAACAAAATCCAGAGTCATATTTTTACTAAAGCCAGTCTCTAAGCTTGACAGAATACAAATAGTACAATACCCAAGTGGTGACATGGTATTGTAGATCGTACAAACTCACGACATTAACAGAAATAGCATTAAATTGGCCCTAATTATTAAACAGGCTTTTAGCAACTGCTTTCCATCATTATAAGGACATATAAAATGTAAGTGACTGAAGATAAAAACAATACTTGGAAATGAGGGAAAAGAAAATCCAATCATGCAATTTCGATAAAAAATCATCATAACAAATCTTACCTCCCAAAATAGTTTAATTGTACGGCTTCCCTCAGAATAGCCACCTGTATAGCGTGTATGAGTTTTCAAATCATCAACATCAAAGTCATGCTCTCCACCTGAAAGCAACTACAAAGAGCAATAAATAAATCAGCAAAACATTAAAGAAAGAAAATAACGAAAGAAAAACAACAAAGCGACAACAAATGAGCTCGATCATATCTTCAAATTCCAAATAGCGAATTAGAATTCAGAAAGTGCATGTTTCAGAAGCATCATAATATCATATTAAAATGAGTTATTAGAGGACAAAACATGGCCCCCAAAAGACCTGGCAACATTTTCTACAATGTGGAAAAACAGGGTCACATGAAAAAAACAAAAAATAAAAAACTCTGAAGCCAAAATACACCCAGAAAAACAAACGAGGACTGAAAGATATGCCATCACAAATTCGTGAATACATTTTAAATTACATCAGGTAGGTAATCATATTCCATATATGTTATATTATCTTTTTATACTGTTATTTCCCCTTGATATGACTATAATTACCTTTTTTTTCTGTTGTTTCCCATCAATATATAATGGTTACAGAAGTGCTTGCCCTGCTATTATTTTGTCTGCATTGATTTAATCAAGTGCAAGGGGAATTTCTATCATTCATCCAATGGCCAAACTTCATACTACTTTCAATAAACAACAAATACATCATACTGACCAATATAAAAAACTCTAAAAGAGAAGGCCCTTGTTCCAATAAAAAAACCAAAAAAAACAAACGAAAGAAGGTTGAGGATGTCTAGTCAAAACCCGAAATAATATGAAAACAGAAAGAGAAAAAGACAGCAGAGCTCCCTAGACGGTAATTAAATAAGAATAACAGATTGGATCAATCAAAATATCCAACCTTAACATACCAACATCATAATGAAAAACACCCAGTAATAATCTAGTATAAACTTAACTGTTTAATATGCAAAGAACCTTGAAGAATCCAAACAGCTGCATGATCTAATAAATTAAATAAGCTATCAATAGTTTATTCAGCATGAAAACTAATCTATTCATGAGGCATATGCATCATGACATAGGGCAATCTATTAGGACCAACCTGATTGAATTCACTTGCATCGAATAAGCTCAACCAGGGTGGTGAGATAAGATCTATCAGGCCTCTATAGAATGCATTTGCTAATGGCAATATCTGCAGTACAACAGCAAATAGGTTAAATCTTTGTTTTATTTTAAGTTTAGAACTTATGACGATAAAATTATCCCACAACAATATAAAAACAAAGCATAGATGTATGAAAACCACAACTCACATGCACTTGAAAAGGCACCATACCTGTTTGTTAAGTTTATAGTCTGCAACTGCATGAACATACTGCAATTTATTCTCATTGGTGACACTAATGTTTGCACCACCAGGCTTCAGCTCAATGATAACTCGTTCACCAAGCCTCTCCTCAGTAACTGTGAAATCTAAGGCGAGCTCCCCAACATCACCCTCAAAATGCTGAAGCAACAAACCAGCTATTGCAGTAAATAAAACAGAAAAGAAGGCCGAACAAATTGAAAGAAAACATTGTATTTAATCCAAACAGTTAACAGAAAACCATGTCATTGTCTTCTTTCTTTCTTTCTTTCTTTTTTTTCTTTTTTTCTTTTTCTGAATCAAGACATCCTTTATTTTCCTCTAACAGAAAAGGTTATGATATCCATAGCCATGTCCAGTTGAGAAAGAAACCCCCATACTCATCAATCCTCTAAATATCTGTTGAACTCCATGAATGAACCCCTTGCAATTCTAGATTATAACAGCTCAAACAAGCCATTTTTAAATAGTGTAATATGGTTTTTCCTGTCAAATACATCAATATCAATATCAGATCTAACATTTGCCACTGCATCATATATATGAACAGAAGACATACTCTTCAATGCTTGCTGGGGATATGGGTAATTTTAAAATTCTTCAGATTTACACTTTTATTCCAGGGGATGACTTCTGTCACAGAGTGCTGCACAATTTAATAAGTAACCAATCCCAACTATTAATATCCTTCAAAACCTTCAACGTGAACCAACATATTCAAAATTGGCTCAAGGAATTTTATATTAATTATGCTATTACAAAATAGGAGGCAGTTATAGGATTGAAAACCGCAAGTCGCCTACATGTTGCAAGACATAATTTACAATGAATACACACATTTTACCTTTACAAACATCAGATTTCGGTACAGTTCAGGGTCAAGACTTGATAGTTCATCAAGAAAGCTATAGCGGCCCAATATCTTTTGCACAAAAACAGGTGAAAATGAATAATCGAGCAATATTCCTTCATAAAGTGCTTTCCCAACAACTCTCCCAAGGAATTCAATCATCTGCATGCCATTTTGGAGCACCCTTGCTGTTGTCTGGGGAATCAGAAGTCTTTCAGAAGTTGAAGTTTGAGAGAAAAGTCCATACCTGAGGAAGCAATATGGGAAACCTTTGCTTAATGAATTCAAAAGCTAACAATGTTTGAAGGTCAAAAGAAAACAAAAGTATAAAAAGAAAAAGGATTAAAAGTCTCACTGAGGATCAAAGGCGGCCTTTGCCAAGTCCGTTAAGAACTCTTTTGATAAACCCCCATAGTCCAGGCCAGCCTCAGGAAGGCCAAACTCATTAACAAACGAAACATTGATACAAGACTTCAATCTCGACCCAAGAGAGTTGAGTTGCTTGAATCCATCTTCCACAATATGATCGCGACGAACTGCTACCTCTATTGATCCCGGACCAGGTCCTGCCACTTCACCTGCCATTCTTCGTGAGATTTTGTCCACCTTAATGAATTCCCTAAACATCTGAACCCTGCCAAATAGAGGTATTAGTTAAGAAATTCCAAACCCATTACTGTTGGTAACAAAAGATATGCATGTTTTCAAGGCCAATCAAACAATTTCATTGAGAATAAGGCAGGACCTTATACTTCATTTGCTAATGCCGGTCCGAGAAAATGACAAGTAGGAGAAAGCTAGGCATAGAATACCTTTCATCAAATGGAAATACATGTGGCATAGTAGTGATGAGAGATCCCATGCTAGGTATAGCTGCTGCATCTCCAATTCGCATGCCAGTTATTACAGCTTCATGAGCTCTAGCCGCCGTAGCAATAGGTGGCCGATTTTTTCTAGCAGGTGCAAGCCACAATGAAGTTGGACAAAATTTGTGCCTGCAATCCCTCTCATACAACAAGAGTAGACATCTTCCAGCCACATCCATTAAAGGCTTATTTTGTTGCCCATTGTTATGGAGAAAACCATTATACACCAATGTATTGAGTAGAGCTGCAATTTTTCGTTGCTGCTCAATAGCAAATGGCACCTACATACAAATTACAAATAGGTAAAAACAAAATTAAGGGCATATTTCTACAAAGATAAACCATTCTAGGAAATGAGAAAGAAAAAACCGTACCTGCTTTTCATAGAATTCAATATCATCCAGAATCAATAGGAGATGTGCATATGTCGCACAAAACATATGCATCACTTGTGAAGTTTCCTTAGAAAGCCCAAGTGGACCTCTCCTCAAAGGTTCAATATCCCAAATATCGGAAGCATCATCCAGATTACTATCAAAATCAAGTGGGTCTTTGCATAACCTGGTAACATTCTCATCTGTGGATGACTTACCTTTGATCTTTTGCAATACAGAAGCCCATTTATTTCCTGTATCTTTCATGACTCGCTCTTCCTTCTTCATCTGAATTCCCTGATTCTCATTCTGAGAAGCTTCAGACATTCTTGATAGATTATATGTATTTGCAAAGGGACTGCCTTCAGGCATGATAGAGCTCTCCAGCCTTAGCCATAACATTGGAATAAATGAAGGAGTGAATGCAAGTATATTAAGTATTGGCAAAGGCCCACCAAACTTATTTAGAGAAGAAAATATGTTTAGCATAGAAGAATAGAAAAACACGATATCAAGCACTTCTAATTTTTGCTCTAACCACTCGAGACTTTGATAACCAGATGAACTGTTTTTCTCTATGCAAGAGTTACCCGACTTCAGGCTGGTCAGAAGCCTCGTAAGATGCCATTGCTGATGCACAGGCCTCAAGAGGTCTATAAATGGAGCATTAGAATATCCAGAAGCCCCACGCTCTTCAATATTACCATGTATTATATCTTCATCATTCTCTTTCTTATTTGTTTGTCTAATATCTTCAAGCCAAGGCAGTAAGTGGTCTGAGATGCTGCATACGGTCAGGACATAATCTTTCAATTCAAGGCCCTCGACAAACCCCCCAGAATCACTGCAATCCTTATCATGGACAGATGTCAAGTTTATGATGTTTGCAAGAGCCCAAGCAGCTGAAGGTATTCCCATATGTTGATTTAAATTTGACATCTGAACAAAAATGTTCTCCTTTGCAATCTGCCAGAACCTGCCATTGTTAAGTTAGTTATCATTTGAGTGAAATTATAATCCATATTATATACAACAAATAATCTAAGTTAAAACAAACAAAAATGTAGAAGACAGACATTATTACATGGTGCACAACTCTTTAAAACCATGTCAATATCTCCAAAAAATATCTTATTCCAAAAAACTTTGGCGGGAGATAACAAAAGCAAGCACAATTCAGATCTTTCGTCAGATTCTCAATTCCTGCTATTTGCAAAAATATTAATGACTAATGGCCACAGGTATAAACCAACAGAAGTGTTTTTGATATCAACAACAAATAATTAGCCATGAGAAAAATAATAGCATATAGCACAAATGAATAGAGAGAAATGATATATAATATAATAAACTAATACTCAAGAAAATCCCACACCAGAAAAGAAGTAGAATGAAAAGCCTCCAATTTTACCTTGATGAAAGAGAGAGAGATCCAAATTTATACATAGCCAATCAATACTGCAATATGCCTCTATGCATGTACACAGAGTTAAAGGAAAAGATTTTATGTTGTGCTTACCAGTAGAGTTTTGAAGCACGATGACAAAGTTGTAACATGCTTCAGAGCAGGTAAAATTCCTACGGGGAGGCGCTCAGTCAGCCAAGGGATTGTCAAGAAATATATGCAATACTCCTCAGCAGTAAATTTGACTTCTGACATGTGGATGCTCCCAATATTATCCGCATTAAGTTTCATGAACTGGAAAGGTCTTAATGCCATTGTTATGGCACTTGCAGTTATAATAAACTGGTCATCTCTTTGCATTATGCTCTTATTTGGTAACCCTGCAGGCGCAAGAAATTTCACTATGAAATTCCGAATAGAACAATAAAGACCACTTTTTCCACTTGCTATAAATCTGATTATGTCCTTCACAGCATAAGTTGTATCTCCATTCTTGTGAGGGTGGAATTTTTTCCATGCTTCAAGGTCGGTCAAAGCAACAATCAACCGCATAGCCAAAGCTGTAGCCAAAATCCTGTCCTTGCCATCAAGGGTGGTATGATCACATTCGCCGAGAACAGATGAACATATTGTAATAATTTTGCGAGCTTGAAAAAACCAAGCAACCTTCTCCTCAGATGAACCAAAAGCAAGAGCACAAAAATTTTTATCCAAATCTACAAGGAGAGATATTGGATCCATCAGCAAGTCGTGTCATGGTAAAAGCATATCCATCTTTGGAAGCAAGATTATAAATGGAGTAACACAAATAAGAATATAAGATCACTCATTAAATAACCCTGTACCACAAAATAAAAACAAAGCTACCTAAAACCGTGACCAGAAAAGTATTCTGCTAAGTATGATATCATCATGGAATGTAATGGTTAGGAGGGATGATATGGTCCAAGTGGAAGGTTATAAAAGGGCAAGGGGAATGGCCAAAAGGACATGGATGGAAGTAGTGAGAAGAGATATAATGACTTATAGTCAGACTGAGGGTATAGCCCTTAATAGCGGAATGCCGGAACAAAATTTGTGTAGCCAACTCCAAATAGTTGGAAAAAGGTTTGGAAGATAATGATGATGATGATATCATCATGGAATAGCAAAAAACAATAGATTGTTTCACATCCAGTGCATAAGCCAAATGTAGAGAGCTATATTGGAGTAAGCCATATCCCATACTCACCATGAGGTTCATGATACTCATTAAAATTTGACCAATTTTATGAACTTCTACGCCAATTAAAGCCACTGGCATTTAGAAGTGTCAAACCTGTTGTTTTAAATCTGGTCCATTTATGGATAGATACTTGCAAAACATACTATTAAGGAAGCTAATAAGACACATTCTCTAGCCCAATAAATGGTCAAATGGGTCAAGTGCTTGGCGTACCTGCAATCTCTCTATATTTCTCTAATCAATTTACCTCAGGCATTACTTTCTACAATCAGTACTAAAAATTCTACAGAAAAACAAAAGGAAAATATCGTGCATGCTCATGTAATGCATGCATGTGTAGTAGGTTGAAATATGTATCACCTGAAGCATTATGTAAGACCAAGCATTTAGTACTAATTGGAATGCTGTGTAATGACATAATGGTCAACCATTCTCAGATGAAAATCTCAATGGAAAACAAGTGGTTCAATGTCATATGGGATTCAAATTTATATAAGTAAACAGTATGGAAAAAGCTGTTAATAACCGATATAGACCTAACTTAGATGCCGATTGAACCCCAGCCATTTTACCAGCACCAAGTTTTTTCCCTTTACAATGTTTGGCTGCAGTCAATTTCACATTAATTTAATTCAACAACTCGGCTCCAGGCTTTAACACAACCAAACAAAGTTCAATTCTGCGAGGAGCTTATGTGGATGCAAAAATGTTTTGCAGCCTCAGATTAGATAAAATTAAATAACAAGCAACAGGTACGTAAAGAAAACTTAAGTACTTAGCAGACAGACACATATCTGTTACGTTGAATGTAAAACCCCAAAAAGTGCATACCAGTTTGTAATACCATTTCACAACTAGGTAACAAGCAACGGTCTTACAAAGAAAGGAAATGTGTAGAATACCAGTTGAGTTAATGCTTTGAAGCAGAAGTTTAAAACACACTAGAATACACTTGATGTCTCTGAGTTGTATCTCATGATGCAAAGTTGATGAACGCGTGGCAAAGAAAAGGAAAGGTCTCAACAAATCATTGGAGACCCATTTAGCTGTCCTCAAAGCTCCATCACAGCTCATCAAGGTTTCCCAATTATCTTGGAGTTGGCCAGCGACCATTTTCATCACATTGTACCTCCTCCAAATTTTCTAAAAAATAAAGAAACAGGGTTATTGGTGTAATATACCACAAAAAGAAATTCATTCGAAACAAATAAAAATTTTGGGTCAATAAGTGATATGGAGATTTTGGGTCAGCCACTGCCTAGCTGTCAATTCATTTGGATAAAGAAAGACCATTGTCAATATAACAACCAACCAACTCAGTAATTTTTATGTACGCATATTGATCTTATTCCAGTGCTATTATATATATTATATGTCCTTGTACTGAACAAAATGAGCAGAACACTTTTCAAAAGCAATCTTTAAAAGGAATGCACAGTGACCATGAAAAATATTCGGCTCAGTATGATTCATCATGGAATGCACAGTTAGTAAGGGCGATTTGGTTGAAATAGAAAGCTCTAAAAGGACAAGGGGAAGGCCCGAAAGAATATAGATAGAAGTAGTGAGAAGAGGTATGGTGACTTACGGTCTCACTATGGGTATAGCCCTTGATACAGCAGAATGACTGAACAGAATTCATATAACAGGCACCAAATAGTTGGGATAAGGCTCGGATGATGATGATGAAGTGACTTTTTAAATAACACTTATACAAAGGCTTCAGACCTCAGAAACAAAATTATAGGCATTTCCAAGAAGAAGGATAATACTTCAAGCCAACTCTTTTAACTTAATATGAACATAAAGACAAATTCTCCAAACTCTAAAATATAACACTACATAAAAATAAGGGAACATAAATAGTTATATGTTCAAGACTCAATGTTGCTATCATGACATGACCCATATATCAATCAACAGGCATGTATCCTCGATACTTGCAATAATCACCTGAATGATCAAAGCAGCAGCTCCCGTCCTTCTAGCATGGTTTCGGAGTTCTCTTTCCCTAGAGACTTTTTCAAGAAGGGCATCTCTTGTTATCTCCTTAGCACTTGCTCCCCTTAATGACACCTATTTACACAAAAACCATAATCCAATCATGAGGATGCACGAGAACAAAGAAGAACATAAATTGGTGATATTTAGTTAATTACTATAAACTCCCATCTCTTTCACCTATCTTCTTAAATACCAATATAGTCCAATCACTGAATTATTACATGTATGCTGCAAAATGAATTAACAATAAAGAAGAAATCAATGCAAAGATCTGAAAATTCAAATGGAAGTTGAGGGAAGCTTACACATCAAGCTTCACAGTGACCTCCAATTAAACGAAGATTCACAAAAACAATAATACCCAAACTCCGAATCTAAAACCCTCTATCGACATCTATTTATAGACTATGACTTAGACCCCCAAGAAACCACAAACAGAATTAAAAGTAGTGAAAATATACTATGAAAAAATGTTTTTACCCTGTGAATGAAAATTCACCCGCATAGGCATCTAGGCGATCCAAGGGCCATTCCGAACCAAAGGTTTGGTACTAGGGCCCCTACCTAGGTGCCCTAGGGCCACCTAGGTGGTCCGATGGAGCCCTTGGCCAGAAAAAGGCCCTCAGCCAAAGGCTCAAAGTGTTCGATACGATGGGCCTCTCTCACACACACATGGATCCATATGCTCTCTCTCTACACATACGAAGAAAAAAATTAAGACAACCTCCAAATGTTCAATACATATATGCTCTCTAAAGAAGAAAAAGAAGACGACCTCCAAGTGTTCGATGCAAGGCCTCTCTCTCTCACACACACATATAGACCTATATGCTTTCTCTCTCTCTCTAGATATAAGAAGAAGAAGAAAAAGAAGACAGCCTCCAAGTGTTCAATGCAAGGTCTCTCTCTCTCTCACGTACACACACATGAACCCATATGCTTTCTCTACATATAAGAAGATGAAAAAGAAGACAACCTCCAAGTGTCCAATGTGAGGCCTCTCTCTCTCTCACGAACCCATATCTTCTCACTATACATATAAGAAGAATATGAAAAAGAAGAAGATGACCTCCGGTGTTCGATGTGAGGCCTCTCTCTCTATATATACAAGGAGAAGAAAATAATGAAGACGACTCCAAGTGTTCGATAGGAGCCCTCTCTCTACATACATGAAGATGAAGAAAAAGACCTGCAAGTGTTCGATATGAGGTCATACTCACTCTCTCTCTCTCTCTCTCTCTCTTCCCCCCCCCCCCCCCCCCCCCCCCCCCCCCACCCACCCTCCCACCACCACCACCACCACCACCACCATATAACAAAAAAAAAACTTTAAGGCCTCCTAGAGGACCGGCTTAAAATTTTCAGTTAGACCCGCCAAATGAAACTCCTTTCTCCCCATAAATCTCTTCATCTTAGAAACCTATCGAGCGATTGGCTTGAAAACCTGTCATCCATGTCCTCACCAAACACTACAACGACCAGACCAGCATGGAAAATCCTATATTTTTCAAGCTAGAAGAAACATTTCCAACTCTATCTTCTCCTCCTCACTATCTCCATCAGAAGGAGGTCTCAATTTTCTCATCCTCCATGACTAATTTCAGCGTTTCATCATCATATACGAGTCATTTGTCCCAATCTACAATGTCTTTCCCACTTGAACTTGTACGTGAGACCTGCCAAGCCATACCCATCTCATGGATTAAAACAAACTCTTCATCTAGTTCCTCGTCATAGATTGGATCATCATCATCCACATGGTCTTCATCAAAGATAGGACTACCCATAGGATCTGAGAAGGGAGATTCAAACCAAAGATCTGAAAATAGATGATTCATCCACGAAATCCCAACTATCATGGCCCTAAACAAACACACCTCTATCAGATTGGGTTAGGCGCACCTCCTGCACCAGTTCCTCTAATCAACTTCGATTAGAATGGATTTGACGCACCTCTTGTGGCAATTCGTCAAATCACCTCATTAAATTGTGGCATTCCTCCCATGTAAGTCAGAATCCACCACCACAATCATAACCTCCTCTAGCAGCCATTGCATAAACTTGTAGCATCTCGGGTGCATTGGGAGCTCTAATGCCATATGATGTAAAACAAAATAGTAGAGAAGAAAATAAGCAATAATCCGAAATATCGATTAAACCAAGATTCACAAAAAGAATAATACCCAAAACTTTGAATCTAAAACCCTCTTACAACCTGCTCTAATCAAGTAGGCACTCTAAAAGAAAGCTTTGAAAGTGGGTAGGCAGGGCAGGAATGCACCTTCTGAAGCTATTCCTTTTACTCTCAACTAATACTGAAAAAGAGAGGAAAACACACTAAACTAATAGTACTAGTAAATAGAGGGTTGAAGGAGAACAGAAAGAGACCTTAAGTAAGGGAGATTGTACGACACTGCCGCTTGACAACTAGAATGGAAATTCAAGTTGGCCTTTCTCCAAAACTCCTAGTATGGATTCTGATATGAAAAGAAAAAACCTAAACCCGACTCTAAAAACTTTGCCGGCTAGTCTGCATTTTTCGTCCGCCTACCACCCCTGATTCACCATCCCCTGCTACGTATGAGTGTGACAGCTGCTTAGGTTCAAAGTGGTCTTTTAAGTGAAAATTGAAAACTTAGTTACGGTAGAGGAACCTCAACAAGAAAGCCGGTTCTAGGATCAAAGACTCTGCTCGCCTCTAAGGTGGTCCAGCACATTCTAGGAAGACAGCAGGGAGGGAGTCAACATATTTTAGACTAAGACCTAACCTAGACCCCCAAGAAACCTTAATATGAACTAAATTGGACACCTAATGAAAATATGATATGAAATGAAAATTTTCCCTTGAAAAATAGATAATTTCTCCTTTGACAAACTAAAATAAAGGCCATAACTACCTTCTTAAACTGCACCTAATCCTACAAAAATAAAACCTAAAGTTAATCCCTAAAATTCCAGAAAAATACATTCGTTATTCCCAACAAGTAAAATACATAGAGAAACCCAAATCTATCCATCTTGTGTCTGTGTCAATGTTAGAAGAAAACACAGTGGCACATACTTAGCTAATCAGGGTTAAGCTTGGGACAAGATGGGCTTTTCAACCATGATGCTGTTCTGTCCAATTATGAACTTCTTTCTACTTAGTGCCACCTTATAAATAACCGAAAACAAAGTCTAAAGAAACGACTATACATGATCAGATGCCCTTCTGACCCATGAATCTCTGACATAGTTTCCACTTAGTATTATAGTTCTTTCTTTCAAAATGATCGCTAATCCCTTAAAAAATAAACAACTTAATCATGAGTGTCAGTCCACTGAAATTCCCTAGATATATCCTGCATTTATGGTCTCTTAAATTAGTTGATCAATTTCTTTTTGCAAACTAGTGATTTGTTGCCATCAATATCCAACTTACCAAAAAAGGGGGGAAAAAAAAGTATCCAGCTTCCATTAATCCTATTGCATTTAACCTTCCACCTTGGTTTGTTTATTAACATGGATTCTTCATTTTCTGTCAAATAAATTTTCTTCGTCATTCTTGCTGAAAAATAGTCCTTTCCATCAAATTTATCCACCTCGAACCTTGCATTCGAAACTTTTATTGCCTCATCAAAAAGGCTAAACCAGGGCTACTTGGCTCACTTGGCTTTGATACCAGTTGTTGTGAAGCTCTAAACCCGATGGGTTGATTTTTGGCAAATAAAGTACGAGAATAAAACATGAAATACAAACCAAAATAATCCATCATCATCACATATTTTAACTTCAATTATTTTTTTTCTTTTTTAAGTAATCTTAGTAGTATAAACCACATACTTTGACTTTTAAGATTGAGAATTATCATCAAGAAAGCTCTCAATTATACATACAAGCAAAATCCCATAAAAGAGAAAGTAAATGAGATGTATACACAAAAGAAACAACAATTGATGAAACATGAAAGGAAATAATTGAAACAAAACTGAATTAAAGAACACCAGATCTGATCTATGTAACCTTGGAAAAAAATAAAGAAAGAAAGAGGAATGAAGTGTTCATCATGCACGAAACACCTAAAAGATGCATGTATTTAAGAAATAGATGAAGGAAATATATCATATGAACGAAAATTGATAGCTTTGGTGAGCATGAATTCTGTGCAAGATGCAAGCGGTAGTTAGGGCCCAATTGATAGAGAGAGAAAGAGAGACCGATTGAGAGAGGAATAGTGGAGAGAAAGAGAGACTTATAGAGAGAGAAAGTACCAGTTGTTTTCTGTGTTCATCCATAGTCGTCCAACAGGAGGTGAATCAGCAAGAGCATTCACCCCCAGCCCGTCTCCAGCTTCTAGTTGGAGGCGAGGTGAATGATAGGCGACAACATTCTCGACATTTCCAAACAAGGCAACATGCTGTAATAATATATTTTTCGCAAAGGGTTTAAAAAACGGATCGGATCGGAGATGTACCGAATCACTGGCAAATTATATCATTTTTCTCTAGATATTTTGCCTTAAGTTTCGAAGGTAGCTTATGCAGTAAATACTATCGTTTACATTTTTCTTAGGAATACATCATTATAGGACTCCTAAAGAAATTGGCCGGCGACTCGGATCGTTAAGTTTAAAATTTTATATTTTGAAATAAAAATAAATTATTAGATCATCTTAAGAATTTTTTTTTATTCACGGGATTACTGTGTTAATGTAAGGTGTAAGCCAAACTCAACCTTGTGCCTAATGTATTGAACTTTTCAATCATGCCAAAATGGTAAGCATCACTTATTCTTAAAACGAGAAAGAGGAAAAGCATTTTTATATAAGAAATGATCTTATAGGACCCCTCCTACTCACGTGTGTATGACTTCAAATGATCACCTTTAAATTTGGCACAGATCTATAAAAAAATCAATATAATTTTTCTAAAGATCCGTACCAACTTTAATGGTGATCCTTTAAGGTCCTACACATATGGGTGGGGAAAGATCGTATAGGATCATTACTCTTTTTACATTTGATTTGCTTGGTCTTTCACTAAACATAAAAGATACAAATTTTTTTTCGAGTTATAGAGTTACACGTTTTATAAGTTAAATGTAAGTGAGAAGTTTTACTAAATAGTTGAAAATAATATTACAATGAAATTTAGTTAAAAAAAGGAAGGACTTTTCTCAATATTAGAATGGATGTACATGAGAGATGTACTATTTAGCATTCTACTAATTATTTATTGATATAATTTAAAAAAATCAATTAAAAGACACATGATCATGAAATAGTCACGATTAGGTAAACCGTTAAATAGTTATGTTATGGATTTTTTTTTTTTATGACGATTATCTCTTATGGATATTTTGATAATAGAATAAAATAAAGGAAAAATTACTTATACCCCCCAATTTGTACTTTCTAAACACTCTACCCCCACCTTAATTTTTTCTTCACTTAAATTTTATAAAATGTGACTTTTACGACTAATACCCCCAATTTATTTCTCGATGGAACATCACTAAAGGCACGATACCTAGGGACTCTACTTGCTGTAAACTCACTGGATGGAGAAGGTCAAATGTTTCCCATTGCATTCGCAATTGTGGATGCCGACAGTACCGATAACTGGTTATGGTTTATGGAATATCTAAAAATTGCAATTGGGACGAATCATGAAATCATTTTTTTGTCAAATAGACACCCTGGTTTAGTTGATACAGTTTGTCAAGTTATTTATAATGCTCATCATATCTTTTGTAAGCGTCATTTAGCGGAGAATTTTAAGAAGGAATGCAAACACATACTTAACGATATTAAGAAGGCAGTTGTATGTAACTTTATCAGAGCATGTAGAGCATATACGGAGAAAGAGCATTTTGATAAGATGGTGGAAATTAGATCACTTTCTGATGATGCATTCAAGCATTTTATAGAAGCGTCACCAAATATGTGGGTCACATTACAGTTCAGAGGTAATCGATATGACTAAGTAACAACCAATGTGGCTGAGTCATATAATAAGTGGATTCTAGAAGTACGAGATATGCCAACTCTCCAGTGTGTTAACTTGATTAGGAGACAAATCATAGAACTAATGGCCACTCGCAGTTTGAAAGCTAAAGCCTAGAATACAACACTTACTCCAAAAGCTCAATACAAATTAAAAAAATTATTAAGCAATCCCTTTCCACGAGGATAATTATGGCATCAAATGGAGCAGTGTATAAAGCAAGAGGTGATTGCATGAATTATACAGTAAATATTATTGCACGAGAATGTGAATGCCGGGGTTGGCAAATAACATGTTTGCCTTGTAAGCATGCTTGTAAAGCCCTTCAAGTAATGAATAGGGACCATGTTGACTATTGTCAAGAATATTTCACAATTGTAAAATTTCGTGAAACATATTCTATAGTTATCATGCCAGTTACCTTGATCGACTTGTTTGGACATAGGTTATGTGGACAGCTTTCTCCAGAGGAAGTAAAAGTGCTTCCACCTCACTCAAGACCCCCCCTGACTGACCTAAAAAGAAGCGCATCAAGTCGTTTATTGAGGGCCTTTACAGGGAAATGGTGCAAGGTGACAAATACTGCACGTTTGACTGTTGGTGAGATGACTCCAACCTTGTATAACGTGTGGCATATATTGAAGATACCTGTGACAGGAGAGCCTGTAACCTGCATCAAACCTACAAACTACAACGATTTCATCATGGAGTACTTGGGAGATTGCCTTAAAGGTAATAAATTAAGCCGTCTTAAACATACCTGGTTGAGGACAAAATTCGGTCAACTACTAAAAGAGCCTACCAAATTAAAAATCCTTCAATACACTTGAGCATATCTCCTATATTTAGTCGGCACAACGATATTTGTTGATGCATATCAAGGGTCTACGCTTACAAGTTACCTACAACTGTTCCGAAGGTTGGAAAGTATGCATGGGGTGCAATAGCACTTGCCTTATTGTATCGTTCATTGTCTAAGGTCGTGGACGGGGATACGCATTTTAGTGAATCAACAACACTACTGCAGGTAATTTACACCTTTCTTTAGTTAATATTTACATATTGGTAGTCTTTTCGGATTCAAACTAATACTTCTACTCTTTTTTTTTTTGTAGTGTTAAATCTCTGAGCATTTTCCAACTATAGGCACCAAACCTAAACCTATCACCATAGAAATGCCTAAAGCTTGCAAGTGGAAGAAAGAACCATGTTGCAAAAACCCATTATCAGCGTTTGATGACATCTCAATTGATATGGATAGTGTTATGTTTTTTTTGTAAGTGACATAGTTAGTAGCATGTATTTTAAAAGACATTTCAATATACTTGTACTTTTTTTTTATAGGTGAATCGACAACCATATAAGGATTACAACCCATTAGATATACACAGTATAGAAAGCGCGCTGTGCCGATCATATTTGATAAGTTTCCACATTGCAGAGTATTATATGCCAGACCGTGTGCTATGACAATTTGGGAAGTTGCAAGTTATACCTGTTGGGCCACCCAAATGTGAGAGGAGGGATAATGTGGGTCTACACCCCACTAGTTGGATTGATGAGTTTGCTATTTAGATAAGCGACTGACGGCAACGAGAGCACAATGTTGTCAAGGCAACTACGGATAGATATAGTGGCATGCCTACAAAGGAATATATGGCCTGATACAACAGGTTTACTCATAGATATGGAAATACTCCCTTGAGCCCCTCGCATAGTCGCAGGCCCCCCCCCCCCCCCCCCCCCCCCCACAGGCCATGATGCTAAGAGGAGCTTGGTATATGTTTTTAATTAGTTTATTTTAGTTTTTATTGACTTAAAATAATTATTTATTCATTGTCTACTTGCAGCGATTTATATTACTTTTATTGTCTACTTGCAGTGATTAACATGTATAGGGATGCTACAAGCTGCACTTCGTGGTGAAGTAATAGCAGGGGAATCTAAACGTTTGGTACATGCAACCCACGCTTTGTTAATGCAGAACACTCCTACAGATAATGTCGAGGAGATGGTGGAAGTGATGGCGAGGATATAGAAGGTGGAGATGACGACAACGAGAGTGCGGATGGAGATACTGGAGATGAGGAAAGCAATACGAAAGAGGGAGATGTTGGAGATGAGGCAAGAGAGAGCAAGGCTGATGAGGAAGATGAGAGGAGAACAAAGAGCAAAAATGACGAGAAAAGAGACAGCGAGACTAATGAGGAAAATGAGAGGAGGACAAAGAGCAAAATGATAAGGGCAAGGCTATTGCAAGTTGGCTAAAGAGACGGTTGAGGCCAAGAAAGTGAAAATTATGTATTGTTTTTAGTCAAATGTAAATTAAAGCTACTCTATCATAGTAGACAGTTAATGAAATGTACATTCTTTTTGTTGGCATTATATTAATGAAAGCATTATGTTAATATGTTCTTTATCAATACCCTTTTAAGTACTCAATGTGTTGTTCTTCATTAATACCTTTTTAAGTACTCAATGTATTGTTCTTTATCAATGTGTTCTTTATCAATACCCTTTTAAGTACTCAATGTGTTGTTCTTTATCAATGTAGTTCCTGCTTTGAAACTTGGTCAAGCATAGGCTAACGAGTTTGTAACTTTATCAATACAGTTCTTATTTTGAAAAAGGTTGATATGAATGAGTTTGTAAATATTGATATGATAAAATTGTTGATGGATTCAATCTTATTGGATCATTACATAAGTACTTGTTCATAGGCTAATACATAGGCCAAATCCATTGGGTTGACGGATTCAATTTTCTTGGATTATTGCATAAGCACTTGTTCATAGGCCAATACATAGGCCAAATCCATTGGAGATTACATGTTCATATTTCTTGTGATATATATGGGCTCTCCGGCACTTGTATAACGCGCTCCAGCACTTATACAATGTGCTCTGGCACTTGCAGAATGCGCTCCGGCACATGATGAAGCAACTCCGGCACTTCATTATAACAGACCGACACTCAACTTGCTGGATGAAAGATCAATCCGGCACTTCATTATAATAGACCGACACTCAACTTGCTGGATGAAAGATCAATCCGGCACTTCACTTGCTCGGTCTGGTGAAAAGCTCACTGGATTCATTGGCACTCCGATGTTTGAAGCACAACGGATCGGTACTCTACTCCCTGGAAAATTATCAGTCTAGTGTTAAAGCAAAGCGCTCCAGCGAAGTATGCAAGCACTCCGGCAAAATCGTGAAGAAGTCCGGCAAAGGTTTATGAGGCTAGGTCAATTCGACACTCTATAGGAGTAGAGCGTCGACAATGTGAAACAGTCCGGCGATTGGTAGCCTCGGTCCGATGAAAAGCTCACTGGATTCATGAGCACTTTGGCATTCTGAGTAGACCAGACCAACATTTTGCTCCCTGGAAAATTATTTGTCCGGTGATTAACTAAAGCAATCCGGCAATATACAAAGGCACTTTGGCAAAATTTTTAGTCATTCCGGCATAAAAGGTATCAGGCTACATCAGTTCGACATTTCAGAGGAGCAGACCGACGATACATTCAACCAGTCCGGCGTGTTGATCTTCCATCCGGTGAATAGCTCATTTGATTCATGGCACTTTGGCGGTTGAAGAACAACGGCCCGGCACTATGCTATGCTCCTTGGAAAATTATCAGGCTGGTACTCCTGCAAAGCGCTCCGGCGTTATACACAATCACTTCGGCGCAACCACTCAGCAGTCTGGTAGAGTTGTAACAGGTTGGGTTAGTCCGACATTAGATAGAATCAGACCGGCGATATCGTCAGGTAGTCCGGTTTGTGAGCCTCGGTCTGACGAGTAGCTCTCTGGATACATGGGCGCTTCGGCTTATGAAGAACAGCGGACCGACAATTTTCTCCCTAGAGTTAGAGGAGTGTGTTCTGATCGGCGATTTATGAGCTCAGTCCGACGAATTTGTACTTGGTTAACTCTGGCATTATTACTACTGGAGTGGGTTCAGTCCGGTGTTATAGATGTGCGTTCCGACGTATCAGTGTCTACTAAGTACTCCGGTAGTTGTGAAAAGCAGTCCAGTATGTAGTATTTGTACGGCAACTAATAAATGCGGTTTGGTGATGTTTTATATTGGATCCATCCAAAGGATTTGGTTGTATGGTGTTAGTACGATAAGGGGTATTTTGGTCAAAAAAGGAGTAACTTTTTCAGGTGGGGGGTATTAGTAACAAAAACTGATTTTTTATAAAAAGAAGTAAAAAACGATTAGGGTGGGGGAAGAGTGTTTAGACACTACAAATTGAGGGGGTTTTAACAATTTTCCCTAAAATAAAACCAGCCAAAAGATCAAATATCCATTCACTCTCCTTTTATATTTTTAGGTAAAAAAAAATAACAATTTCTAAGATTGAGCAAAGGTCCTTTATGTCTAGACAATGATGTAGGTGGTTGAAACTCATATATGTTTAAAAAATTATTGGTAAATATAAAGTATAGTTATAAAAAACTTTAATTTAATAAAATAGAATGTTTGACTAGCATTGGCTGGTCCGGTCGTCTAGTTTCAATTGACAAAACATCGTTGATAAACTTTTTTCTAATGTATTTGTTTAAAATTTTATTTTTATTTTTACTATATTTTTAAATAACTTATTCAATTTCGATGACCGTTACTTGGTTCAATTTTGATTTGGACCAAACTGAATTTAGCCAAAACGATGCTCAAAACACCAAAATGCTTGCGCACGTGTATAGCCCATAAAGCTCCCGAAACGTGTCGCCGTGCGTTTCCCGCTCTCCTGTTCTCCGGCGTGAACAAAGGCGCTCTCTCTGGAACAGGTAGAATTAAGAGAGAGATTGGAGAGAGAGAAGGAAGAGAGAGAACTGAGAAATTCTGAGTGATTGATTAAATTGGAAATGGATTATGGTTTGGCAGCGTTGAAGCTCTTTTGTAGGCAGCTAAAGGACGCTGTACCCACCCACTCTTCCCCTCCCTCAATGACCTTAGCAGGCATCCTCTTCCAGCGTGCTTGGTTGCAGGTCCTGTTATTTCTCTCTCTTCGTTTTTATATACTCTCTCTTCATTTCTTTTGTGAAAAATGAAAACACCCATATTTCTCAGAAATGGTATTTACTGCCTTGTTGATCCCTTGAATTCTTCTTTCACTAGCTAATTAGTATGCCCTTCATACTATTGCTACCTGCTTCTTTTCCAGTTTCAGATGATGGTCATTTTTTTTAAAATAAAAATATTTATCCGATGAGGTTTGATTCCTTTAATGTGATAGGCCTTCATTCTGAAATGAACTTCCTTTTTTTTTTATTTTTTATTGTTCTTTCGTTGTGATTTCTACAATGTGCTATTCATCACATCGAATTACAATTGGGTTTTATTGATAGGGAGCTTTACAAATGATTTTTTAATCATTTTCATGAATTTGAGCCATTTCCGCATTGTTGGTTTATTGTTGGAGTAATGGGACTTGAGTTAATGAATGGCTTTTTCATAACTAAATCAATTTACAAAGGAAATGTTGCCTTATTTTCAAGCAAATGGCATGGAGTGCAGGGTATTTTGGTTTCAGGGCAAGATGAAGGTTGCTTCATTTTAGACGATGGAAGTGATGTCATTGAGCTTTCTCTGTCCAATGAATTTCAGCAGGAATCATGGAAAACAGGTCTATTTTTATAAAGGGAAAAGAAAAAAAAGAAACCCAACTTTATTTGCAATCTCCAATGTGAATTTTGAAGTAATGTTTCTTTCTTGAGTTTCACAGAAAGTGATAAACTTTTGGGAATTTGTGCTCCAGGAATGTATGTCATGGTTATTGGGGCATACACAATTCGCACTGACGATCGGCCCATAATTAAGGTACTTGATGATTCCTGTTTTTCTTAGCTTCCGTGCTTTAAGCTGCATCAAAATAATTGGGTTTGGTACTGTAGTTGCCATGTTGGGCCCATTAAGAGGTTTTATTTTTAAAACTTCCATCAATATAGCTAAGTTCCAAGAAAAAGAAGATATCTTTAGTAGCAGTGATGTTTGAATTTTTTCATTTCCTCGTTGATTTGTATGATACCTCATTGTTTCCCATCCAAATTATCTATTTTTTTGATAATGTTAACATGAAATTTCTCGTTATCTTGCAAAGGTCACATACAAAATTGCAAATAATGTCTATATAAAATGACTCAAAATCCAGTGATCCAGAATTTATCCATATTCAACTCTCTGTCCTGTACAAATTATCTTGTTCGTCTCTCTCTCACACACACACACAAACACACACTTCATAAAGACTGACATGTTCAATCACATGGGAAATAGCACTTCTTGTGGAATAAAGGTCTAACCCTATGACATCAGACGATCGTATCTCATATCCAAGAAGGTTTATCGCCATCATACTTTTCCATGGAAGGATCTTGGATTGGTCATAGCTTAAGCTATTTTCTAGAGGATGGAGATAATGTAAGCCATTGGGGCTGTTTGGGATCTGGCATGTGGGATAGCATAACTGGAAGTGATCACTAAGAATGCGATAATTACAGGACTAAGAGAGATGATTTTCGAGATATGAAATTTCTGTGGGCAATTAGCATTGGTTCTAACCTGGTCAATGTTCACAAAAACGAAGTAAATGTTGATATTTAAAATTAATATAGTTTTAGTTATTTAAAAAAGGGAAAAAGTTTATATAGAGTCGAAGCTCTAAACAATCAAACTAGAGCCTACCTCAAAAATTTCACTTGTAGAGGTTGTTTTGATGCCCAAATATCCTCAAATTAGTCACCTCGACATCAAGATGCATGGACATGAGTAAAAAATGGATTCCAAGTTTTGGAAACAGTGTATTTTGTAACGTATTTTTGGACCACCAATTTTCAAGAATTTCAAGTTTTCATAGATCTCTCGATCTACACTATTTTTTAAGCTTTAAACTTTATAAATAAAGATGGAAATATATTTTAAGGCTAGCAAAAATATTTCCAGTATTGAAACTACATTTCTCAACCCTATTTGAAGGTAGGCTCTAATTTGATTGTTTAGAGCCTAGGCTCTATACCAACCGCACCCTGTAAAAAATTCTTGTTAATAGGAGGATGATGCTTGAAGCATTATTGTGGAATTGGGGTATCTTATGAATCATGTTCATAGTTGGATGGATGCCTTAACTTGGGATAAGTAATTTTTGATAAGCTATTGATATTGTTAGAATAATTGTCTCGGAAACGAATGTGGAAATAAGATCTGGAGCAGGTGGCAAAATCATGCACGAGGGATTCCTCACTAGAATTGGCAGCAAACCTTATCGATTCATGCTGGCCAAATATGAAGACTCCCCTTCTATTGCTACTAGAAGCAAGAGTTAATGCCTTTAGGCGTCAATCTCCTAATGCTATCAATGTAGCATAGTTGGCCAGAATAGGTCAGTAGAGCCTCCAAGTTGTAGCCTATGGGACTGTGGCCTTTAATACAATCTGGTATATATGATTTTCAAAAGGAACAACAAACTTATGCTTGTGCTTTTCTCATTGATGATAATGTCTTCTGCATGTAGATTTATCGTAAGGAGCAAATTTAGACTGTTAGACACCATGGTAAATTTTAGTGAGAAACAACAGTCGTATAGATTTCTTGCGGTCATCAGTCCCTGGTCAGCTGTTAGCCAGTTACAAATAGAGTGTGCTTTTTCTCATGGACTTTGGAATTGGCTAACATCATCAGTTTCGTTTGATGAGTATAACTTTGTCCTTTTTTTTTTGTGCTTCTTGTATTTAAGGGAGGAGAAGGGGGATCACATTTATCCTACTGTGAAGGACCTAGCTCCTACTATTGGGTAATAATCTTCTTTTTCGATAGCATTAGAAAATGGTCAACTTCTACTGAGACAAGTATGCTGTGGTAGCCATGATGCTAGGCGCACAGGAAAAAAAGAGAAGATCACCGCACCTCCTATGGTCGTGGGGGAAGAAAGAGTATACATTCCTTGCACTAATTAGAGCTCTTGTTTTATCACAATAAACTTGTGACGGCACCAAGAAAACCAGAAATTAACTTATGTTTTTTGAAGACATTAACTGTAGTATTGAGAATGTTAACTTATGATGTATTTAAAAAGACCATTCGGATTAACATAGTCAATAGCTCAATTTATTCAGTAGTTCATGACATATGATTCTTATGCATCTGCTTTATTTTGCCACTAGGCTTACTAAGGATTGTTGTTGCGAGTTTTTCTGCAGGTTCACAAAATTGTTGATCTGTCACCTTACCCTGATCGCGAAGCTATGTGGCATTTGGAAGTGATTGAGGCTTACAAGTTATTCTACCAGTCTTCATCTGAGGCATAAAATAATTCTGCATGAAATAATTCTTTCATGTAAAGTCTTAACAGTGTCAAATGCCAGGCCGTGTCAATTGGTATGATTTCGTTGATGTAAAGACTACCTTGACCTCCTTGCATTTGGTTCAATGCCAGTTTCTGTTTTGCCTATTAAAATTAATAGAAATGTTTCTTTTGGGTGTAAAGGATTTTATGGTTTGATCTTCAGTTGTTTTCAGATTTTCTACGTGTATGGTGCTCCAACTCCGAACTT
Organism: Amborella trichopoda; assembly: GCF_054954075.1. Taxonomy (NCBI): domain Eukaryota; kingdom Viridiplantae; phylum Streptophyta; class Magnoliopsida; order Amborellales; family Amborellaceae; genus Amborella; species Amborella trichopoda. Next base: position 54,688,221 of record NC_142338.1, on the reverse strand, counting down.
GATGCTCATGTATCTTCAGCTTTTGAAATTTTTGTACTGGCCATTTCTGAAATAATTTCGATAAAAACATCTCAGTTCTTGCATGGGTTGATATGTTGAACGATTGGACTTATGAGTAATATAATTGAGGCAGTGTGTTCAGTATAATCTCTCACCCTTGGAGGTCTATACTTAAATTCAGTACCGATGTTATGATGCATTCATGCTGTTCAATTTATTTGCCCATTTCCTAAGTTAATTGGGTTGGCAGTTGAAATAGACTACGGTGGAGCTCCTAAAATGACAGATTTTCTTACCGATCAAAAAAGACAGAATAAAAAACAAATTACATTCCTTCTTTTTATCGCTTTATTTTGCCTGAATCTTTATGGACCTTTATTTTGCCTGAATCTATATGGAAGACTAATAACCTAAAAGGCTGTGGTTTGTATAACGCCTTAAAAAATCAAAGTAAGGCGCACTTTCAAATAGTGTCGAAAGATGTTTTCGTAGTGAAAATTTTTGGGATGGCCTGAAAATTTATTTCCATATCTAATTATAAAAGTTAAAGCTTCAAAAAATTGTATAGATCAAGCAAATATATACCCACTTGAAAATCTTTAAATTAACGGTATAGGAAATGCATTACAAGATGCCTTTTTTCAATACTTGAAATCTATTTTTTTTTTTATGTCCATACATCTTGAAGTCGAGATAATTGATTTGAGGGATTTTTGAACATCAAAACAATATCTTCTAGTGAATTTTTGTTGTGCCCTTAATTTGATTGTTTAGTGCCGCACCCTCTTATAAACTTTACCCTAACCTAAATACTACACTTGAATGAGAACTTCCTTATATGTATTTTGGTCAAACGAATCTTAAACTCCTCCAATATTTGGGGATGTAAACTCTTCAACCATATTCTTTTTAAAACTAATCAACGGTGACTCTTAGGTGCATCCCAAAATTCCATATGAAAAAGTCATCCAATGTAGCTCTTTCATACGATGGACTAATTGTAAAGAATGCTCCGGCAGGAACATGCAGTACACGCCCTTTATTTTGGATTTAAGGCACATGAGAAGTAATAAACTACAATTTTTGGTTTAAACTACCCTTGGTTAATCCGCAAACCATCTTATCGGGATTTCAATTAAATTTTCCCCCTGCAAACTTTTGATGGAAATTAAATTGAGAAATAGTTGAACCTAGGACAGAAAATCAGGGTGATGGAGCCTTGACTTCCCAGAAGCCCCCTACCTTTTCCTCAATGAATATTTAGCATTAGTTTTCTCGGAGCATATAAGGAATGCCATCAGATGTTAGTTTTTGAGTACATCTCTAATCTCATTGAACATCCTCGAAATACTGCAAAGCAATTGATTCAATAAAAAGAAGCATAAATCAAATAGAAAGAACATTTGGGGCATGCATTGCAATAAAATAAAAGGGATGAAAAGACTATTCATACATTAAGAAAATACTTTCGTCCGGTTTATTGATTTAATGGAATCAGAAGTGATGCTAATCAAGAAAGAGGGGCTTAGAGACCCTTTGTCATGGCCATTATAGCATGGGTGTCACCCTGGGCATAAGGGGCATGATGACTTGCCTCACCTTCCTCCACCTCAGAAATATATAAGGCAATACAATTGTTACAAGTGGGATCAAAGCTGAACTATGGAAAATATACAGTCTGGGACAGTCACTGCTGCTCTTCCATACAGGACCGCAGCAATTTGTGAGCTCTTTCTACGTCTTTAGTTAAATCTTGCTCACGGGCACTGGCACTTGAGTTGATCCATGCATCAAAAATGTTGAGCATGCTATCAACCTGCGCTGCTGGTGAAGGAAAACTAAAGTTGAACACAAAATTATCATAACAAAAGTCTCAACTTTCTGTTAGGTGCATATTTAAAAGGATAATAATGAATAAGTTGCTGACTTCAAATGAAAAAGAAATGAAGAAAAAGAGGCTACAAACGTCCAGATATGCAACATGGCCAAACCATTTACAATGATAAAATACTTTACATTCAGTATAAATTGATGAATGCAGATCACTTCAGAGGAAACTTGCCCACAATATTTCATGGATTTACAATCAAAACCATTCTTTGTCAAATTGACTAAAAACATGGGCTCAATGGTGCTTCTATTGTTTTCCTAACACGAGTATCCTTATTCATAAGCAATCCATGGCATCCCAGAGATGAGAAACAAAACTGCATGAACTTAAATCAGGGCACTAACATACAACATTTCAATCCTCGGCAAGAAAATAAGCAACTACAGAAGAGCATTACCAACTGAATTCATAAACCCCAAATTACTTAAGGAAATTACAGATACTAAAATAACTGGAACTTATAAATAAACTTCAGCTGTTTTGGCCACTATAATTGCAAGATACCTTAGTTGTCTTAAAGAATTAGCGCCAAGTTTGGCATGTTGAGGGGTTATCTGCATCATGATCTTAAAAACCAGTAAATTTGTTGTTCTCTTCAAATGAGAACTGATGTTTTGGAAGTGTTCACATAGCTCATATGGGGTAGTGGTTTTACTTGCAATAAAATATTAAATTTACCCAAAAGAAAACAGGGAAAATGATTTTAGATTGTAGTAGCATTTCAAATATCAGGATACTGATTTTGTTTTGGCATTGGGACCACTAGTGAAACCGTTAGAACCACACTCCCAACCTTCACCTTCTCGATTGTGATCAATAATGTCTTCAATAATCACATCAGACTTGCGCATCAGTACTGAGGCATATTGTCTCAAATATAATGAGCCCATATCGGCATCTTGGACTTTCACTAGGATCCTAGCCAGGACACTCCAGAGTGCATGGCGCGCTTGAGAATCATCAGACACTGAAGGCAAAAGATCCAGTAGACCCTGCAGGAAAGGCAAATCTACAAAGAGTACAATTTCACATCAAGCAATCCAAAGATCAGCACTGCCATAATGACAAGTTTACAAGGTTGCATATGGTTACCATGTGAAATCTCAGCCACTCGGTTTGGTCCATCTGAAAGGAGATTTGCAATCAAGACCACTGCGGTAACACGAGATCTGGCCACCTGTCATCAAAGACATGGGTCAATGAGTATCTCCAGTAGGGATTTCTTCCGAATCATAAAATGTTATTGCCAGGCAAAAGCATCAAACTATCTCATTAATATGGAATCAGAGTATTCCTACAGTAGGAATATTTTAGAATGAATACACTAAAGGCAGGCTCCTTATCTGAAAATGATATGTATACTAGGCGTGCTCTTCCCTTGGGATAAATGGATAATGAGAATATGAGGTGTGTTATTCCCTTAATTCCCTTCTCCTTTAGATATTGGAAGCATAATTGGACTTTTAATAGGAATGTTTCTATCATCATTCTTTTCCCTAGCATATTGCCAATCTCAAAAGAATTTCTACAGTCGAGAAAATAAAGTCACCCTCCAAAATATCAATGCATAAATTGAAACCCAATAAATTAATTGAATCTTCGCACCTAGTTTCTAGGGCATACTTCGCAAATAATACCTCATCAATATCAGGAAGCTTGATAACATCGCAGGCAAGCTGAAAAAGCTTCTTATTTGAACAGAGCATCTCTGAATAATTTTGAACAACCGATAGCGCTTCACATACTTGAAGTATAAGGTCAAGAATTGTATCTCTGCATACATCCTTTTTGCATCAAACATGGAGTGTAAATATACTCAAACAAGTATGTGAGTGAGTGAAAGGGTTCTAAGGTCCCAATAGCCATGGTATTGGCCATTGGAAGCACCAAAACCTCTCTCTTTCCCCCTCTCTCTCTCTCTCTCTCTCTCTCTCTCTCTTTTATGACACTTCTCTTTGCAAAAGTTTTGGGGATTATTGATGACAATGAAAAGCAGTGGTTCTTGTGCAAGGATAGATATTTCTATTTTTTATTTTTCCATCAGCTCATTGAATTTGGGAGTGGAGTTTTGTAAATGACAGTGATGTTGATTACCTGCTTCTTTCTTCTTCCTGCTTTCTGTTGCTTTTTTATGGGGAAATGTCCCCTTCATTCCCTCCCTTGAGGTTTTATGGGGTCATGTCCAGTACATTGTTCCCTCCCTTGAGGTTTTATGGGGCTATGTTCAGTACATAATTAGAATTTTTAAGCTTTACCGTGTTTGAAAATTGATTTAGTGTTCTGTACACGATTAGATTTTTGTTTTTAAGCTTCACAGTCTACATATATATAGAAATATGCATATTTGCCTATTCTTAGAAAATGTCTTATTTAGAACATTTATTGTATGAAAATTTTTAAAAACTAAATGACGAATATTCTTTATTTTTTTTTTCAAATATTCTTTACCAATTTCTGCCAATAGGATATTGGAGAAATTCTAGAAAAACTTCCTATTCAAAACATCTATTTGAATTTGAAATTTTAGGAAATAGATGAGATGGGAGTCCTACTTTCCCTGCACTTGGAAAAAGAGAATCTAAGAACTGGTTGGAATTAGAGATAAAGATGGATTTACTGAAGGCACTTAAAGAAGGAGGTTGATAATGGAAGGAGGAGAGAAATGATCTAGGAATTCTAAACTTATTCATTCCCTCAAAAGATATTTTAGAAAAAGTTAAAAGAGTAAAGAAGGGTCATAAACGGGAATTCAAAATTCACACTCCTATTTATTCTCCCTTACTAGTAATATGTGTATTGAAGCCCACCGTAGACTACATGGTATAGGGCACATGAGATATAGCAGTATACAAGAACAACCTTACCACAAAGATCTAGCAATAGACATAACAATGAATGCATCATATCCATATCAGTTTGTGAAAATAATTCACCATCATCATCATGGCAGCAAGGTAGCGTTTTCCTATTATTTCGTCAGTAGAAAATATTTTAAAAAGGACATGGGAAGCTTCGAACTGGAAGAAGAGGAGATCAAGTGTAGCGCAAGCTAAGTGCAATTTTTTGTCATTCATAGTTGTCAGAGTCAGCATACCTGTCGTACAGTTTGCCCTCACTTATCTTATTGATCTCACATGCCAAGAGATCGGCCAAGATATCTGGCAAACCCAGCCGCAATAAAGGTGGAAGGAGAATCGGTTTTGCTATTTGACTATCAGCAATTGCCAGTAGTAATTCAACACACTGCATCAAATCGAGGGTTGACATCAACAAGCGACAAAGATGATGACACCCATCCCATCATGCAAAAGTGGATTTGTCAGATTCCATCATCTTTGGCTTATGACACATATCCAAGTATCACACACATTAGCACCATGATGGAAACAGTTGGACTACAGTTTCATATTAAATTTCAGGATGTTGTCAATAAGAGACAATTCATATGTTGGAATATCAAGTGGACATAGGAGTCTAACCAGCTTGCTGTTCGGGACAAGTTCAGAGAAATTTATACTTGTGTAGATCTTCAAAGTTTAATGTGTCATTTAGAATCCTAAGAAAGATAGGGCATTATAATATCTTTTCTGTAAACTGTTATATGCTTTCACAGGCATATCGAAGAAAATGAAAAACCATGATAATATGTATACCTTACAATGGATATTATCCTCTTTATGATTCACCCACAAAAGTAATGTGAGAGTAAGGTTTGCCAGAAGTTGCGAAATGTCTCCTACTGAGGACATAATCATACCTCGGGCAAAAAATATAGGCATTTAAAACCCTCTCAGTAGAACGATTTAGAATATCTTCAGATATCACTTAGTCAAAATACTTGTCTTTAAGTTCAGCTTTTTTTTTTCTTTTTTTTTCTTTATGTGTGATGGTTTTATTAAGAAAATGGGGCCAGTTAAAACAAAATGTTGGTCATGGAGGTGTCAAGGTGGTATCTACGCAGGGAAAAGGAGAAGTAACCAGGCAAATAAAAATAGTTCTGGAACTTCAAGTTCTGAGCAGAAAAGAATGAACCAAAATTGTATTTGAAACATCGAGAAGTTCATAGTCATACCTTTTCTAATAATTGAGAGTTCAAAGTATTTCCTGTGATCCACAAGAGACGCTGTAAAATGGGTTCAGATTCCAATGCGTTAATCCATTTGATGGCTCTGCTACTTTGGAGACACACCACTAGCAAACTGTGACATGAAGCCTAGTCATAAATAGAAATTCCGGCACTGGAACAAATCGTACATCACAGAAAATATGAATGGAAGTTATTGCTGAGTAACTATAATAAATTTGTTTTTACCTAACCAAAAAGTTTTTGGCTATCTGCATCAAATTTAGTGATGTTCATCAATTGGGAAATTTAAAGAAAAACCCATTTTATTTTTGAAATTTTAAAAAACTACCCTATATTTTACAATATATGCTTAAGTCCCACTTTTTTAGATTGTAAAAAGTATTTTAATTTTATTTTTCCATATATGGGATTAAGCTCAAATTTGGGGCATCTGAATTTCTCACCATAATGCATCAATAATATATATATATATATATATATATATATATATATATATATATATATATATATATATATATATATATATATATATATATATATATATATATATGTATATATTCAAAGAAATGAAATTACCAAAATACCTTTGAATCTTGTAAGGGTATTCTCATTATTTTTTTATACTTATACAAATGTGTGATGGTGAGAAGTATGGACACCCCAAATTTGAGCTTAATTTGATGTACTGGAAAATAATAATAATTAAAATACACTATGTGCTTTGAAAAAGTGGAACTTGAGTTAAAATATCAATTATAGGGGACTATTTTTTAATTTGAAGAACAAAATAGGATTTTATGTAAATTTTCCTAATCAATATGTTATGTAGATCCCCTACAATATACATTGAAACACAACCCCTTTGAATCTTCACCATGCACACATCATTATTCAAAAAGCTTCAACAATATCTGGGTATGGATTTGACTGCATGTCCTTCTAATCTAAAGTACAAAATATTAAGTCAAAGGTGATAGTTGGTGTCACTAGGCCTAATTTATTGGTTCGGAATCATTTTACTAGTTTATGATGATTTATGCTAGCATGGGTCTGGAACTCCTTTCACTTAAAATCTTAACTTTCAAAAAATCATTCTGGGAATTCCAAAATGCAGCCACCCCTCTAGAATTATCTTGCAAGCTCCAGTACTTTCTCGAGAATTTCTTTGTTTGGAGAGAACTTATCTCTCTCCTAGAAATGCTTTAGCATTTCAAACCATTCACAAATAAGGGCTTAACCTTAATGATCACTTAGGAGAATCAAAATTGCAAACATGCACACCAGACAGAAGATCTCGGGTTTCAACATAGCTAGAGTCCTCATCCTGGGGGGGGGGGGGGGGGGGCGAGGGTTTGATGATCTATCATCTCAGTCCCTTCTAATAACTTCTCAAGAACAAGAGGATAAGGGTTAACATCTGAACTTCAATCAAAATTGAATTTGAGAGATCCAGTGAAAGGGGTTCACACTACATGATGAATCTAATTTTCTGTCACATCATACCTCAAAGAAATTTCATCTTATTTTATTGAAAAGTGATTACAGTAGAAGGATAACTGTGAAGGGATTAAACAGCTTATAAGAAGGTGTAGTTGATTTTACTAGAAACAAGACTGGTGAGTGTATTAGTGATTGTATGATTTGTATCAAACTGTTTGAGTATTGCCGTAATCCAAACCACTAGATGGGATCCAATCTGATGCTTTAATCAGAGGTCTAGGGCCAATGGATAATCACAATTAGTAAAAAGGAAACCAAGCATTTGTTAAGGACTGAATTACTAACGTGCACATGCAAACAGGTATAAGTGCTCAACAAAATATCAACAAGGACAGAATACAATATAATAAGCATCAGCATCATGCTCTTATGTTCATAGAAATGAAGAAACAACCACAACACTTTCAGTTTCACAATACAATTACAAAGTCAAATCAAGCAAGCATGGGATCTTTTTTTTCTTCCCTTTATTTTATACATTTGAATAAGCAAGTGGATATGAAAAGGGTCCTTCATACCGACAAGTTTCTGAGAGAGATGGACAGTCATCTAGGAAAAGTTGCTCTAAAACCTTTTCAATTAGTCCTTCAGTGGAAACCATAACATTTCTAGGAACATCATGGCATGCCAAGTTTGCCATGATTCCCAAGAATATCTCCTGCCATAAAACCATTATTTATAATATTTTAATTAATTTTTGTATCCCACAATACAATAAAAGGACAACAATAACGCGTGACATCAAAATAAAATAAGTCATGAAAGTAGATGATGTGATTGTCAGAAGGAAAAACTAGTACAAAAATAAACCAAAGCCAAACTTATTCTTTCAAAGGACCAATAAATATCTCAAACTGAGGTTAAGCTTCAAAGGAAATAAATTTGTTGTAATTGTCATTGTTTATTTTTATCATTCCATTTCTCTAGTTGCTGGAGGTTAATTATATAAAAATATCATTTACCTGGAAAACTATGCCATTTTTTCGCTCAGGGAAATCAGCCAAAATGCCTCATGCATATAATCATATGATCTGTCTTGGCATCACTTCATGACGGAACCACAATTGAAGCATAATAATGTTCATAAGATAGGGAGAAGTTCTTGTTGCAAAGGAGAGGACTTTACCCCAGTCAACCTGATGTTTAAGTCAGTAATTGGCTCTCTTTCTTATTTCTAATTATTACTTTCAGGAGAAAAAAAAGGAGTTGTGTAAGGAATGGGGTTGAGGTCAAGGTGGTAGCATCACCTATGACTCATCTACCAGTCTCGATTTCCATTCCTACCAATGTTTACCCCTTTCAAAAAAACTACTAACAGTTTCAAAAATTGCTAACACACTACAAATGGTTAACGTTCAAAAAAAAGAAGAAAGGAGTTGATGCCCATTAATTATAAAAAGATGAAAATAAGATAATGATTTTGGCAAAGTCCAAGAAAGATGAATGTAAGAAAATAATTCTAGCAAGAAAATCAAAGATTGCATGTGATTCAATAGGCACTGAAGATGAACAAAGCATCGGATAATACTATAATTGTGCAGCAATATTTTTTATGCCATGCTGTGCATTAAGAAATATGCGACCTGTTGACCTGTCATAGTATTCAACAAGATGAGATAAGAACAAAGGTGGCCAAATAATTCATGAAAAATCACCATAGACCAACAGAACTCGCAAAATAAATAAGCCACTGGGAGTGGGTAGTGATGGAAAACTATATATCATCAATGTGAAAAGTAAACTTCAATAAACACAGAGATAACAATGTAGAAACATAACAAAAGCTTCAATACCCAATCGAACAATAATGCTTTGTAAAAGAGGTCTTACTGTCATTCTGGCAGAAGTGGCAACACTAAGACTCGCCAAAAGCACATCGACCAAGAGATTTTGGACCTGTTGAATATTTACAAGTTGTCAACCATAACAATATCAATATTTCGTTGCAACTAACTATTACTATAAGAATTCAAGCAAACTTAAAAGCTTGATCGCAAGTCCCAAATTAGTATTCGTTTTGATATGAAGATAACTGCAAGGAGTGAAAAGATGCTACACTAAAATTAAATTTTCCGACTCCATATCTATTAAACTAAGGTGCAATATAGCTGTGTATTTTCACTATATAGGAAAATTTTCATACTTCTAAGAAGCAACAGGTAGGTGCTCAATCTTGTTGACTAAAAATCAAGGTGATCTAACTAGGAAATGTCGTAGGATTCGATTGACACAAACTTGTGAATGCTCAGAATGCATGGTTGTAAGAGAGAGAGGGAGAGAGAGAGAGAGAGAGAGAGAGAGAGAATACAAAACTTGAGTACAGAACATATAAAAAATTACACCAAAAAATTAAGACACGTTCCACCATTTAACATCCATTTTTATAATAGCATAATCAATAATTACTCATTGAATAATTAACTCCTCATAAAATACATACAAACATACATCCTCAATGGTAAAAGTCAACCCATCACGAATAATGGGTTATAGTCTACTCCAGAAACTAGATCATAGTTGTTTGGAGCGGGGATGGGATGGGAGCGAAAGCAGGATAAGGAGAGTGGGATCCTGATAGGCTAGAAGCTCCCTACGGTCGGGATTGCTATATGTACACCTTGAATTTTAGGGATCTCGAAACCAACATATTGGGGTGCTGGATCCCAACTTTTTGGGATCACATAATAAATTCTATTGGTCCGAGACCTATCTGCTAAAAGCATCTCTTTTAGTCTTTTCTCTTTAAAAAATATATAGAAAATGATTTTGCAACATAATTACTTTTTTTTTTTTTAAGGCATATGCACTTGAGACTTGTTTCCTTGTAGAAAATTAATCTAACATAAGAGAGATTTATATTGACTGATCCCAAAGGGAACGGGATCGTGTTACCCCCATATGGGAGCGAGATCCACCCAAGGTCCATTCACAATGCCATCAATATATGGAATCTGGAGATGCATTTAGAGGATGAGGACATCGTCTACAGTTTCTGTGACAATTAAGGTCCAATGAAGGGTCACTAGATCCTTCTGTGAAAATGATATTACCATAAATATAGCTCATTTTCATGGAACTTTCCTTTTATATAATGAAATGTTTCTTCTGTGCATGAGTAAGAAAACTGTTTTTCAGTGGACACAAATGATTAACATGATTACTTATCCTCAATGAACCAATGAATCATTCATTTGGGAAACCATATAACAAGTTTTTTATCGCTAAGCAACCTCTATATCCGTTGAGATGTCGTAAGCATGGATGTTGAGCGCATTATACAAGCAACAGAAAACAAGCATTATCACAAAATAATGATAATTCAAGTCCTTTAAACTATAAGTTCATTTCATAAGAAACAAATTATAAACAATAGCATTCTTCAAAGAGTGAGGAACCATCCTGTGCAATATTTCAAGAAGCAACACAAAAGTAAAAAGATGCATGAGGGATGAGTTATAAGAACAAATGCTCGATCATTAGAGGTTGGAAGATTGACAACTGCGAAACTTGACAAGAAACATATTGAACTACCATCAATTCAGCATGAGCTTGGTTAGCAGCAAGGTCCCATAAAATGCACCCATATTCCTCCCACGAGTCCTCCGTTGCCGCTGGCACTGGATACTTTAAGCCATCATGTTGCATCTCTGTAGGCTCATTTTGTTCAACTTCATGCTTGTTTCCATCATCAACTGCAACAACCTTATCAAAATGACAAACCATTTATTGAACATTTTAATGACCTTATTTAGAGTTTCATAATTAGAGTACCATTCATGGAGTGATAACTCTGTGGCTCTTCATTGGAGTTCTGGTGAGTGCTTAATCCCCGAGACCCATTTTTAAGCCTTTTGTCTTGTGGCAAAAGTTGTCGTATAAGATATATTATGTAGCTGGGATCTATAGTAGTTGATACGTCCAGCTGCTGCATAATAAGAGAAGATCAAATTTATCACGTGAGGGAGATAATAGAAAAGCACCATAGTTACCGCATGATCAAAGCAACCCAAAAAAGAGGAACAATGCTACCTGGCCATTGCATTGGCAAAATGTCAACAAACTCAATCCTTAAAAGCCAAATAATAGGTGAAAATTAGTGACAATGTAAGATTATTTTTTAAATAAGCCTTGTAAGATAAGCAATCATGAGAGTTGCAACTTTGCAGTAATCAACAGAGACAAAGTTATGTTGCAATTAGAAATTTCATGTGGAGATGTGAACAAATTCAAAACTTCATGAGAATCCTACAGTCAGTGATGTGGAAGTAATGATCAACAATAAGATGGAATCATAGCTATCTCACTCAGAAGTCAGGGCCATCAACAACAAGAATGAAATTTGAATCTCACTAGTTCATATTTGGGATTTAATTCAAGTGCTTTTGGACTAGTGTTACCCCGAAAATCCACATGGAGACTGGTGTTGCGTGTGCGACACATGCTGACACTTGCAGTCTTGGACATTTGTCAACACTTCACGGTGTGGCCAGAACACTTGAACTTTCGTGTTGAATGATATCACTAATTTTTAGTATGGTATCGACATTTCTAATATAAATGTTTTGTATAATAATTTGCATTTTAATATTATAAAATGTTTAAAGCTTTATGTAGCAGAGTGGATTTTATTCTAAAGTAGATCTGTTGTACTCGTGTTAAATCCTATGGTTTGCGAACCTTTTTCCCTCCTTAATTTTGAATACATGTAAAAGTATAAACATGCTCATTGTAAGAAACAAACCCCTTCCATATCCATATTCGCCATAGCGTCATGACTACCATCTCACTATTTGACTATCACATGCTGCATGCAATAAATGGGAAAACTAAATTATATAAGAAACATAATATTCTATTAATTGTAGAAAATGCTTACAAGGGGATTTGAACTTCTATCTCCTCATGGTGTAACCTTACTGCCATAAGGTTTATTGCCTCTATGACACACATCGCATCTAGGAGAGATGAGGACAAAATTGACATTTTTAATTTGTTGCATTGGACAATACTAGATGGGAAAATATATAATGAGACCATTTACCTTTGGTACAAGGTGGTCACAATTAATCTTGACCATTGGATATGATATTGGGTGGTTGCTTTTATTTCATTGACCAAGCTCAAGTTAAAAAGAAATTTTCTCGACCTTTGTAACACACCCAAGCTATCAGATTTCACATCGGATGGTTGTAAGTAATTGTGATCTCCCCCTAACAAAGGTAAATGGTCTCATTGTATATAATCCCATACTAGAATTGTTTTACTTGTTAGGGAATTTTTTTTTTATTTGTCATTCATGGATTATTTTGGGTTTTAGCTTGAAGTCAAGGGTAGAATATAGTGTTGTAGAGTACCCATGTCAAAAAGTAAATGTCGAGTAATGTTGTTTTGATTTCCCATCATCAAATAGTCAATGATGGAGAGCTCTTATACATGGGAATTTCGCTGCATGAATTTTAATGTATGGGGAAAAGGGTGTAGGGGTAGTTTAGTCATTTTCCCATTTTGTTAGGGGTATTTTGGTCATTGTCTAGGGCCCACAAATGGGTTTATATATATTAAACATTGCCAAAACAGTAGGAGTGGTTGATGATATTTTTATTCATGAATTGAAAATTCCTCTCCTACATTAGTGTAGTAGAGAGGACCTCTACTTTGTGTAGACGTGCAACCCTAGTTGGAGTAGTAGTGTGGTTGGGGCTGGAAAGGCCCCTGTTCCTTTCCATCTCTTGATGGTGATCAAGGAAGTTTTCCTCTAGTTGATCGACCATCAAGCTCGATGTATTGTTGTTGCTGAATCAATCATGGATATCTCTTTTCCGGGTGCTAGTTTTGCACCATTGGTATTAAAGCGAGGTTGGTGACCTTCATTGATTGTTAACGAAGATATGGAGCTCAGGAACGCAATAGATTGGCTGAAACTGTGCATATTCTAATGCAGTCGGTGGCCTTACTTATGTAAGATCGAAAAAAGAGGAGATATGCCTTGAATGAGAGAAGATCCCTGGTTATGGATCCCATACATGGTGGCTTGTTTAGTGAGCAATGTGATTTGAAGGCTGAGATTACATTGCTTGGATCTGATTCGTGATCTGATTCTAGTGACGGCCATGGTGAACAAAGGCCCCAAATCCCCGACAAAGATGCGAATCGGATGATGATCAGGTAGCGATCCATGAGGAGTAGACGTACATGACGCCATGATGGTAGATTATTACAGAAGGAGTTCTTGGAATGGTTGAGTGCACGGGATAGATTCTTTGAATGGAAAGAGTTATCTAATTCAAAGAACATAAAGTTAGTTGCGATTAAGCTTCAGGGACTTGCATCCGTTTGGTGGGATTGCGAAAGGGAAAAGACGAGATTCAATATTGGATTATAATGAGGGCGAAATTGTACGAGCAATTTCTTCCTCCAAACTTTGCACAAACTATGTACAAACAGTTCCATCAATTGCAGCATGGTTTGCGACTTGTTTGTAAGTACATAGAGAATTTCCATCATTTGTCACAGGGTTGCCTGAGAAGGAGGACCAGCGAGAAGAAGAGGTATATCGGGGTTTACAAGTTCAAATCCAAGATGAACTCTCCTTACAACACTTGCCCTGAGAGACAAATAAAAGTTGTTGGTTTGAAGCCTGGAGTGAGAATGTCATAGCCCAAGAGGGTGACGCCTCCAACCTAGGGAGTTGCTGGCCCGAGTAAGGAACAAGTTTTGGGTGATCGGTCGAGGGATGTACACGTGTACAACACTCGATTGTGTAACTTTACAAATAAGAAATCAGGTGTTTGACATTTTCAATGTAATGAATGGGCCATAGGATAACAGAGTGCCCAATGGATGCTGCCCGGCAGCATCCTAATCTTGTCGAAGACGAGGAAGAGGGTGAGATAGAAGAGGTGGCAGTCAGGGGGCCAAAAAGGCTCAATGTGGGTGCATCACCCCGATGCACTCAAGAAATACAATAGATATCAAACAATAGGATAATGCATGGAAAAAATATGGCGGTGATTTATGTTATAGAAGGTATTCAATTTATTTATTAACTCCAATATTATCAGTTGTCAGAGACTCTGAATCCCCTGATAGAAGACATTAGAAAGTAGAAACTAGAAACTTGATAAAGAAGTTGTTAGAGGACATTATATTATCATAATTCATAAACATTCAAAAACCATAATCGCAAATTCAGAAGTGCAAACTTTAAAGTTACAAACTCCAAAGCAAAGATACATAAAAACACTGTCTAATTTTTAATCTCCTCGATAGCTTGTAGGCATGCTTTGACATTCTCAATAATTACCAGTTAAGTGTTCTTTTTATTGGAAAATATACCCCATAACAGTATTTTTGCAAAGAGTACAGATAACACAATTTCGATCTTTTAGATTTTTGAGCTTCGCATATTTCCAAGACGGATCCTTGTTACTCGAAGATTGTGAAAAAGACATTACCCCATAAAGAAAAGTGTTAAGAAATCAAAATTAACCCATTAATTGAAAACTTTTTTGATATCTTCTCGACTTGGTGAAAGATATGTACGAGGGAGCGCTAACTAGTGTGCAAATAACTAGTGGCGAGACGAGTGAGGTTTTAGTGACGATAAGTCTACACCAAGGGTCAGTGTTAAGCCCATACCTCTCTATCATAGTTATGGACGACTTAATTAGGCACCTACAAGATAGGGTACCACGGCATATGTTGTTTGCAAACGACATAATTTTATTTGATAAGACCCCAAGCAACATCAACATAAAGTTAGAACTTTGGAAGGATGCTCTAAAATTTAAAGATTTTAAAATTAGCCGAACTAAGACAAAGTATATGAAAATGCAAATTTAGTAATAATAGGAGTAGAGAGGAGGAAGTACTTAATATTGATGGCCAAGAAATACCAAAAGAGTGCACTTTCGATATCTTGGGTCAATAATCCAGGAAAATAGAGGGATTGAAGAAGGTAGGTGTCGCACATAGAATTAGATCTGGGTGGACGAGGTGGAGATATGCATTTGGAGTTTTTTTGTGATTGTTGCATACTAATGAAGCTGAAGAGGAATTCTATAGGACTACTATGAGACCAGCTTTGCTTTATGGAGTGAAATGTTGGGCGGTCAATAAACATCATACCCATAATATGAGTGTCGCTGAGATGAGGATGTTGAGATGGATGAGTGACAAGACAAGAAAGGGATAGAATTCGAAATGAATATATTCGGGAGAACTTAGGTGTGGCTCCAATAGGTGATAAGATGAAAGAAAGTAAACTTATGTGGGCTAACATGTGCAGTAGAGACCCAGTAAAACACCTATTAGGAAGTGCGAGTTCGTTCAAATGGAATGCTCAAAAAGCGTATGGGGGTAGGCCACAGGGACATGGTTGTAAGTAGTGCGAAAAAATACGGCAACTTATGGCCTCACTGAGGGTATGACCCTTGATAGAGCAGAATGGCGAACTAGGATTCGTGTAGCTAATTACAAATAGTTGGAAAAAGGCTATGATGATAATGATGACGATCTCGACCCTTGAAACCCTCAACATGTTTATGAATCAATGCTTAAACTTCTTCAAAACAAAGCCTAAGCTAATCCCTATCGACAACCCAACCACCAACGAAAGAAATGCAATGATTTTGTGGAAACAAATATTTCTGTCCAAAATTATTTTATCTTTTCTTGATCCGAAAACGGCCATGAATGGGGCAACATTTTGCGTTTGGGAGGGTTTAGTACCTCCCATTACCCTTTCCCACCCTTTTTGGGCAGGAAATTGACCAAATTGCCCATGCTGGTCGGCGCATAGCGCATGCGCTTGCATTTTAAAACGATGATGGGGTTCTTGCAACATAGAAACTTTGGTGCATGAAGGTTGCATGCAAACAGATCTAATTTATTGGAATGAGGGTGTAGGGGTAGTTAGTCATTAGGAAGCTACTAACAAGCGGTATTAAGATACTGAAGGAGCACGAGAATCTTATATAACTCCCTCCCTCTTTGTCGAGTGGACCGTTGCCCCCTTCACACTCTCCTCGTCGGGGGGATTGGATATTAGTTTTCACATTTTGTTAGGGGTATTTTTGTCATTGTCTAGACACTAATGAGTTCATATATACATTGTTGTAATAGTATGTGTGGTGTGGTTGATGATAATAAAAATGAAAATTCCCCTCCTACATTGTATAGTAGAGAAGACCCAGGTGCAGCCTTACATGGAGTAGTGGTATGGTTAGGGCTAGAACCCTCTTGACAATGATGAAGGAAGTTTTTCCTCTAGTTGATCGACCAATGTGTTTGATGTGTCTTTGTTATTGAATTGGTCTTGAATCTCTCCTTCCCGGATGCTGGTTTTGCACCACTTGCCATCCATGACTTGTGTTGTAAAAGGGAAAACTATATTTTATATTATAAAAATACAATATTTTATTCTTAAAAACATAAATATATGGACATTTCTATCCTACTAGCTTTTTAAGTCAACATACTAGACACCTTTTATTTTTGGATAGTTCAGTGGCAAAAATTAAACTTGAGATGTAGTGCTGACAATGTCAACTGCTAACTTGTCCAGCCCAATCACGTTACTACATACTAGACACTGTCACACTGTGACACTTATAGACACCAATATCCGTGTCAATATCCATGTAACGCTGTTTTGGATGGCCAACTTCTAGAGGGCATATCTTTTCACCCTTAGCTCAGATCTTTTGTTATTATCCCATTCTAGAAAGGACAATAGGAGCTCTACAAACAATTGCCAATTTTGCTTGAATGCCTCTAAAGGCCTGAATGTTGAGTCCGAAGTTTAAAACGTGTAGTTAAGGTTACTTTTGAGCATTTCCACATCAAGAACTATTTATTCTTTTTTAATGTCTTTCTTTTTATCGATAACCTAGATTTGATGTTCGTAATGGACGTCTAGATTACATTTAGGTTAGGGTTGATCTATAAATAGTTTGTGATGTATGGGGGAAGTCAATTTTCAGGGTTTTATGCTTTAGGGTTTCTTGTTTCAAGCGAAGATTGGCTTGTAGGCCCCCTTTTTTGTTTTAAGCAACACAATTGGTTTTCTTGGTTTCTTTCCTTTGAGATTCCATGTTACATCATCTGATACATGGTCAATTGCCAAAGTTCCTTAGCCACTTGACCTGTGTGCGATAGCAGTTAGAGAAGCTCAAGGAGGCCACTACGCTGGGGGTTCTGAACTACGAGGGAGGATTTCGATGGACTATTGAGGCAATTCTATGAACTAGTGCATGAAGTGGGTCAAGCTTGTTCCAAGCAGAGCTCGGTCATTCATGACAGTGATGGATCTGAATCCACAAAGGAAACCCCTCTCCATAACCAGGAAAGGGATGAAGCTAGGCCTCCTAACCTCCAAACTAGGGGAGGGATACTGATCTCTCTCTCGAGGGACAGCTGGTGCAAGCTCTGGAAACGGTAGATAGAGGCATTTGAGTCAACATGTGTGCATTATGGCAAACAACTAATCAAAGTCGTAAACATGGCTCATCTTCACAACATAGAAAAAGCTATTGATGATGCGGAGGCGCTAGCCAAGCACCTCCAATAGGTCCATAAGTAGGCGTGAGAGAAGTTGCATAAGAGCTACACAAGATATAAGGATGAGGTCGACCAACACCAACGAGAAAAGGAGTTTAACACTGGTGATTTAGTAATGGCATACTTAGAGTGAGAGCACTTTCCAATCAGCACCTATTATAAGCTAAATACAAGAAGATCAACCCCTGTTAGGTGCTCCAAAAGATAGACAATAGCTTCCAAAGGAATATGACATATCCCCTGTCTTTGATGTTGCCGATCTTTGTGAATACCATGGGGCATCAGGTGGTATAAAGAAGCAGAATGGGAGTCTTGGTTGCCTCAGGGACCTGCCGAGGACGTTCATGAGGTTTTGGATATTCGGACCATCACCACCAGGCGTGCATCCTACAACCAGTACCTAGTCCAATGGAAGGGTAAAAAAACTCGGGATCAAGTTCTCAAAGGCCAGGGGAGATTGATACACGTGATTTTGGATGTTGAACTTTCGGAGGGCAAAATTTTTCCCTCCCGGCTCAAATTTTCCACTATTACCCCATTTCAAAAACGGTAACATGGGTTGTACAATAGCCAAATTCGCTTCATCGGTTTGGCCAACGAATCGGGCTGAAAAATTCCTTTAAAGGCCCGAATATCGAGCCTGAATTTTATAGCATGTTGCCAGGTTGTTAGGGTTAGTTTGGAATTTACCACATCAAGGACTATACATTATTTATTTATTTCTTTATGTTTACGGCCTAACTTTAAGGTTCGTAATGGACAGTCGAGATAACATTTAGGTAAATGATGGTTTATCACTAGTTTGTGATGTAGGGCTGAAGTCTGTTTTGGGGGTTTTATGCTTTATGGCTTCCCGATTCAGCCAAGAGGCACCTATGGAGCATGGCTTGTAGACTCCCTTTTCTATTTCAATCACTACATCAGTTTTCTTCTCTTCTTTACTTTAGTGTTCCATCTTACACCAGGATCCAGATCAACTAAACCCCTTATAGCTATCAATCAACAAGCTAACCCATTGCGTTAACTCTACGAGGTTGATATCACCTACAATTTCAGGAGACATGAAGGAATTATCCTTCTCAGATATGTTTTAACCATGAAAGGAGCAATTACACATCGATGAAACAAAGAATCGAAGAACGAATTTCCCAATGACTAACCTAGCTCCCAAGTTACAGAAGAACAGTGCCTGCATCTTCAGGCAACAATTGCTCCTCGCTCCCTCAATATACAATAGAGACAACCATGCAACACAAATTTGAATGATGAAAAAGAGCACCTATCATATCCATAGTCAGAAGTTTTAATCACGGGGTTATCCCAAAAAGAAAAATGAGACGGGAAATGGGGGCATCAAAATGAAGGGTTGATGGATAATAAGCAAATTAAAGAACACCATAACATATCAAAGAAAAGGACATAGGAAAATACAGCATCAATAAGACGAAGAAACAAAAAGATATATAAAGAGAGATAGAAGATAGCTATATAGAACATCAAGAGACGAAGAGATGAAAAGAGAAAACAAGCATTGGAGCATTGAAGATTAAGGAATGACCTCAGAAGGAGGTGGGGACGGAATATGGGCTCCGCGCTCTGTGTTTTCTTCCATTTCGGTGAATTTCGACTGAGGAAAGAGAGCTTCTCTCACTGAAAAACACAATTTCTTGCGGTGGAACGCGAGAGCTCAGTCTATTACATAGCGGGAAGGGGCACTCTTTAAAATCTCAGCTCCAGCTATGGACGCGGTTTGTAGAGACGACTACTTGCACCATGTTCCAGCGGGATCACATACTGTCCATATACTCCTACTTGGGAGAATTTACTTAATATAAATTTTTAGGAAAGTTTGAATTTGATGGTTTTTAGTGCAAAAATCTTGCCTTTAAAAAATTGGACGATTTCTGTTCATTCTTGAGAAATATAATTGCATCCTAATAAATTTAATGAAAAATTTCCTAATTATATCCCCTATGCACTTAAGAATGATGTCTCAAGTTTGAATCAAGAACCTTTAATTTTGCAAGAATGAGATCGGAGTGTTGGAAAATTTAAAATTTAATTTTTTTAATTATTAAGTAGTTCTCAAAATTTTATATTGTGAAATCCTCCTAAACAGGTCTTCCAATCAACTGAATAGAACTACACTATGCTTGCTTGGATTGAAAAGGTTACATTTTTAAACATACCCAAAATCTTAAAATTATTTTAAAATTGGATTTTATACCAAGGAGTCAATAGATAGTATGTTCCCACGAGAGTATAAAATCTTTTGGCTAGGGAAGTATCTCGCGTGGACCCATGCTTGCCTTCCGGAAGCTGAGTTCCGTTTAAAATTGAAAGATTGCTCTCTGCTCGCTCACTACCTCTCGCTCTCGCATCAAGGAGTCCTGCTTCTTGCTCTTGACGGCAGGATACCGGGTACGCCGTCTTCCTTGGTCTTGGTCTTGGTCTTGGTCTTTTTCTCTCTAGAATTTTTGGCACTCGTTTTACTCTGCCTGTTATCGTGGGCGAGTTTTTGGATATTATTGAGCGTTTTGGTCTCTGTCTAGAGCTTTAAGATGATCTTGGTATCTGTCTTTACAATTTGGTGTGAGCTTGTTGGTATGCTGTAGAGAATAATGAAATTCAATAGGGTTTTGCTGTTAAAGAGATATAATGTTGTAGAGAATATCAATACCCAATTAACAGGGTCTTTTCTTTTCTTCTTTCTTATTCCTAGAATTGGTGGTTTTTTTGTTTTTGTTTTTGTTTTTATGGCGTTATTTATAGCCGATTTTTCGTGTGATTTGTGGTTTTTTGACTGATCTTTAGTTGGATCAAATAGGTGGTTTTGTTCCTTTTTATTTTCTTTTCTTTTTTGTTCCTTTTCTCATTTGATATAGTTTTTACTTGGAACAATACACAAAAAATACACAAAAAATATTCATCAAAAAATGAATATTCAGAGACTAATCTATCTCGATGTTTCTTAATTTGACATGGACCTTGATGTTGAAAGTTTGCGATGTTGATTTTACCCCTAAATGGATATTTTTTGATGTTGAGTTTTTTTAAAAAAATTTACCAATTTAAATATGCGCAGATGTCCTGGCTCTCCCTTTTCTTTTAGTTATCTTGTTAATGGCCTGCTTTTTTTGTCTTGGAGAAAATTTTATATGAAGTGAACTATGTTAAATGATTATATGGTTGAATACTGTATATTCTTTTTCTTGATGCTCTTAAGTGTATGAATGTGAAAGTTGGAAGTACCCAATAGAGGATTTCCTTTTGTTATTTTCTTTTTTTTTAAAAATATTTTTCATTGACCTTTTTCGGCCTTTGTTTTGAGATGAAGGTTTTAGTTGCATATGAGGAATCAATGTGCAAATATTAATCTCTCTTATGTTTCTCTTATTTAATTTTGGGTAATAAATGTGGAACTTTCGTGATTTTGAGTTCATTTACCTTTATGGCAAGTGATAATATGAGCAGATGGCCTGGTTTTGCCTTCATTCTTTGTTCTTTTGTTAATGGCCTAGTATTTATTTCTTAGAGGAAATTTAACGGAAATGAATCATAATAAGTGATTTTCTGGTTGATTGAAATTTATTCTTGTTTCTTTGAAGTGTATGAATTTGAAATTTGGAATTACCGGATTGAGGATTACCTTTTGGGTTAGAAGTAATTTATAATAATTCAACCTTTAACCATATTTCTTGTTTTGTCATTTCTCCCACTCTTATGCTGCTCAGCTGCATCAGTTTAGTTTGCTAAGTTGGTGGTTGTGTGAGTGAAGGGCTCATGCTCTTTCTTGATGTTTAAGTAGGTTTTGTCCACTCTTCCTATTGTTGCTTAGAGCTTCTTGATGGCATTTGGTGTTAGAGGTTTTTTGATAAACTATTTTTGGAATATATGAGCTGATTTTTTTTTTTTTTTTGGAAAAAATGAGATATATCAACCCATGGTGACCATTTTTGTCATTTCTTCCGCTCTTCTGCTGCTCAATTGCATCAGCTTAGTTTGCTAAGTTGGTGGGTGTGTGAGTGAAGGGCTCATGATCTTTGTTGATGTTTAGCTATATTCGTCCATTCTTGCTATTGTTGCTTAGAGCTTCTTGATTGGCATTTGGCAGTAGAGATTATTTCGATAAACTGTTTTTGGGATATATGAGTTTTGTTTTTGAAAGAATGGGATATATCGGCTGATTGTCACCTTCTTTTGTCATTTCTCCCACTCGTGTGCTGCTCAATTGCATAAGCTTAGTTTGCCAAGTTGGTGGTTGTGTGGTTGAAGGGCTCAATTAGTTTGCTTGGTCATTTTTCCCACTCTTTGCCTCTCATGTGTTGAATCCAGGGACATAAGAAATTGATACTAAAGTTGCCTCTTTCACATATAAGAAACATATCTAAGGGGAGCTAGATATTGCTCCCCTTGATTATATGGGTAGAAAACAACACGTATTCCCCTGTGTTATCCCAGCTGTTAACAATGTTTATCAAATTTGAGAATTAAAATTTTTGGTTAGGGTTTGGGCTTCAAGTGAAAGATGATATTGGAATGTCAACTGATGATGTTTGGGGACTCCTCCAATTTGTTTTAGACTGGCTAGGGCAATTAATTAATAATGTGCATTGATCCTTTCCAAACATTTATTATGTGATAGGCTTTATCAACATAAAAGTTTTAGTTATAAAGAGAGAAAAGGGAAATTAATGTTCTTAGTATAAATATTAGTGTTAAGTATCATTTCCCAGTGTTATTTCTATATTTACATTAGTGTAAACATTATTTCTCTTTATATTTCTCACTCTTAAAAAAGGTAAAACATAACAAAAAAAATAAAATCACATTACACTGATTTCGTAGAGTACATGAAATTTAGCCTAGCAAATATGAGGGTAATTATACAGGTATACTATGAACTTCTCTGAAAATTTTCTTTCATGTGCCAAACAAGACAATTGTATCTGCAGGTTGCATGTAGATACTATCCAAACATCAGAAACTTATTTTCCAGGAAATGTATTTCCCCCCCAGTCACGTATTTTTGCCATACAATGTACTTCCAGGTACCCAAACGGCCCCTTACTTGAGGAAATATAATACCGTTTCGAGGGAGAATAGTCAGTTATCCCATTGCTCATGTGAAGCCAAGGAAGCTGATACTTTAGCAAAGAGGCTGCCCATCACAATTCTTTGGTGGTTAAAATATTTCTTTCGTGATTTGGATCGTTCTTTGTAAATCATATTGGTTGTACATGTTTTGAATGTAAAGAAAAGTCACCGTTACTAGGTGGAAAAAAAAAGAAAGAAGGTCCAACTGTCTGAGAATTCGTGAATTTTTCATGGAATAGTTTTAATTTTGTGGTTGAGAACATGGAAAAGGATTTATATTGTATTTTATCCTTTTACTAATCGTTTCATTATTTATAATGTATGTATTAATTTATTTACATTATATTAATGCATTACCAATCTCATTGTAAGAAATAACTATATAGATACTATTGTTGTTTCATTTGTAGTTAATATTAACTCTGCCATTGCCGGTCCGAAGCCCGGATGAGAAAGGACGAGGGTTTTGCTAGGTTGGTAGCCATCGAAAAACCTTTACAACGTTCCTATCATGAATCTCGAGTCTTGTTCCAAAGTTTAGCACACGTTTGGAAGGGTGATTTGGTTCAAGTGGAAGACCATAAAAGGGCAAGGGGAAGGCCCCAAAGGACATGGATGGAAGTAGTGCCTTACAGAGCGGAATGGCGGAACATGATTCGTGTAGCAAGACCCCAAATATTTTGAATAAGGCTCAGATGATAGTGGTGATGATAACAATATTCTTTGTTAATATAAAGTTATTATTTAATCAAAATTTTGATAAAATTTATATGTTTTTATTTTTCAAATTCCTGTTATATTTCCGACAAAAAATGCTTGCTTGATGATGATTTCTCAATAAAGACTTGCTGAGAATATCTTGAAAACCTAAATTGTCACTAAGGTTAATGTTTGCATAATATGATAAGAAGCATGCCACAAATTTCTATGGCTCATTTGAATGCCCTGTTGGACCATTTAAATTTGCTTCAAAATTATGAGATATATTTCAACTTTTTAATTAACTATAAACTTTCTTACTTTAAAAAGCATTATTAGATCCTTACTCAGGCCTAATAAGGAAAGTTCCATACATAATAGGATTAATCCCAGATTTTTATTTTCAAATTCCTTTATTTTTTGAAAAAAAGCATAAACATAATACTTTACTCCCTCTCCCAACAAAACTATGAATTTTATTAGTTTAAAAGCAATTTACAACCTAAAATGAGGGACATTACAAATAGTTTATCCTCCCACAGTCAAGGTCTTAGTGAATAAGTTCACTAAATCCTCAAAATTATGTCAATTTTTTTTTTAATATTTTTAATAAACTCCAAGGAATATATACATGATACTTTATTTTTCATACTTCTAGTAAACACGTTTATTTGTTCTAAACTTAATTTTTTTGTCAGCTTTAAAAAACACAATTTATACTTCACCTATTATTTATAGTACCAAATGGTTTTAATGGGCATCGAGGAGTAAGGTTAAATTATATAAAATTTAAATATATTGGATGCAAGTTGAATAGTTGAATGGAAGAAGCATTAAGAAACAAGCCCTCAGGGGTTTAGAAATGAAGTTTCATCTTCCTCTCAATCTCTCTATTATTCTTTCAATGAAAGAGTAAAGAGGGTTGGATTTGTTGCAGGAGTAAGGAGAAAGGGAGAGACGGATAAGTGCAGGAAGGTATGCCCCCCTCTCTCTGCCTCTCAAATATTACTTTTATTTTCTCTTGCTTTGTTACTTGAGATACGAGGCTTTCCTGTTAAACAGTAGCAATGAATGTACTTTGATAAAGTTAACATTGAGTATGCAAATCTCAACGACCTGGATCAATGGATAGTATCAAGGTTTTGGAAACCATGGCCTTTAATCTGCGGTTAAGGTTCGGACTTTGGAGTTTGACGGTATCTTAAAAAGTTCAATTATTCATGTGGCTAGTGATCTTATGCAAAATAGCCACGATTGATAACCTGAGAGGCTTCATCTTACCCATTGTCTATTTGTTCTGTGAATCTGATGGTGAATCTTGCAGATTTATTCCACTCCTGACCTTGGAATTGGGCAAGAGAGTCGTTGGGTTCGAATATTCAAATTCCAAAATCAACATGGCATCTTCTATACTGTTGGTGTTTATGGAAAGAAAGAAATAGGTGGTCTTTCGATGGTATCACTATGGAAATCTCTAACATGAAAAGTATGATCTTAGCCATGACAGCAGAACAGGCAGCAAATCATAAAGATAGCGAGGGAATCACAGCAAATCATTTCTGATTTGAAAAAAGTGGTCGATTTTAGAATGACAAGATTGATTCCTCTACGGGATTGTTAAAATTAAACTTGGATGGAACTCGTTAGGCAATCGAGGCGGTGCAGGAATTGGTAGTATAATAAGGCATCATAGAGGTGAGAGCTTTAATTCAAGGTTTGAGACTATTATCCTCTGGTGGAAAAACACGAGAGGGTGATTCAGCTAACACTATTGCATGGAGTTGGGGAGAATCCAGGTCCCCATGGAATACAAACAAATCATTGTTTTCAGGAAGCCAACAGGGAGACTTATTGAGGGAGGATCAGATGATGGCAATCAATAGATTTATTTCTCTGTTTTTTCTGTAATGATCCCTAAATAAAATTTGATTTTAATGAAAAGTTACACGTTACTATTCATAAAATAAAAAGGAAAAAAAAAAAAAAAATGGCCGTCCTGCTAGAAGGAAGGTGCCATGCTATTTGGATGATTAATTCAAGAGATTAATTCATTAATTAATTTATTGGACCTTTCAAGCCCCCTTCATGAATGAAATTTTTTTATAGCATTTGTTGCTTTTTGTCTTGCAAGATCATATGACACGACCTCACCAATACCAGTATACGAAATAAGGGCATCTTTGGAAACTAGAAGCTGGGATTCCTTAAAAACTGGAAATTCTAGTTTCCTAGAAGCCTGAAATGTTGATATCTGAAAGTTTTGGAGGATAAAATATTTGGAAGTTCTTGAATATTAAGATCATGTGTCACATTTTCATTGATTGAGAGATTCGACTTCATGGTTTCAAGAGAGAGAGGGCATGGTTACGGAGAGGACTTAGAGAGAGAGAAGGCATGGTTATAGAGGACTTTGAGAGACACTTCGAGAGAAAAGCCACCTTTGTGCGAGAGAAAAAGGATTGGAAAGAGAAAGGTCATTGTTAGAGAGGACCTAGAGAGAGAAGGGTTACAATAGAGATACAAATGAGTTAAGAGAGAGAAATGGCATGATCAGAAAGAGGACTAGAGACGGATAGAAAAAGGACAGTATTGGTTGGACCTTTCATATTTTATGTTTATGAAAAAAAAAAAGTAATATTAATGTATCCGGTTACTTTATGTCTACTAGAAAAAAAAGAAACAACATTTGATGTAATCCTCTTTATACATCAAATAGCAATCAATTGTAAATCAGTCTGTATTGGTAAATCTATTTTGGGTAGACGATTTATATCAAACCCAATATTGTGGGGAAGTTTAACTAGCACGATATTTTATAGAGAAGCTCTTAATTATCACAATAATTTCATATTGTTAGGACAATATTGTAATAATATCTTCTTCCTAAATTATCAAAATTATTTTTTTAAGAATTTTATATTATCAGCTATAGTTGTCAGGGGATTTAGACGAAGAAAACCATTGCAACGCCACTTGGCAGTAGAAAATGAATTGTACAGCAAACTGGATCTTTATTTGCTTAATGCCCCAGGTGCTTTAAATGGGGTTTTGCTACGTGCTAACTATGATAACGCGTTTGGCCGCGTGATACGATATAGTTGTTGGGTCATCTATTATGAATAAACTAAATAACTCAAAAGACATTCTACTCCCTCGGCTGGGGTAGAGTGTTCATATATTATCTCATGTGAAATCTTGCATAGAACAAATTTTAGGATCTTAAATTATGAGGATGTAATATTTTCAACTTATATATTGATCTCCATGAAAAATTATATATTAATCTCCATGAAAAAAAAATATTCCCCTAACTACATGCTTTATGCACTTTAGAAAAAGGAAAAGTTTGTATACAGTTGAGGCTCTAAACAATAAAATTCAAGCTTGCCTCAAAACTTTCAGTAAGAGAGGTTGTTTTCATGCCCAAATATCCTCAAATTGATCATCTCGCCATCAAAATTCATGGACATGACAAAAAAGTAGATTTCAAGTTTTGAAAATAGTATATTTTGTATCGTATTTTTTTATCATCAATTTTCAAGATTTTCATGTTTTCATAGATCTCTCGATCTATACTATTTATTAAGCTTTAAATTTTATAAATAAAAGTAAAAATATATTTTAAGGTTATCAAAAAGATTTCCAATATTGCAACCACATTTTTCGGCACTATTTGAAGATAAGCTCTAATTTGATTGTTTAGAGCCTAGGCTCTATACAGACTGCACCCTTAAAAAAATAATGTTTTAAGATTAAATAAAGATCATCTAAGTATGATGAGATCTATGTATAAATAAAATAAAATTTTAAAATTTTTTTAAGAATAATTATCTAATAATTCTTAAATAGTTTTAAAATTTTCAAATTGAAAAAACCTCCCCATAGGTCTCTCTGACGGGGGAGTAGAAGTCAGTTACGGTTCCTAGAATCATGGCATGCGTGCTCAATGAATAAAATAAATCGAAGGCGAAGGTTCCTCGAGAAAATATTTGCGCATGTGATGGTTGTCAAGCAAAAGGATGCGTTTTAAACATTTCTCTCTATAAAATCACCGACCCCTTACTCCCTCTCTTCCATAACAAAAATTTACAGGTGCCATCTTTCATCTCTGATAAATTTCCTTGTGAGTCTCTTGTTCAGGTGTAATGGCGGTGCATAAAGAAGAGCTGGACTATGTTTTGGTACCAATGGGCCTCTTTCTCATGGTGGCGTATCAAGCCTGGCTTTTCTATCGCGTTATGAAGCACCCAAACACAACTGTTATGGGCATCAACTCCGCGAATAGACTCATCTGGGCTCGCACCATGATGCAGGTAACCAGCCCATCAAACCTCTCTCTCTCTCTCTCTCTCTCTCTCTCTCTCTCTCTCTCTCTCGAACGAGCATTTCTTTGAGGAAAAGCCATGTCTGCAATGGTATCATAAGCAAGATAAAGCCATGGGCAATGGCTGTAATGGATTCAGAGAGGAGAGAGAGCTTCTTTCCCTGTCATTTGAAAGATTCAAAGAATCAATCTCTTGGCTATCACAGCGCATACAATCCTTCGTGTTTTAGGCTTTGGACAGGTGTTCTCTGAAACCAGACATTCTATTTTCTTGTCAAATTAATGCTAATATTCCTGACAAATCAATGTTAATTAGCCTAAACTCACCTCACTGAATCCATAATCCCAACTCTCTCTCTCTCTCTCTCTCTCTCTCTCTCTCTCTAACTTGTTTGTTTTTTCAGGACCCAGGGAAGAATGGGGTGCTCGCTGTTCAAACCCTTCGGAACAACATAATGGCATCGACCCTATTGGCATCAACGGCCATCATGCTCAGCTCCCTTATCGCCATTATCATGACCGGCAGCAATGGCGTCTCCAACAACAACAACAAGAAGCAGGGTGGTCTTGGTGGTCCTCTAGTTTATGGAGACACGAGCTCCCTCATCTCCTCCATCAAATTCTTCTTGATCATCCTCTGCTTTCTCTCTGCTTTCCTATTCAACGTGCAATCCATTAGGTATGATTTATCAGCTTGACAAATGTTTTACATTTTACCCTTTTCCCAACTATTTCTGCTCGTGTATTTTGATGCCCTATCATTTGTATTCTGATGGGATTTTTTAATTAAAATAAAAAATGACTAAACTATTAGATTGTTCATCTCTTAGGTGCATTTGGATACACATGGTTGTCATGAGGCCCTAAATAATGCACCTTTAAATGGTTTCCAAAGATGTTTCTGGAAATCTTTGTTATGGCCTGAAATTTTATTTTTTATCTCTAATTATAAAAGTTAAAGCTTCAAAAATAGTATAGATCGAGTAGATCTATGAACAATTGAAAATCTTAAAAATCAACGATCTAGAAATAGCATTACAAGATGGACTATCTCCAATACTTGAAATCCACTGTTTTATAATGTCCATACATATTTAGGTCAATATGATCGATTTGAGGATTTTTGGGCATCGAAACAACCTCTTCTAGTGAATATTTGAGGCGCACATTAAGTTAGTTGCTCAGGGCTTCACCCTTAGATAAATTTTCTCATATATATATATATATATGGAAAAAACTCCTGTTGGCCCATGGGCTCTTGGAACCCAACGACCCAGATTGAATCTGGATTGATCCAATGATCACAATTGTATTTCGTAATTGAATTTTAATTTTTTTCTATAAATCCAAATTACTTGAAATTTAGAGCGTCCATTATTCAAGAATAGTTTCATCTAATAAAAATATCAAAAAAATAATTTACATAAATTAAATTGACCAAAATACCCTTGAAAAGTTCCAAAGGTATTTTGGTCAATTTATTTTGTGAATTATTTTTTTAATATTTTTATCAGGTTCGCCTTGATGAGAAGATTTTATGCTCCAAATTTCATGCTATTTGGATTTATATAAAAAAACATTAAAATTATATTACCGATATACAATCTTGACCGTCAGATCGGCCCAGATTTAATTTGAACTGTTGGGCTTACACTATTCTATGAGCCCATGGGCTCACCCTAGCATCTTCCATATATATATATATATATATATATATATATATATATATATTTATATATTATCAAAATACATGTCATCATGAGATAGTTAAAAATGGGTAAAACATTGAACAGATGACAATTTAGGTGTATTATGATAAACTTACTCATATTTTTTTATTTAAGTTCAGAAATCTTATCAAAATACAAGTCATCATGAGATAGTTAAAAATCGGTAAAACATTGAAAGGTTGACAATTTAGGTGTATTATGATAAACTTACTCATATCTTTTGATTTAATTTCAGAAATCTTATCAAAATGCATGTCATGAGATAGTTAAAAATGGGTAAAACATTGAATAGTTGACAATTTAGATGTATTATGATAAACTTACTCAACTTTTGATTTAATTTCAGAAATCTTGTCAAAATACATGTCATCATAAGATAGTTAAAAATGTGTAAAACATTGAATAGTTAAAAATTTAGGTGTATTATGAGTAAAACATTGAATAGTTGACAATTTAGGTGTGTTATGATAAACTTACTCATATCTTTTGATTTAATTTCAACATCTTATCAAAATGCATGTCATCATGAGATAGGTAAAAATGGGTAAAACATTGAGAAGTTGACAATTTAGGTGTATTATGATAAATTATATATATATATATATATATATATATATATATATATATATATATATATTATTTTTGTTAGGCCTCAAGTACGCACACACTCAAAATTTTAACTCAATCCAATTTAGAAGAAAAATGAATTAAAATTCATGTACTAATACACACTCCATTGGGAGCTATGAGCGAAATATTGTAGTGCTTTGTCCATAGGTAGTTTTAGACTTTGCCCGTGTGTGTTATACATGCCGTTTCTGTGGTATAATTCATAATAGGGTACACAAATCGGCTATATGTGAATCATCGTCATGATGGACAATTGCTATGAGACTTTAATGGATGTAAAAGTGAGGCTGTAGCGCATCTCTGCTGCTAATTACCTCCATGTGTTTAGGCTATATGCCCGTTGGCTCATATGATCAATTTTTGGTTTGGTGCCGATACAAGCAATCGTATGAATGTTGTATCGGGCACTGAAGTACTACATGGTTGAAGTACTCCATGCTGCATGTATTGGATTGGTTATTATCCGGGCTCAACATCAAAGCTGAGAAGTTTCTGCATCGGTTTTATTAGTAGCAATGATAGGTTCTATTAGTGGTAATGACTGGTTGAACAAACTAGAGAAAATCCTAAAATTTCTCAAAACTTTATAAATATATGTTAAAAAGCTGATCCTTTTAGGACTCGGGTTCATTAGATCAAACTGGTTTCGGTCCAGGTAAAACTGACTTGCATAGGAGGATTGTGGCGATAAATTATAGATAAAAGTATGTACAATATTATGCGATACACAATCTGGCCATCCATGGTGATACACTGTCTATTTTCAATAATTTGCGTCAGAGAGGAGCTACTGCCCCAGTTTTATGTCCATTAAGGTCTCATCTCCACTGTCCATTGTGAGGATGGTCCATGGATAGCCGGTTTGTGTACCTTACACTACACAAACACATGTATAATGTACAGTCCCTTAAAGAAATTCAGAAACATGTGTAGGATATGGCATAGAACCTCTTATAGAAAGAGTTATTTGCTCCATTCTTTTCGTTTTTATGGTATTGAAGAGGGGTTTTGTGGTGCATGCATCAGGTATTATTCGCATGCAAGCATTCTGATCAACGTACCGCTCAACGCGTGCCCACAATCAGCGCCACTCACGCCCGAGTATGTGGGGCGGGCCCTCAACAGGGGGAGCTTGTTTTGGTCACTGGGGCTGAGGGCATTCTACTTCTCTTTCCCCCTCTTCTTGTGGATGTTTGGGCCCATTCCAATGTTCCTCTCGTGTGTAGTGTTGGTTTTCATGTTCTTCTTCCTTGACGTCTGCTTTGATCTCAGGGTGTGCAACATTGAGGAGGTGGTTGTTGAAGAAAAGGACAGTAGAATATAGGGACAACACCTTTCTGGATTCTGTCTCAATATTCAATCCAAGTTGAATCAGTTGAGATAGAGATTCTTGTGTGTACCACTTTCTTTGTTGTCATTTTATAATTCTTTTCTACCGTTCTTTTAGGTGTTGAAGAGCAGGACAATAGGGTTTAGGGTCAATTTTTTTTTTTTTTTTTTATGTTAATGGTGGGAATGGATGGTGGGATGTTATGTTGAGCAATCAGGCCCCAACCATCAATGCCCCTGTCCCATTCCCCAATACCTTTCTGGGATTTTGTCTCAGGATTCAGCCCAAGTTGAATCGAGATGGGCTTCTTGTGTGTACCTTCTTGTGTGTTGTTATTTTAGAATTCCTTTCGAGTGAACGGGCTTTCTGTCACCCTGTCCAATCCGCATCCCTGTGGGCAGCCATGGAGCAGAGTCTCACCTTTCCGGTGGTTTCTTCCTAAGGAATTGAAGCGTTCATTGGCTCTAGTATTCTCTAAGGGCTTCTTAGCAATCGGTAAAAGTTAACACATTAATGTAAAACTAGTTATATTACATGCGTTGTACTTAGAATAGAATGAGCATTCATGTAAATAATCATATAAATACATAATTGATGATTTCTTTGTTATCATGAAATGAACACGTGATTTTGTGATAGGTGATCTATGCATCATTTTAATAGATGAATATTTTAAAAAGGATGTAAATTTGTGCATAGTTTGTACTTGTTAACAGATATAAGTAGCAATAGCAATTTCATATATGAAATATGAAATATTAAATAGTTGTCGACATATAAATGAGTTCAAATAATAGAAAATGTAATGTATTTGAATAGTAGATTATTCAATATTACGACAAACAATGAAAACATTGAAAATCCTATTTTATTACTTTATTAATACTACTGCTGCTTCAAGAGTAAAAATATGATCATTCTCTTACAATATCATAAGCTATAACAAATGGTACATGCTTGGATAATCCCCACTATAAATGGTTGCCAGAGGCCCCGTGAGTTTTTTGCCTTTGTTTGAATAGCTCGAAGCTTTGAGGCTGCAACCATCTTCATAGCTTTTTACACTTTTCATTTGGTTTCTCACTCACAAACATACAGTCACGAATGAGATCCATAGATGTTGATACCATACTCTTTAAACATTATTAAACAGATTTGAGTCTTGCCAGTAATAGAAGTTACAGTACTAAAGAAATTTAAATTAAGAACATAATTAATATATGAACCATTATATATTTTTTGTAAGAATATTCTTACAGTATTCTTTTTAAGGAAAAATTTTATATAGAACCGAGGTTTTAAATAATCAAATTAGAGCCCGCCTCAAAAATTTTACTAGAAGAGGTGGTTTTGATGCTCAAATATCTTCAAATCGATCATCTCGACATCAAGATGCATGGAAATGATTAAAAAAAAAAAAAACAATGGGGGATTTCGAGTTTTAGAAATAGTGCATCTTGTAGTGTATTTTTGGACCGTCAATTTTCAAGATTTTCTAAGTTTTCATAGATCTGTTCGATTTATATTATTTTTGAAGCTTTAAAGAAAATATATTTTAAGGCTATCACAAATATTTCTATTATTGAAACCACATTTCTCTATACTATTTGAAAGTGGGTTTTACTGATTGTTTAGAGCCACGATTTTTTACAAACCACACTTTTTTCACAATCAAATAAATGAGTTACAAATAACAAATTTGAAAAGACATATTACAAATCTGAACCAAAAACGATTGCAGATCCACATGAAAGAAAACCTATAACACTCTAGATACAATAAACCGATATTCTTTATCATAAACCAAAAACTACAAAACTAAACAAAGACCTATGAAAGTCAATCAAGAGAAAACGTACATGAAAATACAGCAAACAAAGATACCACGTACCAGCAGCAGAGAGTGAAGGTTCTACAGCACATACACATAAAAAGAATATCGTTAGGTGTTAGACAAAAATATACAGCACACAATGTCAAAATGAGTTCATTGTTTACAAAGAAACGACTGGGGAGCATGGAAAATATACAAATTCAAAAGCAATAGTAACGTCGAACACAGAAATCAGTAGAGGTCGTGTTGCTTATAGCCTTTTACGCTTTTACAAAATTTTGGGATATGAAAAAGATAAAAGAAAAAAAGATAACCCATAACCCACAAAGAAATAAAAATAACTAACTGTAAACCTTGATATGAAATTCAAATGAAGTAATAAATATAAAAAATAAAAGAATGGAAAATACAACAATTCACCTTTATGGATGAACTCGTCTGTAATACCTGCACAATCATTCTAAAGGCGAAGTAGTGTAGGAAAAATCAAACCAAAACAGTTAATCAGACATGGGCTCGGAAGCGGTTCAATTGGACTAACCGGTAAACCAGCCGATTCGACCGTTCTAACCGGATAAGTCCCGGGCAGTCAAACAAGTGTTAAAAAAAATAAGAAATACAGAAACATCTAGTAGAATATGAAAAGTATATTTAAAAATAATTAAACAAAGCACGTCCAAATGAAGTTGGAAATTAACCCAAAAAATAAATTTTAAAGAATTGATTTGTGCTCAAGGGTATTTTTGAAATTTTAAAAACAAAGATGGAAAAATGTAATAATAACTATTAGTGGTTAAAAAAAAATTTAGTATTTGCCATAATGATGAAAAACATTAAAAAAACACGTTACAAACAAAAATCTCTTATTTTTTAGATTTTATATAATAGTTTTTACTTTTTTATAAAATTACTGAGTTGGTCACAAAAAATGGCAGAAGCCAGAATCGACCATAAACGAGTGGTTGCCTATTAGAATGCTTCAAGATTGAAGAAACCCACACTAATTTTAGTAGATAGAGAATGGGTTTTGAGGAGGGAATGGCACATACATATTTTAGGATAGGGATGGCTAGATTCACGGCACGAGATTTTAAAAGAGTGATAATGGAGTTACCATAATAACAAAAAAGAAAAAGTTTATAGAATGATTCAACCTTATAATGTAGAACTACGGATGCACCTCAAAAATCTATGAGAAAAGGTAGTTTTAATGTTGAAACACCCTTTGATTGATCATCTTGACATCGAGATGTATGACCATGAAAAGTAAAAAGATTTCAAGTCTCAGAAATAGTGCATTTTACAAGACATTTTCAAGATTTTCATATGTTTATAGATCTATCTGATTTTAACCATTCTTTAAATTTAAAATTTTATAATTAGATATAAAAATAGATTTTGAGATAATCTTAAAAACATTTTACATCAAAATTATATACCATGATAAATTTGAAGGTGCACCTGACCTATACAAATAGGGATGCATCCATATGCCAACTGCACCCAATAAAAAAAAATGAGTTACGTTAAAAATAATAAATAGAGGCCATATATTTTCCATGCCTGATGAATTAAATTGCATGATACCGTTTACTCAACCCCAATTTTTTATAAGCTCTTTCTCTCTTATGCCCTTTTTAGTAAGCTCTTTCTCTGTCCTTTGGCATGCGTGAATCTTCCATCTCTCTCCTATTCTTTCTCCATTTCTCCCTCATCTCCTTTAATACATCCTTTCCCTTTCTCTCCTTTTGCATTCGTTAATATCCTTCTCTATTTTATTCAGGGTGCCGTGCTCATAAGGTTGGTCTTTTATTGAAAATTCTATCTTAACCACCATAACAACATAATCTAGGCATACTAAATTTCAGCACAAATTAGCAAGGAAAATATTGTATTCAAGTTCTACAGTAACCATAATTTCTTGTAATCTCTCTCTTCTCTTAAATATGGTATGTTCTACTTGATCTCCGACAAAAGATGCGTTCTGTGGCTCCTTTCCTTAACACGATATCGTGGGAATGTCTATTTTTTATTTTTGGACACATGCTCACTCCTTAACTATTACTAAAACATACGAGAGTTATGTACACGTATTGCACTTGATCTGATTTAATTATAATGGAATACATTTTCCTTTTGAAATAACATTTTCGAAAAGGTATTATTCGATTATTAGGTTGTTTTTAATTGAAAAAATTAATTAATTATATTCATGTTAATTATTTTTGACCGATACTATTAATTGATATAAAATATTAAAATATAAAGTTTTCATTATTTATCACTAAATTGATATATTTATCACTATAGGATCAAAACATAATAAGTAACATTTAATTCATATACTGATAATTAATTGATAATGCTATGTAATTATTTACCTTATGTTTCCCTGCGAATCAGAGAGAGAGAGAGGACGTGAGAGAGAGAAAGAGAGATAGTGTGGAGAGAGACATGAGAGAGATATAAAATATAATCTTCACTTTCCATATCTATCAAGAAGAAAAGAGGGAAAGAGAGGGAGAGAGAGAGAATGGGAGAAAAATCAATATGGAAGGAGAGATTTAAAGAAAGAGCGATAATTAAAACTATTTTTAATTATAAATACATATTATTACAAAATTAGATAATATGACAATACAAAAATATGACACATAATACATACTAGTAAAATGCACAGGCCTTGCACGTGATAATTAATATTAATCATTGAAATATATTTATCACTAAAAAAATTTCAATAAAACATGGTATACTAAAGAAAATTTAGTGCATTTATCTTCACAATTGAATATTTTATTAATTAATAATAAATATGATAGTAAAATTTATTTTTAATATATTATTAATTAACACATATCCATTTAACATATAATTAAAAAAATAAACATGACTTAAATAAATAAAACTAATAAATAAATTTGTGCAGGATCCTACTAAAGCTAATCCAATATATTAGTTTAAGACATTAGATCCTATTAATATCTATATCTAACAAATTAGTCTCTTAAGGCATACTCAATAAGTATTAACCTTATTATAAACAAAAATGTGATAAGAATTTATATATATTGATCAAGAATAAGAGAGGGGAGAGAGATTTAAGGAAAAAGAGACTGCTACCTATACCGAAAAAAAGAGTGAGTGAGAGATTTAGGGATGAGAGATGAGATTAACACATTTTTTCCTTAACCCGCATGATTCCCATTAAAAATAGACATGAAAAATAATAATTTGTTTTATTAACCCACGTGTTTCCCATTAAAAATAGACACAAAAAATAGAAACTTGAGTGAGAGGGACAAATTATCATAAATAAAAATATGTACGCTTTTTATTGGGTTAGTGCTTTTTGTTGCTTAAGGGAAATAATGACTTGAATGTGAGAGTGATAAATTATGCTTAATAAAATAGATGCTTATTAATGAAGGATGGCCATTTTGTGTTTTTTCTATTGCATTAACTTAAAAAATATAAAATTTATTTAATAAGCATGAACAGAGGAAATAATTCAGATATAATATTTATCATAAAAAAAGTACTAAATGCAACCAAAATATTTTCAATATTATTTTAAATAGAAGAATCAAGAGGTACATAGTGCAAATGAAAAATAGTAAGAAAAAGTTAGAGGAGATGGGATAACAATACATCGGTTTTGAATAATTTTTAATAATTCATAATAAAAAATTAAAAATAAAAGATAATCAAGTATCTCCAAAAAAACAAAGAATTAAATTTCATATATGCTAAATCACATTATAAAAAAAATAGTATTGTCATTAAAAAAACTAATATAATGTTAAAATAGTCTTATAGTTAAAATATGCAAAAGCTAAAATGGAGATAGAAACAAAATTATTATTTTATTTTTTTCTATTATTAATATTAATATTATTATAAAAATAAAATAATAAAAAATGAAATGATAAAAATTATTATTTTATTTTTATTAAAATAAAATAATAATAATAATAAGACTAAATTATTATTATTACTTATTATTATTAGTTATTATTATTATTAGTTATTATTATTATTATATTTATTTAAATTATTATTATTATTATTATTATTATTATTATTATTATTATTATTAGTATTATTATTATTATTATTATTATTATTATTATTATTATTATTATTATTATTATTATTATTATAGTTTTATCTCTTAAGGCGCATTGATCTTGAATACTAAAGAAAATGGATTATTTTTCTTTTAGATTCTTATATTAAATGATAAATTGACTTTGTTTCTATCTCAATATTGTTAAATGATAAATCAACTATTGTAACGTTAAAATATTCATAAAACACTAAAATATAACAATATACAGTTAAAACCATAAAAAGGTTAAATTGAGATAGAAATACAATCGATATAATCTAACCAATGATTGAAAAAACGGCGAGTCGAATGAACTCGTCCGGTTCGACTCGGGAATCGACATTTTCCATGCCGGTTCCACCACAAAACCGGGAATCGCCCGTGTCTAGAGAGAACCGGGCGATTTCCAATAGTGAATCGCCGAGTCTCACCCAAGAACACGGGCTGCACAGTGTTCTTCACGGATTTCATATTTTTTTGTCATTTTCTTATCATTTTTCATCTTTTTCAGCCTTATAATCGAATCTTACAGGCTTTAATTCAAATTTTTCTGCCATTTCAGTCAATAAAAGGTAGTAAAAATCACCGATTTTGATCAAAAAAATTTGGATCGAAGAGTGACTTTTAAGGTTTCCGCCATTTCACTGATTTCAAGCGAAAGAGAGCATCATTTTTTGTAAAATTTTAGTGTGATTGATCGTACGAGTGTTGTTCAGAGGTTTTTGTTCATAATTTGTGATTATTTTGGAGGAATACATATCAATTTTGAATTTGAAGGCACGGGTGCACGAAAAACAGGTAAGAACTGTGTTTTTTTTTTTTTTTTTCCGTCATTCTATCAAATTCACTCAATACTTTACAAATCATGTGTTAAATTTATAGCGTTTTAATCTATTATCGTGTCCTTTATCATCATATGTATTCAATTTGATTTTATTTATTCAATTCGAGCTTGATTTTTGAGAAAAAAAGAGTGATGTCTGTGAAGAAAAAATAGACTGTTGTTTTTTTTTTTTTTTTTTCCGCCATTTTATCAATTTTACTCAATATTTTGCAAAGAATATGTTAAATTTATAGAGTTTTGAATCCTTATAGTCTTGTTTATCATCACATATATTCAATTTGATCGGATTTATTCAATTTGAGCTTGATTTTTTAGATTGAATGACTGATGTCTGTGAAGAACTGCGTTTTTTTTTTTTTCCTCAATTCAATCTATTTTATTTAATTTTTTAATAATAATGTGTTAATATTATAGGGCTTTGATTCCTTATAGTGTTGTTTATCAAAACATGTATCCAATTTGATGTAATTTATTCGATTTGAGGAGAATTTTTTAGTTTGAATGACTGATGTTAAATGGGTCTGTGAAGAACGGCCCTTTTTTTTTTTTTTTTAATTCATGATCAATTTCTTTGAAAAATCGTGATTTTCTAAAAATCGAGACCAGGCTTTGATTATCATGAGGAATTAAACAATAGTTTTAATTTTTATTGTTAAATTTTTAATTCAAAAAATTGCATGTTGATAGATTATTTATGCAAAAAAAATACAAGTTATTATATTTTTAATGCAGTTTTGTATTCAAATATATTTTTAATTTTTTAAATTTTTAATGCAAAAAATACATGTTGTTAAACTGTATTATCATGAGGAATTAAAGTGAATATCATTGTAAAAAAATCGTGGCATGTATGATAATTATATTATCTTGCATTTTTCAATTTTATTATTAAATTTTTAATGCAAAAAATGTCTATTCTAGATAATTGAGTTGTAGCCATGTTTAGAGCTTGCATTTTTTATTATATTATCTTGCATATTTGTAATTGAGATGTACGACTATTTGTGATCATTTCAATCGAGTTGGGATTGTGCTCATTATATCATTGTAAGTTTTATTTGTGGTATTGTGAATGACTATATTATTGTAAATGTTTTTTGTGTCAAATATACGTGTAATGGCATTATGTATGAATATATTAATGTAATTTTTTTCTTGATTCTAAGTGTGACTTATACAGACTTTTTTTTATCTATAATGTTGCATAAATATATTTTTTTCCTCAGTAGGAACTAATTCATGTTTGTCAAAATGAAGATTTGTGACAAGTCCATATGTATTGGCATTGTGAATTACTATACCATTGTAAATACATTTTTTACTGATAATATATCAATGTAAATTTTTTTTTCTATATGTAGTGGCTGATATAGGCGATTTTTATCTACAATGTTGCATAAATAAATTATTTTTCCCAGTGGGAACTAAAATATTTTTGTCAATAGAAGTATTTTGCATTAACTACCCCTACATATTATCACTACACATGGTGATTATTTTTCATGTTGAACTGTCAGGTTAATTTTTAACCTTTTACATATTAAAGTTGAACCATGGCAAGATCTGCAAAAGACCCTGCATGGCAACATAGGGTCAAACTTGATCCCAACAAAAAAGACAAAACTATTTGTAATTACTGCCAAAGA
Source organism: Amborella trichopoda (assembly GCF_054954075.1). Classification (NCBI taxonomy): domain Eukaryota; kingdom Viridiplantae; phylum Streptophyta; class Magnoliopsida; order Amborellales; family Amborellaceae; genus Amborella; species Amborella trichopoda. The sequence goes on along the minus strand of NC_142338.1, from coordinate 54,647,938 downwards.
GTGATAAGTAGTAGGGTACATAGGTTCAAGCAACACTTGGCAGAGGCTAAAGGAGATGTTTCTGTGTGCAATAGTATCCCTAATAATATAAGAAAGCAGATGGCGACATTTCTCAAGGCTACTAAAGGTAAAAAAATTGTAAAGTAGAGGATGGATGAGGAGATAACTAGTTTATATACGCCATCAAGCAGGAATGATCTAGAAGAGCAACATAATAATGACTTAGAGATGGCCACAAGAATGAGTTTACAGGAAATGTATAAGAGGGAACGCGGGTTTAGAATGTCTGGTGGTTATGACATGGGCATGCATGGTGGGCCTAGCTCAGACATGCATGACGGGCCCAGGTCAAATATGTATGGAGGGGTTGGTGGCAATATGTATCAAGAGGAATCTGACGTTAAAGAAATTGTTTTTAGTTTATCTAAGAGTGCCAGTATTGCAGGTCATGGTCGTATAGACCCATTTCTCTCAAAGCCTAAGTCAGAACAGATGACCCTCAAAGGCATAGTGAAATGTACGAGAAACATGTTGGGCAGATATGTTGGTAACTGGTTCTACGATAAAGGGATCCCCTTTGATGCAGCCAATAGCCCATATTTCTCACCTATGGTCAACGCACTCCAGATAGTCGGGCCCAAGGTAAAACCCCCGACGACATATGAGCTCAGTGGGTCAATATTGGATGAAGAGGTGGAGGAAGTTAGAAAGTGGATTGAAGAATATAAACAGAGTTGGCCAAGAACATGCATTACTCTTATGAGTGATAGTTGGTTGAATAAAGTTAGTAAAAAGGAGTTTGTAAACTTCTTGGCCTATTCTCCAAAAGGTACAGCTTTTTTGTCTAGCAAAGACGTATCAAGGACGAAGAAGAATGCAAACTTCTACATACGACTATATGATCAGATAGTGGAGGAGGTGGGAGATAAGCATGTAGTCCAGTTTATTACGGACAATGCGCGTGCATGTGTTTCTGCGAGCAGCAAGTTGATGGATAAGAAGAAGCATCAAGTATGGACCCCGTATGCTGCACACAGCATCGATCTTATGTTAGAGGAGATCAGTGAGATCAAAATTGTGAAAGACACTCTACAGGAAGCGAGGTTGGTGTCAAGATTTATATATAACTATTCCAAAATTATTTTTTTTTTCAGAGAACAGTCTAAAAAAAAAGAGATAGTCAGGCCTGCCATAACCCTTTTTTTGACAGATTACTTGGCTATGGACTCCATTCGGGAATCTGAAGGTGCAATAAAGAGATTGTTTACCAGTGAAGAGTGGTTAAATGACCGCCTCTCGAAGTCCAATACCAGGCTAAAAGTGGACGGTATAGTCTCAAATAGGAGGTTCTGGTCTCAATGTTCCAGTATCATAGAGGCTACTACCGTTTTGGTCACGATGTTAAGAATGGTGGATGCTGACAAGAAAGCTACCATGGGCATCGTTTATGAAAATATCAAGAGGGCCAAATCAGCTATTAGGAAGAAGTGTAGTTTAGCTAGTAAAGTGATCGAGATTATAGAAAGAAGGTGGAACACCAAATTTGGACGTCCAATTCATTATGCAGATAAATATATATTTATATCATTAGAATGTTTCATTCTAAATTATTTTTTTATGAAATTTTAAATGACATTTCTTTATCTATATATTTTCTAGGTTACCACTTCAACCCAAAATTTTTCTATTTGATACCTGAACATCCCCATAAGATTATGGAAGGGGTCAGATACATTATTGTCAAGTTGGAGAGAAGCCATCGAAACCAGGTAGCAGCAATACAAGAAGTATTATTTAATATTTGGGTAAGAACTTAATTGAGTTGTTATATTTGTGAGGAATAATGTACTAAAATGAAATATTTTGTTTTCCTTGCTATGTATAGGGATGTTATACGATCCTTCAAAACTAGACTTGTCAGGAATTCTCGAACTAAGATGGATCCAGGTTATCCCCTAACTAATATTTTGTTCATTCATATATTTAATCTTATGAATTGTTCTTGCCCTTACAATGCTTTTTGCATTTTAATCCAGCTGAATAGTGGGAGATATCTGGTAGTGATGCACCTCACCTAAAGAGGATAACAATCAAGGTAATCTTCCAGACATGTTCTGTTACTGGCTGTGAGCGAAACTGAAGTATGTTCCAATGGTTGCACACTACTAGGAGGAATCGATTCGCTTCGGAGAAGCTTCATAAACTAGTCTACGTTCATTACAACTTAAACCTCCGAGAGCGACAAATAAAAAAGAAGCTTAAACACTATAGGCCGATAGACTTTGACACAATATTTGTCACAAACACAGCAGAACAATGGGTAGTAAAAAGAAGATGAGCCAGTGTTGCACAAGAGAGCCTTCCTTGAGGCTATCGGTGATAAAGATCTTGAAGAAGGTGATGAGCAGCATGAAAGAAGAAGCAACCCGCCAATATATCCACAATTCGTCAGAGATGTCGGTGATATTGCACCTAATGAGGGAGAGTGAAAAGGAGGTCTAAGGAAAAATGAGAGAGATAATGATTCTGAAGCCCACCCAATCCCAGCCAAATTAATCACATATCGAGTCCCAACAACAAGAGTGTAGGGATGAGCACGATAGTGTAGGTGAGTATAAAGGATGGACAAGCTTCGGGGACTTTGGATTAAGACCATAACAAAACACTAACACTCAGGGATTTGGGTATAGTCAGGTGCCCACTAATTTGGATGATTCGTTTTAGATCGAGTCAATGAATTGTCACGCGAATTCAATGAATGGCACCAGCGTGACCAAGATGAAGAACGACGCCGTCTGTCATTTTATTTTTAGATCGTATGTTACGAATTGTATGCTTTATTGTAGTCCATGTATGATGATATACTTAATCCATGATAATTATATGTTTATCCTTTTGTGTGATGTAAATTAAATGGTAAATAGTAGTTCATACAGGGAAAGAACATATCAATATTCGCATATTCATGCAAAGAAATGAAAATTCTTAATGGAGTACCCTCATTTCTTATTGAATTCCTAAAAAACAACATCTAATTTTTTCAGATTTGTTTTAAGTTTAATCCGACCAATTCAGCCAATCCCGATCCGTATCGTCGATCCAGATGGGTTTTTGAGATGCCCGATCCGGGTCGCCGATCCTTTTAAACCACTGAATCTAACAACGGAATCAAAAAGGAAAAAACATCATTTTTTCCATTAGCATTTAAGTTTTATGGGTTTTACCTTATACGATAAAAATAACATATAATTAGAATTAAATTATTATTTCATAATAAAGGCATAATACAACTGGAAAATAGCAATAGAAAGCTAGAAGGGACAATAAGATAAATAAATAACTTATAGGCAATCATAAAAAAAAATAATAAAAATAAAATAACAATACTATTAACAATATTAATAATAATTAATAATAGATATTACTTTATTACTATGTTTAAATTTATAATAAAAAATTTGAACCATTCAAGAATCTAAATCGTTAGTTTTTTTCAATCTAATTGAGTTTCATGACTTGTGAGAGAGTGATAAAAAAATCTCTCTTATTTTCTACTTGTAAAAAAATCATATTACAATTTGACAACTATACTACTATTTTATTATTATGTTCATGTTTACGATAAAAAATTAAAACTATTTAAAAATCTAAATCTTTAATTTTTTTATTCTAATTGAGTTTCACGACTTGAGAGGAGAGAGAACAACCATTTATTTTCTACATGTACAAAATTCATATTACAATTTGAAAAATATACTACATAGAGAGAGAGATAGACATCACACCTTCTACTTTTCTCTTAGGAAAATTTTTCCAAGCTAAAAACTCATTATGAGAGATCACTAGATAAATGAACTTGAGAGAGATATAAGGTTGGGTGTGATAGACTTTTGGGGTGGGCTTAAGGGTTTATGGTGAGATAGGATGGAAGAGGTTTTTCTTAAAAAGATATTTTGAGAGGGAGAGATTGAGAGAGAGATTTAAAGGAAAAAGAGATGAGCGAAATAGGTGAAATACTTTAGGAAAGATTTAAGATGGGAGTTATTATTAATTGCAGTTAATGGCAATAGTACAAGTTAGAGAAAATATAGAAGAATAACACGTAAAAAATGAGCTAGGGACAGAGAAATAATGTTATAAGTTATTGGGAGTTACTGCAAGATAGAAAAAATAGAGAGTGAGAGAGATAGAGAAAGAGAGAAACGGTTGAACGAGAGACTTTGAGATGAAAGAATTAAAAAAATAAATAGGAGAGAGATTTTATTGAAAATGGAGATAGAGAGAAACGGTAGAGAGGAAACTGTAGATGATATAAATAAAGAAGAAATAAAAGATTTAAAAAAAATAAATGGGAGATAGATATTAGAAAATAGGGATAGAGAGCTAAAAATGGTAGAGAGGGTAACCTTCGATGATATAAATAAAAGAGACTTTAAAAAAATGCATGAGATTTTTTTAAAAAAGGTATAGGAGGGGGAGAGGTTTAGAAAAAGATATAGATAGAAGTGTCTGGTAAACTCAAAAATATGTTTTGTAGGATTTTTATGAAAACTCTTTTAAATTTTAGGTCTGTTTGAAAATAGTATATAAAAATAGAGTGTAGGGGGGATATTTTTTTGGGACAATATCTCCGTACTTTTTTTTTTTTAATTTTATATATTAATAAATTTAAAATTTTAAAACATATATAAGGTCAAAAATTTTAAGTTTTGTATCTTCTAATCTCTCAAACTGATTTGATGCCCTTTGAATCTATTTTTTACCTCAAACAAATATAAAAAAAAACATCATTTTTAAATACCTTCATTTCTCTCTCTTCACATTATTTTCCCCTGAACCTCTCTCTCTCCCCACTCCTCCAACCTCTCTCTCTCCTCCCACCCCAAACCCTTCTTTCTCTCTCCCCTAACCCCGCCTTAACCCCTCTCTCTCCCCTCGTCCCCAAACCCTCTCTCTCTCTCTCGCCTATCGCCTTTCGCCTGTCCCAACCCCCTTCTCTCTCCTCTCGCCCCCAAACACTCACCATTGTCACTTCATCCGGTCCAACTCCGGCCCGATATATCATCTCTTTAAACGATTCCATGGCCAGGGACCATAGTCCATACCCTGCAATCATTGAATTCTATGATACCGCAGTCCTACCGGGCATCTTGTCAAAGAGCTCACAGGCAGAATGCAAATTCCCATTTCTCCGATACCCTGAAATCATAGTTTTCCAGGAGAAGGAATTCTTATGATTCATGGCATCAAAGAGCTCTCTCGCTTTCTCCAAGCTCCCACACTTGCAGTACATGTCAACCATGGCTGTCTCCACAAAGCAATTAGGCTTCACCCCACATTGATCAATGAACCCAATGATTCATTCAGCAAGCTCGGGGTCACCAGGCTTCGAGCACGCAAATGCCACAGTGGCCAAAGTGGTCTCATCAGGTGTAACCTCTCTCCTCATAAGAGCTCTATTGCTTCATTGACAAACCCTTGTTGCGCATAACCGGAGAGCATTGCATTCCATGAAACTACTGTACAATTTGGCATCTTATCAAAGAAGCGGTCTCGAGCCCAGCTCAATTGACCACATTTTGCATAGGCTGAACGCATGGCTGTCCATGAAACCACTGTGCATTCCGGCATGGAATCAAACAACTTATGGGCATTTTTGAGGTCTTGGACTGCAAGCAGAGAGCATGTTTTTTTTAATATTTATTAAAGCTAAAAAAACATAATTAGAAGTGAATAAAGTAAGTGAGGGAATCAGAAGATATATTGTAAGTTATTGATATATGGAGAAATAAAATAAATAAATAAAAAGTAAGGATAGTTAGTTCCCTTATTTTTTTTCCTTTACAAGTCGCCTTTGGGACGGCGGGGGTAGAAGTTGGTTGAGAAAAAATAAAAATAAATGTGATGTGATGTGATGCTTGTGAAGCAAATAGAAAGGGAACATTTTAAACACTTTTCTCTCTCTCTATAAAATCACCGCCCCCTCCCTCCCTCTTTTCCATAACAAAAAATTAAACGTGTCATCTTTCATCTCTGATAAAGTTCCTACTGAGTCTCTTGTTCAGGCGTAATGGCGGTGCATAAAGAAGAGCTGGACTATGTTTTGGTACCCATGGGCCTCTTTCTCATGGTGGCCTATCACGCCTGGCTTTTCTATCGCGTTATGAAGCACCCAAACACAACTGTTATGGGCATCAACTCCGCCAATAGGCTCATCTGGGCTCGTACCATGATGCAGGTAACAACCCCATCAAACCTCTCTCTCTAGAGAGCACATTTCTTTGAGGAAAATCCAGTATCATAAGCAACATAAAGCCATGGGCAATGGCTGCAATGAATTCAGAGAGAGAAAGAGAGACCTTTTTTTCCTTGTCATTTAAAACATTCGAAGAATCAATCTCTTGGCTATCACAGCGCATACAACCTCCGTGTTTTAGGCTTTGGACGGGTGTTCTCTGAAACCAGACGATCTATTTTCTTGTCAAATCAATGCTAATATTCCTGACAAATCAATGTTAATTAGCCTAAACCCACCTCACTGAATCCATAATCCCAACTCGCTCTCTCTCTCAACATGTTTGTTTTTTCAGGACCCAGGGAAGACTGGGGTGCTCGCTGTTCAAACCCTTCGGAATAATATAATGGCGTCGACCCTATTGGCATCGACGGCCATCATGCTCAGCTCCCTCATCGCCATTCTTATATCCGGCAGCAATGGCGTCTCCAACAACGACAACAAGCAGGGTGGTCTTGGTGGTCCGCTGGTCTATGGAGGCAGGAGCTCCCTCCTCTCCTCTATCAAAATCTTCTTGATCATCCTCTGCTTTCTCTCTGCTTTCCTATTCAACGTCCAGTCCATTAGGTATTATACAAATCACAAATGTTTTACATTTTACCCTGTTTCCAACTGTTCCTGCTGCTCGTGTATTTTGATGCCTTATCATTTGTATTATGATGGCAGCCCCATCAAAATGGTAAAGTCTCACCCACGGAAAGAAAAATCGGGCGGTTTGAGTAACTGCTGGGTTTGGCCGGATCAGTTTTGAGTATTTTTAAACAAATTATATAAAACCTGAAAAATAAATAAATAAGGAATTTTATTTGTTATGTATTTTTTAATGTTTTTCACCATAAATTATTTTGGCTATTAATATTAATTTTTAAATTTTTCTTCTTTTTTTTTTTGCAAATTTCAAAAATACCACTGGCACAAGTCGGTCTTTTAAAATCTATTTTTTTCAGTAATTTCGAGCTTCATTTGGATTTTCTTTGTTTAATCATTATTTAAATATATTTTTCATATTTTATTAAAAAAATCTTATTTTTTTATTTTTAGTTTTTCACTCTTTTTTACCGTCCGGGACTTGCTCAGTTCGAACTATTGAAGCCGGTGTATCGGTTAAGCCGGTTGAAGAGCTTTCGGGCCAATGTTCGTCAACAGTTCCGGTTTGATTTTTCGTGCGATAGTCTCACCTCATAACTCATTGAAAATTGTAATTCAAGCAACATAAAATCTTTACCTCGATCATCTTGGCTTGAAAATTATGCTTGTGAAAAAAAAGAGATGAAAGTTGTAATTCAAGCAACAGAAAATCTTTACCTCGATCATCTTGGCTTGAAAATTATGCTTGTGAAAAAAAGAGAAATTGTAATTCAAGCAACATAAAATCTTTACCACGATCATCTTGGCTTGAAAATTATGCTTGTGAAAAAAAGAGATGAAAATTGTAATTCAAGCAATAGAAAATCTTTACCTCGATCCTCTTGGCTTGAAAATTATGCTCGTGCAAAAAAGAGATTTCAAGCTTGAGATTTCTGTTGTCAAAAGTGGACTAGAGCCATCATGGAGATTTCCTGTTAATTTTATTTTGATTTCATAAAGCCTAGGCCTTATGGAAACTTCATCCTTTTTCGTTTTCATAGGGGTTACTATTGATAGGAATGGAAACCGAGACCAGCAGCTACGCTCAGGTGGTGCTACCACCTTGACCTTAATCCCATTTTTTTGAAATAATATAAAAAATGGTTAAAATATTAGATACTTCATCTCGTAGGTGCATTTGGTGTCATCAAATTACATCTGTAATTTAATGGGTTTTTTTAATGAGATAATAAATCGACAAAATGTTATATAATTCATCTATTGTGATACACACACCTATAGTAGTATACAATCCTCTCTCTCTTTATATATATATATATATATATATATATATATATATATATATATATATATATATATATATATATATATATATATATATATATATATATATATATAAGCTGAGGTTAGCCCACTAGCTCTCAGCTACATATGAGCGGCCTAGATTGAATATGGGTCGATATGACGATCACGACCTCATTTTGTATTTTAATTTTAATTTTTTTCTACAAATTCAAATCAAATAAAGTTTTAGGTATTCATTATTCTTATCAAGGCACATCTAATAAAAATATTTTAAAAAATTTATTTAAAAAATAAATTGACCAAAATACTCCTATAATTCTTCGGGATATTTTGGTAAATTTAGTTTTTGAAAATTATTATTTCTTGATATTTTTATTAGATTCTCTAATTTTTAAAGAATATATAGTCAAAATTTCAAGAGATTTAGATTTGTAAAAAAAAAATTAAAATTCAAATATGAAATGAGCTCATGACTATCAAATCGGCTAGATTCAATCTAGACCTTTGGGATCATATATATATATATATATATATATATATATATATAAGATCTTGTCAAACCCTTAGTTGATGTAATAATGTAAGCCCAATGACCGAGATTGAATCTGGGCTAATCTGATAGTCACGATTGTATTTTATAATTGAATTTTAATATATTTTTCATAAATCGTCCCAGATGCAATCGGGGCCATTGAACGTTCACTGTAGTTGTTCGCTAGCAAGTTGACATCAGACTCTCCCATATATATATATATATATATGAGAAAATTTTTCAAAATGCATATAAGAGATGGAATGTTTAATAATTTACTCGTATCTTTTGATTTAATTTCAGAAATCCTATCAAACTACATGTCATCATCAGAGTTAAAAATGGGTAAAACATGTAATAGTTGACAATTTAGGTGTATTATGATAAGATATATATATAATTATTAGGCCTCAAGTACACACACTCTTACAATTTTAGCTCAATCCGATTTAGAAGAAAATGAATTAAAATTCACATACAAATACACTCTGTTGGGATCTATGAGTGAAATACTGTAGCACTTTGGCTATAGATATTTTTAAAATGGGATTGTATAATATGAGACTATTTAATTTTGATATAAAGAGGGTACAATCACTTTTAGCTATTGGATGTGGAGTCCAATTGATGAAAACATGTCACAACATTCGAGAAATTTTGTTTTGAAAATTTGTTTCATACGGGCTGGACCACATTTCTGCAATATGCCATAAAACATCCATCTTAAATATGGATGCAAATAGTTGGTCCATCTAAAAACAATTGTACCTTACACTATACGGACGACATGTATAATGTAGAGTTCCTTAGAGAAGCATGTGTAGGATATAGCATGGAACCTATTATTGAAAGATTGTCTGCTCCATCATCGTTTTATGGTATTGAGGTGGTGTTTCGTGGTGCGTGCATCAGGTATTATTCTCACGCAAGCATTCTGATCAATGTGCCGCTCAAGGCGTGCCCCCACCCAGCACCACTCACAACCGAGTACGTGGGGCGGGCCCTCAACAGGGGGAGCTTGTTTTGGTCACTGGGACTGAGGGCATTCTACTTCTCTTTCCCCCTCTTCTTGTGGATGTTTGGACCGATTCCAATGTTCCTCTCGTGTGTAATGTTGGTTTTCTTGTCCTACTTCCTTGATGTCTGCTTTGATCTCAGGGTGTGCAACATTGAGGAGGAGGAGGTTGTTGTTGTTGAAGAAAGGGACAGTATAGTTTAGGGACAACACCTTTCTGGATTCTGTCTCAATATTCAATCCAAGTTGAATCAGTTGAGATTGAGTTTCTTGTGTGTATTGTTTCGTTTGTTGTCATTTTATATTTACTTTCTATCGTTCTCGAAGAACAGGGCAGGCAATAGAGTATAGGGTTAATTATTATTTTTGATATGTCAATGGTGAGAATGGATGGTGGGACGTAAAGTTGAGGCATCAGCCCCCCAGCCACCGATGCCCCTGTGTCAGGATTCAACCCAAGTTGAATCGAGATAGGGCTTCTTGTGTGCAGCTTTATGTTTGTTGTCATTTTAGATTTCCCTTGTACTAGTCTCTAAGGGCTTCTTACTTAGCAATTGGTAAAAGGTAAATTTTAATATAAAATACAGTTTGAGTCTTGAGCATTGTTTGATCTCTCTCTCCGCGCCCACACACACACTCACAAAATGTATAGTGTATCTACCTTCTGCTAATGTCTAAAAGTTAAGTAGCATAACATTTCATACTTTTGGCAGTCTTTAACTATGAATTGATTTATTGGATTCAGCTTTTTATTTGGTGAAGTCTCTGATATCCCCTAATTCTTGTGGTTTTAAAAAGAATCTCCATATGTTACTATGCCGATGTCTTTTTTTTTTGTTTGTTTGGGGTAAGGTTTATATAAGGTTCCCAATGTACAAGGCATTTTTCTTTTGTTTTTTGCATGGTAAGGTTTATATAAGGTTCCCACTGTACAAGTAAGGCACACTTCTAAATTTCCCTAGAAGATGTAGTTCCAGTGAAACCTTACGACAGCTTGAAAATCCATGTTCAATCTTAATTATGTAATTTAAAATCCTGAAAATGGTGAAAGGAAATCTATAAACACTTGAAAATTTGTGAAAATAGATTGCCTAAATAATTTGTTGCAAGATGCACTATTTCTAAGATTTAAAACTCTTTGTTTTCTGTATTCATACATTTTAAGGTTGAAATGATTCTGCATAACATTTTTTTTTATTGTGACATTGCAATCTTATTTGATTTTTTTTTTTTTGTGTTTTCTATCGTCCCCAGTATATGCCTCGGCTCTAAACTAATATTTGGCATGATATGCTACTCCCATGACATTTTCTTTGGGAATCTCTCCCTTAAAGAGTCCACAGATCTCACGTCTGTTTCTTGTATTTTTGGCTTTATATTAGTCAAGATACCTTTATTCCCACCTAATACAAGACATCACGGCATGCGCCTAATCATAAAAAATGACAAATCATGAGCTTATTCTGAGTTTTATTAGGAAATTCTTTCTTCACTAACGAGCTGCCAAAAAAAGATCATGCCAAAAAAAGCTGATAATTAGAAAGGAAAGAAGCTTCCAAAAGTGACGATATTATTTTTCACTAAAGAAATGCTTCGGAGTATTATATGTTTAACCAGCTATTTACATCTCAACACATGCAAATTATCAATACATTGCTACGCAGCCAAGAAAGGGAAGGATCCCTGACTTTGGATATTGAATTCGAAAACCCTTGATTGGGACAATCACAAGTTGTTAGTTTCAAATACTTTGAAGGGGAAGTATTTTGGATTTCTCCGCCATTTCTATCAGAGTGGTATTTCAAATCCTATAATTGGAAGTTGGTAACGGGGTCAAGGCATCGATGGTTGGCGATGGATGCTTCAACATCGCGTACTACCCTCCATTTTCACCATTAACATATCAAAAGAACAAAGAAAAAAGAAAAGGCTACAAATCGGAGGTAGCCAAGTCATGTGCAATTCCCCCAATTACTCTTAACTGGTTTGAAATGGAGGCGTGGCTCATGATAAAAAAGAGAAGGGGACAAAAAAATAAAATAAAAAATGAAGGGGTGGCTCACACTAAACAAGGCCTATTAGAAATGATCAAACTTCTGATTTTGCTCTCTCTAAATTGGGCATATATGCACATTCATTGCTCGGACATATGTCCATTATAAGGAACATAAGTTCCATCAGTATCTCAAACTGAATTTAAGCATTTCCTACTAGCCATCATGGCGCCTGCACAAGGTGCGGCCTAATGCTTTCTGCAGTAGTTTCACTAATGAATCCAAGCTCAACCAGCGTAAATTTTTTAAATTTGAACAAATGACAAATGTATTTTGTCACTAAGTGCTGTCATAATCAGTTTTAGTTTACTGGTGAATTCACAAAATACAACTATAATAGAAATGGTCCGAGTCTTTCAGTGAATGCCAAATAGTGTGTTCGGACTAAAACAGAAAGGTTACGACAAATTGATGAAGACCCTTCAAACATGACGACAGTGAAGGTGTATTTGTTTATGGCTAATGAAATTTGGATTCTCTGAGCTTCAGCAGTTAAAGATGAAAGAACTGTCCTTCCATCCTTTGCACGTGTGGATGGTGTGAATCAAATATAGGACGTAAATTTCCATCTATTTAACATTTCAACTACCTCAACTGTAAAATAATTAACAAAGGACTAAAAACAAAAAGAATGGCGCACTAAATGTCAGAAACCCTCTCTCTTGTTATTTTTATACTCTCTCTTCAATTCAACTTCTTCGTTTGGCTTCTCTGACTTTTCCTTCTTTATTTATTTGTGTAGTTTTTCTCCTTAATTACATTTTATTCTTTGTATTTCATATCTTTTTTTGTCCTTATTACTGCATTTGAATTTTGATCAATTCCGCCTTTATTTTTCATTCATATTTCTTGTTGGAGTTTTACACTGTTTTGTTTCATCATCATGCAATGATTTCCTTTGTTTTTTCCATTGTTTCCAAATTACAAGGAATACATAGCAACCCTTTCTTCCTCTTTTAAGCATGAATTGCAGTCTCAGGAGTTGTTGTAACGAACAACCTGGCAAGTCTCCAATCCCTTGAGGGAGCTAACTGTCTCCATTCCTTTTTTTCATTTTCTGCTTCATCCTTCTCAATACGTACACTTGACTTGTTTCCTTGAGCCAGGCTGGCAGCCTTTGATCATCAAACACAAAAAAAATTAAATAGACGTCCAGTTACATTGATTAAACATAAAATGGAGCTCTGATCTAATGTCAGGAGCTTCGGTATTGGACAAGAGATAGGGTTGGAATCATAATTATAGGTACAGATACAGGTTATGAGAATGGATAAGAAGTGCTGGTACTAGTACACAAGGTTTCAAGTTTCTTTCCCATAAAACGACAATTGAAAACAGGTTGCCTCATCAGATGCAAAATCAAGAAGGTTTCTGGCTAACTATGGTTGAGATCTAATTTTCCAAGCAAAGGAATTTGGTGTACAAAAATAAACCAATAATTTTTCTTTTGATTGGGAACAGAAAAAATAATATTAGAATAATGTTTGAAAACAAGGACTCAGGCCTTGACAAGTCTGGGTCCTGAGCTGAGATTAGGCACCTATTTGGCCGAGAGGTAGGTCCGACTCGACTGAATCTCTCAGTAGAAAACACAGGGGGGGCCAAAACTTGGTAACACTCACCCAAGTTTTGACCTTTTTCATCTGGACCCAGCAGCATGCCGGGGCCAAGTGACTCTAGCAAGTCCAAGTTGTTTTTCAACAAGGGAGACCTAAAGTAGATATCCATTACAGGTTTCTAACAAGTATGTATTCCTAATGAATTCTTAAACTCTTCAGCAGTGGTTCTGATGGCAAACTGAGGGCCTCCATGAGTAAGTACTCATGCTTATGCTGTAGACCCACGAAGTAACAGTAATGAAACAGTCTAAATTTGTTTGAACAGTCATTTGGTTGTGGGTAAGATAATCATCTTCCTCCTAATGCCTCACACGTCCTCTCTCTCTCTCTCTCTCTCTCTCTCTCTCTCTCTCTCTCTCTCTGTATCCCCCCGCTTCACGCAAACAGGTGACAATCAGGAATAGGGTTGAGGTCAAGGTGGTAGCCCCACCTATGACTCAGCTACCGGTCTCGGTTCCCACTCCTAACAATGCTAACCCCTTGCGAAAACTACCAATAGTTTAAAAAACTAACATACTACTAGCAGTTAACATTCAAAAAAAAAAAAAGAAAGAAAGAAGGTGACAATCATATTTGGAACAAATTGAATTGCCAATTGATCACTATTTGGTTGAAAGATTTAACAATGGTGAATAATCTGGCAGTAGCCAGTAAGTAAACATCCAATAACAACAGAATATCAAATTCCAGTGAGGTAAGGCAGCAGAATCTACAGAAAATTTTTAAACTTCATATAGAATGGGTCAAGGTATCATACAATACAAAAGAACCAACACTTTAGACACATGGGAAGCAAAACTAATAGGCATGAGGCTCCTGATAAACCAGAGCTATTTTTCTACTTCAAATTTCAACTATCAAGTAGTGAACACTGTTGCTACTTACTAAAAATAACTAGTGAATTATTGTAACAAGAATCAGGATTAGAGATCTTCCTATAAGCATAAAAGACAGAGAGTTGTACACATTTAGTAGAAGGTCACACTTATATGGATGGATTCGCAAACAAAGCCACAAACAGAAGTGCTTGGACACGTCAAAAGAAATTCGGGAGTAAGTCCTAACCTCATTTCTAATACAAATTTACTGGTGATTTAGAAAGACATCAAGGCAACTCATGATTAGTCTCCAAGTAAAAGGAAATAACAACCAACATGATTTGTCAACTTCAATACTACAATTTTAATAACCCTAAAGTAAAGTACCAATGATTAGTTTAATGAGCTGTCATTATATCATTCACACTTTCAGCGAGGAAATGAAATGTTACTGTTGAAGTGCATCCAGAATGTAAATTAGAAGATTATCACTAAAAACCCATCTCTCTCTAAACTCAATCTCTCATTCTCTAAAACACATTTTCTCTCTCTAGAAACCCAATATCTCTTTCTCTTTTTAAAAAATCATTCTCTTTCTAAAAAACAAATCTCTCTCTCTAAAAATTATTCTCTCTCTCTAGAAACCCAATTTCTCTCTAAAAACCCACCCTCTCGCTCTAGAAATCAACTATAGAGTTGACATTGGAATTTTGCACAAGTTTAGAAGGAGCTTCATTTTGTAAATTCCACTGTGCTGGTAGATTAACTTGATTCCAAGTTATGGTTTTTGGGACAGTTAGATTTAATTTTTCAACATTAGTTTGGCCCCTCTTGTCTATTTTCTTAATATCAGGGCATACAGTATTCATTACCTTATAACAAATACGATAATTTATAACAATATTTTGTGAGCCAAATTCTATATCAAACCCTTGAGTTTTAAGGTTTAAAGTTATTAATTTTAAAAGATTGGGATCAGTTAAAGAAATTGAATGATTAAGATAGCAATTGAAGTAAATTGCGCCATCACAAAGGCTAGATTAAAAAATTCCTAATAAGGAATCCGAAAAGTTTTGATATCTGATATCTCTTAAGCAGAGAAGAATGGAATTATTAAGTCTAGTGCGAGTTAAGGTTTAACAGCAATTTGGACCAATCCTATATGCAAGTAGTTATAACCTTTCTTTTTATGCTCCTCTAATATGTCTTTAGATAGAGAAAAGGTATCTTGTGATTCTAGGATGGAAATAGTTTTTTCAACTGTTTTTATGGCATAGTCACTTTTGAACTGAAAAGATCATTTTCTATATATTTCACAAATTGGGACCTTAGGAATATTCCAATTTTGTATGCTTTTTTCTATATTGGATATAACTATTTCTTCTGTACTCTTAATACTATTGATATGAGAAATAGAAGAACTTGCTTCATTATTTAAAGTTTCAGATCTGCCCCTAAATAAGCTGGCCATTGAATCAATAATGCAGCTATCTATTTCCTGTTTCACGGTCAATGGGATAAATGCACTAGCGACTTACACCTTTGCGCGTATGTGCCCAACCACGACTTATGGTTTAACAGGATAAGACGTATCACGACTTTAATAGCCTACTTATTTTGGTTTAGATCAGCTTTAAACAATAAATTGAGTAAAACTTGGCTCTAATACCATGTATACCTCAGAATAAATATCTCAAAAGCTTGTAAACAACTTTAACTGCTTAGCATTTCACAGATACAGAAGCTTGTAAACAGCTTTAACTACTCAAGATTTCACAGATACAGAAGCTTGTAAACAACTTTAACTGCTCAGGAATATATTCTGGCACTTCCTTCCAAAAACAGTCACACATATGCTCACAAACTATCACTCATAACATTCACAATTACAGACCAAACAACGAATAAACTTATAATGAACACACTCAAGAACACACTGTGATAAACTCAAAAGCCCTTCCAACTCCGGTGCCCCAATGGGAAGGGTCCTCTTCCTTTTTATAGCCGAATGTTCGGATTTCAAAATGTCTATTTGGAGTCCGAATAGTAACTTCCAATAATTGCACCGACATAACAGTAACTTTGTTATGTGCCAGCTACAGTGACTGGCATCTTAAACAGTGTTTTTTGTCTGTCAATTGTCCTTGCTACAGTGAAATATCATATTTGCCACAATTGCCCCTTGTCAGTGGGGAGTGACGTCATGGCTAACGCTATTTTCTTCAGGCCTTCGTGTCCTGGATTGTTTTGGACTCGAGTCGGCCCATTACACTTGTCTTAGTTTCTGATAGAGGTAAGAATCCCATAGGAATCATCTCTATTATATTCTGCATGGTCTTCCTCCTTATCTTTTGAGGAGGGTAAGGACATATCATCTGGCTCTTCTTCATTTAGAGTTAATAACAATTGTCTCTTAATTTCTTTGTTTGATAAATTCGGATTATGCTCTTTTAAGAGCTTAAAGTATTCATCAATCCTATTAGGATGTGGGGTTTCAGTATTGGCTTGTTTTAGCCTTTCAATTGTTATATTATGTGGGTGAAGATAAGAATCTTCAAATGAATCCCACCATTTTATCATGATTCTCCTTTCTAAAGCAGGAAGATAATCTCAATCATTATTGTTAGGAGTTACCATACATTCCCATCTCAGAATCCAAGTGACCTCGTATAAGGCTGTAAAATGTATACATGTATACATGTATCCACCTGATTCATTCCTCTATTAGAGATCTGAAAAAGTTCGTATGATTCTTTTGGTTTTAATGGATAGATGCCTGGAGGTTGTCCCCAATACAATATCCATCTTTTAAACCATTGAGGGAATTCACTTATTTTAGTGATTAATCTAAATTGTAAGAACCAACTATGGGTTCTTTGAGAATTTTGAAATAACAAGACTACATCCCAAGCTTTAATGTAGTCATAATAATTATAAGCCCTAACTTTAAAGGTTCCTGAAAGATATTTATGTTTCAGGGAATCAAAATCCCATTCTTCTTATGTAATGATCTTTAAGATCTAGAATTTTGAGTAGCCAATAATTTTGCTATTCCTATTATGATGGAAAATTCTTATTGACTTTGTATCAGTCAATATTCGTTCATAGTATTCTCGGGTTTTATATCCTGTTTCAGAATGCATATTAACTATAAGATAAAGATCAACTGCTTGATTTAGCTCTTTTAGAGCATGCTTATTTTCAATAATCATTATAGGTATTAACGCCTTTTCAATATAAGGTGTTTTAGGCTTTGTATTAGAGATTTTAGCTCTTTCATTTATCTCCTTGTTTTTAGGAGAAGTTATATTCTGATTGCTACTACCGGATGTGTTAATTTCCATTCTTCTACGAATATTCCTGCAAGAACTCACAAGTTAAAACGTCAGGCAGGGTGTTAGACCCCCCTTGATATATTCTATTGTAAAATCAAATGAAGAAAGAATAGCTCGCCATCAAGCAAAATTTGTTCGGATGCTATATATTTAACATCATTTTCTAAAATATCTTTGGCAGCTTTGCAATCCACTCTTATAAAAAATTCTTGGTTTAGAATATCACTTTCGAACTTTGTAACGCATTTGACAATTGAAAGTATTTCCGTTTTAATAGTTGAGTAATTTTGTTGTGCTGGGTTCCAAATTCCAGAAGTATATCTAACCAATTTTTCTTTTCAGTTGGTTGAAATCTTTGTTTTAGGATCCCACCATAACCGAGTTCAGAAGCATCAATTTCAATAATTTTGAAAGCTTTTGGATGAGAAATAACTAAACAAGGTAGCCGTTTAGCTTTTGCCTTAATATTTTTTACCGCAAGAGTGTGTTGCTCCCCCCAATCTGGGGGATTCTTTCTAAGTCGTTGAAAAAGGGGCTTGCATTCAGCTGCCAGATTCTTATAATAATCCACAATATAATTAAGTGATCCTAAAAACCTTTGTAATTGGGTTTTATCTTTGATTTCACTAGAAAATTTGTCAGCAAATTGCAAAACTCTGTCAATATGAGTTATGGTTCCATGGGAAATATTGTGGCCTAAAAATCGGATGTTACTTTGAAATAGCTTAATCTTTTGGGTTGAGACTACAAAACCAGCTTGCATGATGATTTTATGGAAAAGACGCAAATGTCTCCAATGTATCTATAGATTCAGATAATATAAGCACATCATCAATACACACAATTATAAAAGTGGTATATGGATTAAATATTTCATTCATATTATTTTAAAATTCAGAATAAGCATTTTTTAGTCCGAAGGGCATTACATTCCATTCATAATGTCCAAATGGTACAGTGAAAGAAGTTTTGTATTTATCCTTTTATGGAATCTGAATTTGCAAGTATCCTGATTTCATATCAAAATTTGAGACTATGGTTGCTTTAAACAGTCTGTTCAGCAAATCCCGTTTATTGGGGATTGGATAACGGATCCATCTCAATGCTTTGTTTAATGGTTTATTACTAACCTGGGTACTTCTCTTTCAAGTTATGCCACTTTCTCAACATAAAAGGATGGGCAGGTTCAAGGGGAGTATGATTTTCTTATAAGATTTTTATCCAATAAATATTGTATTTCTTTTTTACAAATTTCCAATAATCTGTTATTCATCTGAATCGGTCTAGATTTTGTTGGATTAAGTCTTTCATCAAAATTTGGTTCATACGGCAGTTCTACCATATGTTGTTTTCTGTTCCAAAAAGCATTAGGAATATTAGCACAAACTACTTCCCCAAGCTTATCTTGAAATATTTTGATTTCATTTTGAATATTAAGAGATTTTAATTTTTTTCTCTATTGTTTTATAATTTATTTCTTCTTTTAGGGAGAATAACAACTTTTCTTTATTTTTTAGTTGATTATGAACCTAATTTTATTTCTTTTACTTTTGGTTTGTCAATAAATTCAAATTTTACGTTATGACCATCAATTTCAGATTCTATACCAGTATGATCCAATAGTTTTATTGGATATAAAAGGTTCAAAAAATGGGTTCCCAGTATTATTGCTTGTGATAAACCTTTTACCATTATAAATGGCAAAATAAAACACGCTCCATTATTACAAACTGCTGCATCAAAAAGTTTATAATTAGTCATCGTTCTTTTTCCATCAGCAGTACTAAATATTTATGTAGTTTTATCAGAATATTTAGAAGGAACAAGACCTTCAATTTAAATCAGTGTCTGAGTCGATTACGGCAATAGTCAGAAAGTTGAATTCTTTATTTACACGACTATGTTAACATTCAGTTGTTAGAGTCAAAGTGTAGAAGTCAATCCCTTGCCATATGTTCCGTCAAGAAAAGGGGAATCAGTGCCATTGCGAGGGCACCAACTCTGGAGCTATGGCAAGTTTATGGGTAGAACGTTTTTGCAGGAAGAGAGCACAGCAGCTGATGAGATTAAATTAATGATAGAAGGTTGCAGCTATTTGAATCAGAGCCCCCTTCGCCGATACGTAGTCAG
This sequence comes from Amborella trichopoda, assembly GCF_054954075.1. Taxonomy (NCBI): domain Eukaryota; kingdom Viridiplantae; phylum Streptophyta; class Magnoliopsida; order Amborellales; family Amborellaceae; genus Amborella; species Amborella trichopoda. The sequence continues at coordinate 54,628,247 of NC_142338.1, read as the reverse complement.
GTGGAAGCAATTATCATACAACTTGACAGTAATCTTGGTTTGGTAGAGCAGGAGCTGCACTTGCTAAAAATTTCTCATAGGATCATCCATCCAGTGGATATCAAAGAATCCCCTCAGATAAAGACTAATAAAATGCATACCAGTTATTTGAGGCACAGTTTTAAACTCATATGGATCGATACGGTTTTCCATCAAGAGTATTTATTAGGGTTCCAACGTATAAGGAGTTGGTGGCAAGTGATGATAACCAATTTAGGTGGAAGGTTGGGTAGGATTCATGTTTGTAAAAAAAAATTTAGATGTTTGTATGGATTCTGAAAGTATGGACCAGCAGAGAGGTTAGGGGGGAATTGGTTGGTTGGAAAGGTTGTGTTGTAGAAGAACATTGCTGAGACAAACATTAAAGAAAGCCAGTCTCCTTGTCAGATGAGGAGAAAGGTAGGACCAAATAACCCAAAGAAGATATGCTAGAAGTGTAAAGACAAGAGGTCCTGAGTTAGATATAAAAGCCTAAGAACAAGTGGTTAAAGTAAGGGCATAAAAATGCCAAATTCTCTCAAAGGATAGTCAATGTGAGACATAAATGTGATCTCATCCGAAAGCATGGCGGCCTGCTTGAGTATCCATTTTTATGCATTGATGGAGGATGTTTCCAATAAGCAAAGTGGTGAAGACTTTGGGACAAGTGCTAATGTCTCAGATGAGTTCTATGATATGATCAGGATCAGTAAGGAATGCACATAATTACAGGATTCTTGTCACAAAAGTAGAAAATGCACGAGATATTATCTATAACACCAAGGGAAGTGATGAGGTCCATTATTTCACCTAGACAAAAGTGCATCTGTCAGCACAAGGGAGATTCTTGAAATTTGACTTCTCACTAGTATCTATTTTCAAGGCCTACATATAGTTGACCCAAAAAATTTTGCAAGTTAGACCCGGAGAGTGCAGCCATCAAGTGGATTTCGCGTGCCTAGACCATGAAGGATCAAAGTGGCGAAGCTGGCTGCTATCTCAAAAATGTTTTGATGGCCAAGTGTTTTGATTGCTGCTATCTCAAAAATGGTGCATGGAACCCCCTAAACAAGCGCTCAATTAGCAAAAAGGAAAGAAAAAATAGCTAAACAATTTCTCCAAAAACCCTTCCCATTATAATATGCAGAAATTTCATGAAATAAGCCATAAGGCATAGAATTGTCATGATGGGAAATACCATGCCCGGATTTTTACTATATTTGCAGCATCATTTGACATTGTAGAGATGAAAAACTAAGGCAGTTATACTAGCAAAGTAGCAACAGGAGATTCATTTTTCTTTTCATCCCTCCTGCCTCTACACACAAGAATATGATTTTTAAAAGCAAATGGATTTCAACATGAAGTTGTACCTTAGTGAGCCGAGAACTTAATTTCTGAATGACATCAATTATGTGATCGGACTTCGCAGCCTAAAAGGAAGAAAAGGCACAAAAGCAATTTAGTGAATAACCTAAAACCTAAACATTTCAAATCGTTTGAGCTTATGCCCAATCTACCTAAAAATCTACAATTCACAAAATACAATACAAAAAAGATAATACCCATGTCTGGTTCTTAACTCGATCAGAGACCGATGGATCCAATCCAGGGAATCTAGCATTCTGAAACACCACGCATGCACATCAAATCAAAGAGCTATTCCATCCAGAAAATGCAACCAGATCAAAAGCACGTAAATCACCCTCTATGTTTCAATTATAATACGAGTATGAAATAAACATCTCACTAAGGAATTGAATTTACCAGAGGAGAATTTCTATATTCACCAATATAACCTGAAGATGATTAAAAGAATAATCAGAGGTTGCTCATCAGCCAGTACAGTATCTCACAATAAACTCATAAATCACAGAAGTTAAATGAACGTATGCTTGAACATTTCACCCATATCGGAAAAAACAAAAGCTAATGCAACAGAGATCCAGATGAGTACACAGAAATAAAGTGATGAATCTCAAAAACTTCAACAATTAAAACTTTGATCCAGAAACTAGTAGAAAATAAAATGCACAATAATCAGAGTGGGGCCAAAGGGAGCACTGGTTCATTGGAAAAAAAGTTAAAAAAAAAAAAAAAAATAGTCAGGGAAAAAAAGAGGGAATGACTGTGAAGAAGAGTAAGAACAGATCCAGTTATAAGAACACCATCCATCTTCCAAAGTGGAAGAGGAAAGAGTTAGATCTGAAAAAGCAGGATACATCAATTGATGAATGAGCAAGTGAAAGCGAGAATACCGTTGGATTGGAAGCCACTGTGGAGGCCAAGTAAGAAGACGAGGGGGACAAGCAATTAGAGCATTACCAGTCCCACAACTATTGTACCCAATCTCTTCCATCCCTCTTCCCCCCTCCTTCCAAAACCCCTATGCCTCCTCCTCCTCCTCCTCCTCCTCCTCCTCCTCCCTTCATCCCTCTCTCTCTCTCTCTCTCTCTCTCTCTCTCTCTCTCTCTCTCTCTCTCTCTCTATACAACATCAGCAACAGAAAACCCACCTTAATACAAATCCTATTGATAAATTGTATGCAAGGGCCTAGGGTTGACAAAAATCAAGTGGGCCAAAAGGGCAAATGGAAAATCAATTGTTAATATTGTTTTGGACTCACAAAATAGGACTAGGGTTCTATGCATTACGTATTTTTAGGCCATTAGTGAAGATACTGCAATTGATTGATAGTGAGAAGGAGCATGCAAATGGATCACATTTATAAAGCAATTGGATGTCGAAGGATGAAATTAAAAAAAAAAAAAAAAGGCAATGATAAAGCTAACTATGGTCCTTTTTTGGAAATTATAGAAGAGGAATTGAGCTCACAGCTTCAGAGGCGCCCCTACAGTTAGGTACCTGAATAAAAAGCATAGGACTCAACATTCACAAGTACAAGCCATTAAATTAGTACTACATAACTGATTTCAACCAAAAGCAATCCATCTGAGGAGAGAATAGTCCACACAAGGAAATGAGATATGTAAAAATCTTCTCATATTTGTAACAAATATAATGTCGTTAAACTAACAAATTATGGTCCTTGCTGAAGAGAATGTTGACACCATCATCCTAGTAGTTGAAAAAAAAGGAAATCCAAATGGCTAACTCACCACAATCACTATCTCCACCCTACATTACAGATGTTGTTGTGGATCATTGCCCTCAATTCCTGTCACTAGATGATTGGCCAGAGCTGTAATAACATGCCCTAGCTGTTTCGAGTTTATTGTATTTTGGTGAGAACTTGAAGATGCTTCAGTGGATTCCCAGAAAGATCTCAGTGGCTTCTTATCTTGTTTATGTTCATCATATGTTAGGGGTTTCTGGTTTCTCTGTGGTAAGCCATGTCTGTCTTTAATCAACAACCATATGAACATGGGGTTATGATCTTTATGGCAACAGGTGTCTATGAACTAGCATAACCAAAGTTTTAGTTTTTCAGGGAAGAAAACAACAAAAAATAACCACTGCAGACAGTTGGAATGTAGAGCCCAATGGTCAAATTGAGAATAGAGACACATGGTTACTACATGAAAAGTTTTTGTGAGCTTACAAATCATCCTAAATTCCTGACCACCAAGTACGAAATCCAGTAGCAATAATCGTTTAACAATTGAAAAGCGTAAAAGTGATTATAGTGTAAGTCCATTTTCTTCAGATTTTCATTTCCACAATTTGAAGAAAGGTTCTGCACAAATCCAAATTGACGGAGAAGAAAAAGCACAAATAACATCTAACTGCCAGCAATGGAGTTACCTCAATCATCTCTTTCTTTTGTGAGTTAGCCTCCATTGACATGTCACTTCTCTTTGAAGTTTCCAAGTCCCTCTGCATCAGACAGTAAGTTAAAACCCAATCACGAGGACAAAATATATGGTATAAGGAAAAAAATAATAGAGCATAACTGAATTCATCCACTGAGTGTGATACAAGACAACTCGATACAACTGGTAACTTTGATGAACACTTCAAGTGATTTAATGCCCAAGAATGTACAAATTGCCGGTTCATTGGCAGCTTGTGACTGTGTATGTGCAATTATTCCTTCAATGCTCCATTCTGAAATTCCTGGAATGGAGGATGTCAAAGGTAAAAGTGCCTCAACTGCTTCACGATTACCCTTAACCATCCCCGGGGGAAACTTGTATTGGCTTCAGCCCATCCTTTGGTAAAACAACTACTTAAATGCTGCTGCCAACAACAGCTATTTTTTGTGCCATGAGGGATTCCACATTAAAGATCATCGGCACTTCTTATGGGAACTTCAATTGCAGTGAATAAAGTTGGCATCCACGAAGTACTGCAGTTTTCTGACCACCAAAGTTAATATTCTGATAAATGTTTGGTTTTGTATCTGGAATGTCCTTAACAGCATTTTTTGTTTCTATCTAAAGCATTACCTATGCATTGATTTGATCCTAATCTGAGCATTTTTACTAAATGTCAAGCCTATAAAATTACAGCTGTCTGCCATTGCTGCTGAATCTGGTGTCATTCCTGATACAAGTTGGATTTTGAATTGATTTATTCTTCGCCTAAAAACTTCTGAGAGAGAGAGATGCAGCCAGGCCTTGTAAAATTTCTAGATGCACATCAACTGGGCATACCACATATATGAATGTGAATCCTGTGGCACAAATCTATGGAGACCAAGTTGGAGCTCATCTTAGGAGTTCACAGATGGAAACTGAAAGGACATGCAGGTGATTAGCATAGTTGTTTAAATATGTCCACAGTACAGCTTGGCAAAATCATGCAGTATTTTGAGAATTTTTTAGTAATTCTCAACATAAACTCCAATAACTTCGGAAAATCAAGAAGCAAGAACAAGCTAAAAGATCTTTAGGTTGACCATAATGAACATCTACCAAAATTACACATTCAGTTCTTATGTGCATTTGGCTAACTGTTACTTCATAAAGTTCGGTATAAATGTGGAATACTACAGTTAGAAGTACAAACAATAACCTCCCAGCAATCATGGTATTATCAATCAAACAAATATTACCATAGTTACTTTGATGAGGTTAAACAAACAAGTCATCTTGTATAACAAATATTAGAGTCAAAATTAATAAGCTAAGATTATAAAACAAATACAAATAGATTACCTGACTAGGTTCCCAAGAACATAGAGCGGATTCTTGACCACGTATTCAACATATAAGTTACAAACATACCTCAAGGGTTCCCGAAGATCACTCATCTTGGGATCTGTGATCAAGATGATCTGTAACATCCAAACGAAGATGCACAGTCAGAATCCAAAGATGTCTAAAAGGCAGGTATTCATTACACAATTGTTTTATATTTTCAACGAACAAGATACTTAAGATAAGCCGCCATACTTAATGCCCATGAAGATCAACAGCTTATTTTTCCATTGTATGAAGATTATAAGCTTATTGAAGTCTTAAATCACCAAAATGAATTTAAATGAATTTAACGCCCATTGATACAGGTGCAGCAGGTCAGCAATTGCCCCAAAGTGCATTTTGCACCAATGACTAATTTGATTTATTCTAGGATGAAGATTGAACATCATATATAGATTGGGAGGTGCTTGATGTTGCAACCAGCAGCTTATGTGCTTTAAGCCACCCAGCTACTAAACCAAAGAAAAAGGAAAAACGTTAGGGTACAGATCTCATGATTCATATGACCTAGGCAGCAGCTTCAGATAACACTTTTAAGTATGGTCCATTTTTCTTTTTTTAAGCAAGTTGATATTGTAATAATGGTAAAGAAATTAGATGGTTGCATATAACAGTATCTGTTCAAAACTGGCTAGGGACCAAAAATGGTAATTTGTACAACATTGGAATATAAAAACATCCCGGTTAGGACTGGGGCCTGTTTAAGTACAAAACCATTACTAGCAGCCCTATCCTTCACCAAGGCATCTGCAACCGCGTTAGCCTTGCACCATAAGTGCAAGAGGGACACTTCCATAGAGCGCAAATCTTGAAGATTCGGTTAAAAAGTGTTTCGAGACTCTAGGGACAAGGTACTTGCTTGAGGCCAATCTAATTAAGATTTATTGGAGCCAAAAGATATTCTACTCCCTCTGGAGTATACTGTCCATTTACTCCCTCAGATGAAAACCCCACCTAAGACTAGTTTTAGGACCCCAAATTTTGGGGATATAACCTCTTTAACACATAGATTAGCATCAATAGAAGAAATTTCCTAATTGCACCATCTAAATAAACGTCTCAAGATTTAATAGAAACCATCCAAGTGTTAGAAACTCAAATTTCAATTTTATTTTTTAAGAATAATCATCGAGTGATTCAAAGATGGTTATCAAAATTTTGATTGAAAAAATCCTCCTAGTAGGTCATCTGACCGAGGGAGAAGAAGTAAACTATGCTCTTGAGGGAGCATAGTATACGTGCTCTTTATTGAATCCCCTTCCACCGCAAGGGAGGGGGCCCATCTATAATCATACAATTTCAGCCCCTCCAACAGTGCAAAGACTCAGCTTTGTAGAATTTGTATGGTCCAGTTCCAATCCAATAACCTTTCATGGTCCATATCCTTTTTGACATTAAACACATTTGACCATCTATTAAGGATCTTATACCCTTCAGAAATTGCGAAAACAAAACTTTTACAAAGTTCATTGCTATAAAAGCAAACTGAACAATGGCACATCAATATTAAAAATTTGAGAGATACCCCACTCCCTTACTTTGAATATTTATGCCACTTCACAAAAAACTCATGCCATGTCTATGTCTATACCCAAAAGAAGCCATAATGGAATAAAGAGAAATAAATATGGCAGATTGGGCCACAAACCATTTTCCGTGCGTAGCCATTTATGTAAAAGCTTAAATGAGAAGGATGTTAGAATTCAAATTTGATTTAGAAAAGTATTAACATAACTACTCCATGGTTGACTGAGAGCACTACAGCTAAGTATGTTTGAGAATTGTTTAGATATTGCCCGGTGTAAATGGAAATTACCTAGGTATATTCAGCTCTTTATCTTTTTTCTTTTTTTGAGGAAGTTTATATTGGAAGAGAAAGAGAAAACAACGAGGGAAAAGAGAATGAATTTCACTAACCAAAATGCAACCATGTTAATCAAATAATCTCCTACTTTTCATGCATGCAAATAAAAAATGAAGAATGCATATAATAGAAAGAAACTCCACCTTAATCCCAGATGGACTCTCTCAGTTTGAATGTGTTTGTTTGAAAGCTATGAAAAGAGCATCATTGACCTGGTATATGAAAAGAGAATCCTTGACTTGGTAATTGGCAGAACCCAAGATTTCCTTTATCAGCATTGCAAGAAAGAAAAAAGACAGAGATTGTGAACGAGTACAAAGCAAACCCCAATTATCAAAATCCTATTGTAGGCTTTGGCATCCATAGAATTGCTCTATAATTGTTTTCATGGATCCATGGAATTGCTCTATAATTGTTTTCATGGATCAAGCACCAAGGATTTGAGACATTTGTTTTCAATGGGAATCATAATTTCACCATATGGAAATCCCTTATGATACATCAAATTGGAAATTCCCATTCGAGTTTCTGTTTATGTTTGAAGAATCAACGTTAATGAACACCACAACACAAAAAGAATACAAGAACACTCTAAAATACAAGAATTAAAATATTGGTAAGTTTTTAATTTATATTTCAAATATATTGGACGAATTATCCTTCAATATCATCACAAGAAAAAAATCAACATGCCACTACATACATATTAAAAAAACAGGGAGCGAACCTGTGAGAGATAGAGAGAGAGACGCGAACACAATTATCAATAGACTAAGATCAAGCAGAGACTAATGACAACTAAGGTTTATGTTTAAGTTTTCAAGTTTCTAAGGATAGTACAGTTCTGTAACCTCTATATTCTGAAATATTTAAAGGTAACATCCATCGAATAGTTTTCCTTTTATACGGCCAGTAAATCTTGCGTCCCTAATATATTAATGCAAAGTGATTTGATTTAAGATCTCCCAAATTAATCCCTAATTGAGAAACCAAATCACTATCCAATAAAGTATGACGGAATTTGAATTGTGAAACAGGTGATGAAGAAGAAGAATAAACCACATGGAAATGGAGAGAGCCAGATGTAAGAAATGTGGAGAGAGAAAGTAGGAGAACAGAGAGGTTAGGTTTTGTCGGATCCATCTTGGTAGTGAAGGATTTGAGGGAGAAAACGAGACCAAACATGAGCTTGTGATCCTGTTGTGGACTTAGGGTTTTGAGGGGATGAACCCATTCCCTGTAAAAGAGGCAAAGGCCATTCCGATTGATTTATTGGAGGAGGTGGAGCCTCTGTGCTCCCAAACCAGCATAGCTCTACTTGTTCCTCAGGCCTTCTCTCTCTCCTGAGCCGCCAAGTTTGTAGCTCATGATCATTATCAGCAAAGCGTTGATTGAGCTCAAAGTTGATCAATCATTGTTGAGGAGCAACAATCAAAAATCCATTCTAAAAAAGTGAGCAAATGGCCTCATCGCGACCCTGCTTGTGTTAGAGCGAGAATTGGGACCATCATGCTCTCGATGAGCTCTTCTCCTGGAAACGCCACCAAAATAGTTTCTCCTTTTTGGGTGGCTATCGTTGTTGAGCTAGTCATCTTCGTTTGAAGTACCGTTCGCCATTTTCTGTCATCTTCGTTTGAAGTACCCTTCGCCATTTTCTTGATTGTAAAAGAAGAAGAAGAAAAAGATTAATGGATTTCTGATCAATGACGAATGAAGCCTTATAGTCTGGAGGAGGAAATTTGACAATATGCATGCCGGCTGGCTCTGTGATCAAGAAATGCAGAGAGAGATGGATTGGTTTCTGATCAAGATACGCGAAGAGAGAGAAGAGAGTAGATCAGTAGATTGTTAATGGGGACGTCTACTTAGAGAAAGAGTTGCAGGCCATTTGTGTTTCCAGGAAGAGCTTGAGCGTGTCAAAGCAAAAGGAATGAATATATATATATAGATCATAGACTATGAAGAGAGAGCCGTTGTTTATTTCGGAATTAATATACATATCGAGAGAGCCGTTGGCTTTTTTGAGAATGAATATATGCATGGGAAAAGTTTATATAAGGTCGCACCTTTAAAATGCAGAATCACGTATGCACCATAATAATCTATCGAAAATGCTGTTTTAGTTTTGAAAAAACACTCTAATCGATCACCTCAACCTCGAAATGTATGAATATAAAAAAAAAAAGTTTTTAACTCCTGAAAATAGTGCATCTTGCAACACATTATCTAGACCATCTATTTTCAAGATTTTCATATATTTATAGATCTACTTAATTTTAACTATTGTTGGAATTTAAATTTTTTTAATTAGGTATGAAAATAGATTTTAAGATAATACTATGAATTTTTTACAACAAAATTACATGTTATAATAAAATTTTAAGATACGTTTTAATTGGATTGTTTAAGGTTGCAACCTTATAGAAACGGCACCCTATATATATAGACTAGAGAGAGAGAGCTGTTGCTTATTTGGAGATAGCCGATTATGAGCTCGGTTCGGCACATTTCGGCTTGGCTTGGCTTTTTTTTTGCTGTAATTAACTCGGCTCAGCTTAGGCGGCTCAGCTCAGCTCCCATCGTGTTGGC